>NC_134430.1:19242823-19550918 GCF_030867145.1 Opisthocomus hoazin | reverse complement strand
CAAAAGATTAGTTTGAACTTGGAGTTGGCAAGACAAGCAAGCAGCCCCAGTCTCTGTGCCTCTGTGCATCAGTGCCATGGCCAGATGAGGCTGAGCAACAGCTTTCCACGCTAGCTCTTTCTGGCTGCGAGCTATCTACAGACGTTCGCATTTTCGGAACAACCTTTCCGGAGTCAACCTGAACGGACTCCCAAAACTATGTTTGAAGTTTGAGGGGGCAAGACAAGCAAGCAGCCCCAGTCTCAGTGCCTCTGCGCGAGCAGTGCCATGGGCAGATGAGGCTGAGCAACAGATTTCCAGGCTAGCTCTTTCTGGCTGCGAGCCATCTGCAGACGTTCACATTTTCGGAGCAGGGCTGCCGGAGTCCGCCTGCACGGACCCCAAAGGCTACGTTTGAAGTTTGAGTTGACAAGACAAGCAAGCACCCCCAGTCTCTGTGCCTCTGTGCGAGCAGTGCCATGGGCAGATGAGGCTGAGCAACAGCTTTCCACGCTAGCTCTTTCTGGCTGCGAGCTATCTGCAGACGTTCGAATTTTCGGAGAAGGGCAGATGGAGGCTTATTACACGGAACCCAAAAATACATTTGAAGTTTGATGTAGGAAGACAAGAAAGAAGCCACAGTCTTTGTGCCTCTGTGCGAGCAGTGCCATGGGCAGATGAGGCTGAGCAACAGATTTCCAGGCTAGCTCTTTCTGCCTTCGAGCTATCTGCAGACGTTCGCATTTTCAGAGCAGGGCTGCCGGAGGCCCCCTGCACGGACTCCAAAAGATAAGTTTGAACTTGGATTTGGCAAGACAAGCAAGCAGCCCCAGTCTCTGTGCCTCTGCGCGAGCAGTGCCATGGGCAGATGAGGCTGAGCAACAGCTTTCCAGGCTAGCTCTTTCTGGCTGCGAGCTATCTCCAGACGTTCGCATTTTCCGAGCAGGGCTGCCGAAGCCCCCCTGCACGGACTCCCAAATCTATGTTTGAACTTTGAGGTGGCAAGACAAGCAAGCAGCCCCAGTCTCTGTGCCTCTGTGCGAGCAGTGCCATGGGCAGATGAGGCTGAGCAACAGCTTTCCACGCTAGCTCTTTCTGGCTGCGAGCTATCTGCAGACGTTCGCATTTTCGGAGCAGGGCAGATGGAGGCTTATTACACGGAACCCAAAAATACATTTGAAGTTTGATGTAGGAAGACAAGAAAGAAGCCACAGTCTTTGTGCCTCTGTGCGAGCAGTGCCATGGGCAGATGAGGCTGAGCAACAGATTTCCAGGCTAGCTCTTTCTGGCTGCGAGCTATCTGCAGTCGTTCGCATTTTCAGAGCACTACTGCCGGATTCATCCGGCACGGACCACTTAAGATATGTTTGAAGTTTGAGGTGGCAAGACAAGCAAGAAGCCCCAGTCTCTGTGCCTCTGTGCATCAGTGCCATGGGCAGATGAGGCTGAGCAACAGCTTTCCAGGCTAGCTCTTTCTGGCTGCGAGCTATATGCAGACGTTCACATTTTCCGAGCAGGACTGCCGGAGGCCCCCTGCACGGACTCCCCATGTTACGTTTGAAGTTTGAGGGAACAAGAGAAGCAAGCAGCACCAGTCTCTGTGCCTCTGTGCGAGCAGTGACATGGGCAGATGAAGCTGAGCAACAGCTTTCCAGGCTAGCTCTTTCTGGCTGCGAGCTAACTGCAGACATTCGCATTTTCAGAGCAGGGCTGCCGGAGGCCCCCTGCACGGACTCCAAAAGATAAGTTTGAACTTGGAGTTGGCAAGACAAGCAAGCAGCCCCAGTCTCTGTTCCTCTGTGCGAGCAGTGCCATGGGCAGATGAGGCTGAGCAGTAGCTTTCCAGGCTAGCTCTTTCTGGCTGCGAGCTATCTGCAGACGTTCACATTTTCCGAGCAGGACTGCCGGAGGCCCCCTGCACGGACTCCCAATGTTACGTTTGAAGTTTGAGGGGACAAGAGAAGCAAGCAGCCCCAGTCTCTGTGCCTCTGTGCGAGCAGTGCCATGGGCAGATGAGGCTGAGCAACAGCTTTCCAGGCTAGCTCTTTCTGGCTGCGAGCTATCTGCAGACGTTCGCATTTCCGGAGCAACGCTGCCATAGGCCACCTGCACGGACTCCCAAAGCTACGTTTGAAGTTTCAGGGGGCAAGACAAGCAAGCAGCCCCAGTCTCTGTGCCTCTGTGCGAGCAGTGCCATGGGCAGATGAGGCTGAGCAACAGATTTCCAGGCTAGCTGTTTCTGGCTGCGAGCTATCTGCAGACGTTCGCATTTTCAGAGCACTACTGCCGGATTCATCCGGCACGGACCACCTAAGATATGTTTGAAGTTTGAGGTGGCAAGACAAGCAAGCAGCCCCAGTCTCTGTGCCTCTGTGCGAGTAGTGCCATGGGCAGATGAGGCTGAGCAACAGCTTTCCAGGCTAGCTTTTTC
Source organism: Opisthocomus hoazin (assembly GCF_030867145.1). Lineage (NCBI taxonomy): Eukaryota > Metazoa > Chordata > Aves > Opisthocomiformes > Opisthocomidae > Opisthocomus > Opisthocomus hoazin. The sequence continues at coordinate 19,548,508 of NC_134430.1, read as the reverse complement.
TGGCTGCGAGCTACCTGCAGACATTAACACTTTCAGAGCAGGGCTGCTGCAGGGGCCCTGCATCGATCCCCAAAGATACGATTGAAGTTTGAGGTGGCAAGACAAGCAAGCAGCCCCAGTCTCTGTGCCTCTGTGCGAGCAGTTCCATGGGCAGATGAGACTGAGCAACAGCTTTCCAGGCTAGCTCTTTCAGGCTGCGAGCTATCTGCAGACGTTCGCATTTTCAGAGCAGGGCTGCCGCAAGCGCCAGTCACAGTCCACCTAAGTTACGTTTGAGGGGGCAAGACAAGCAAGCAGCCACAGTCTCTGTGCCTCTGTGTGAGCAGTGCCATGTGCAGATGAGGCTGAGCGACAGCTTTCCAGGCTAGCTCTTTCTGGCTGCGAGCTATTTGCAGACGTTTGCATTTTCGGAACAGGGCCTGCCGGAGGCTCCCATCACGGACCCCCAAAGCTATGTTTGAAGTTGAGGTGGCAAGACTAGCAAGCAGCCCCAGTCTCTGTGCCTCTGTGCGAGCAGTGCCGTGGGCAGATGAGGCTGAGCAAAAGCTTTCCAGGCTAGCTCTTTCTGGCTGAGAGCTATCTGCAGACGTTTGCATTTTCACAGCAGAGCTGTCGGAGGACCCCGGCACGAAACACCTAATTTACATTTGACGTTTGAGGTGGCAAGACAAGGAAGCAGCCCCAGTCTCTGTGCCTCTGTGCGAGCAGTGCCATGGGCAGATGAGGCTGAGCAACAGCTTTCCAGGCTAGCTCTTTTAGGCTGCGAGCTATCTGCAGACGTTCGCATTTTCGGAGCATGCCTGACGGATGAGCCAGTCACGGACCACCTAAGATACGTTTGAAGTTTAAGGGGGCAAGTGAAGTGGTCGGTGAAGTGGATAGAGAACTGTCTGAATGGCAGAACTCAGAGGGTTGTCATCAGCGGCGCTGAGTCTAGTTGGAGGCTGGTGACAAGTGGTGTCCCTCAGGGGTCAGTACTGGGCCCAGTCTTGTTTAACTTCTTCATCAACGACCTGGATGAAGAGTTAGAATGTACCCTCAGCAAGTTTGCTGACGACACCAAACTGGGAGGTGTGGTAGATACACCAGAAGGCTGTGCTGCCATTCAGCGTGACCTGGATAGGCTGGAAAGCTGGGCAGAGAGGAACCTGATGAGGTTCAACAAGGGCAAGTGCAGGGTCCTGCACCTGGGGAGGAACAACCTCATGCACCAGTACAGGCTTGGGGTGGACCTGCTGGAGAGCAGCTCTGCGGAGAGGGACCTGGGTGTCCTGGTGGACGACAGGTTAACCATGAGCCAGCAATGTGCCCTGGCTGCCAAGAAAGCCAATGGGATCCTGGGGTGCATCAAGAAGAGTGTGGCCAGCAGGACAAGGGAGGTTCTCCTTCCCCTCTACACTGCCCTGGTGAGGCCTCATCTGGAGTACTGTGTCCAGTTCTGGGCTCCCCAGTTCAAGAAGGATGAAGAGCTACTGAAGAGAGTCCAGCGGAGGGCTACAAGGATGGTGAGGGGACTGGAGCATCTCCGCTACGAGGAGAGGTTGAGGGAACTGGGCTTGTTCAGCCTGAAGAAGAGAAGGCTGCGAGGGGACCTTATAAATGCCTACAAATATCTGAAGGGTGGGTGTCAGGAGGATGGGGCCAAGCTCTTTTCAGTGGTGCCCAGTGACAGGACAAGGGGCAATGGGCACAAACTGAGGCACAGGAAGTTCCGTCTGAACATGAGGAGGAACTTCTTCTCTCTGAGGGTGACGGAGCACTGGAACAGGCTGCCCAGGGAGGTTGTGGAGTCTCCTTCTCTGGAGATATTCAAGACCTGCCTGGACAAGGTCCTGTGCAGCCTGCTGTAGGTCACCCTGCTTCGGCGGGGGGGTTGGACTAGATGACCCACAGAGGTCCCTTCCAACCCCTACTATTCTGTGATTCTGTGATTCTGTGACAAGAAAGCAGCCCCAGTCTCTGTGCCTCTGTGCGAACAGTGCCATGGGCAGATGAGGCTGAGCAACAGCTTTCCAGGCTAGCTCTTTCTGCCTGCGAGCTATCTGCAGACGTTTGCATTTTCAGAGCAGGGCTGACGGAGACGCACTGCACGGATCCCCAAATATACGTTTGAAGTTGGAGTTTGCAAGACAAGCAAGCAGCCCCAGTCTCTGTGCCTCTGTGCGAGCAGTGCCATGGGCAGATGAGGCTGAGCAACAGCTTTCCAGTCTAGCTCTTTCTGGCTGCAAGCTATCTACAGACGTTCGCATTTTCAGAGCAGGGCTGACGGAGGCCCCTGGCACGAACAACCTAAACTACGTTTGAAGTTGAGGGGTCAAGACAAGCAAGCAGCCCCAGTCTCTGTGCCTCTGTGCGAGCAGTGCCATGGACAGATGAGGCTGAGCAACAGATTTCGAGCATAGCTTTTTCTGCCTGCGAGCTATCTGCAGACGTTCGAATTTTTGGAGGAGTTCTGACGGACCCCACCTGCACGGACCCCCAAAGAAACGTCTGAAGTTTGTGTGGCAAGACAAGTAAGCAGCCCCAGTCTCTGTGCCTCTGTGTGAGCAGTGCCTTGGGTAGATGAGGCTGAGCAACAGCTTTCCAGGCTAGCTCTTTCTGCCTGCGATCTATCTGCAGACGTTAGCATTTTCCGAGCAGTGCTGCCTGATGCGCCCAGCCTGGGCCCCCAAATATACGTTTGAAGTTTGAGGTGGCAAGACAAGCAAGCAGCCCCAGTCTCTGTGCCTCTGTGCGAGCAGTGCCATGGGCAGATGAGGCTGAGCAACAGCTTTCCAGGCTAGCTCTTTCAGGCTGCGAGCTATCTGCAGACGTTCGCATTTTCGGAGCATGCCTGACGGATGAGCCAGTCACGGACCACCTAAGATACGTTTGAAGTTTAAGGGGGCAAGTGAAGTGGTCGGTGAAGTGGATAGAGAACTGTCTGAATGGCAGAACTCAGAGGGTTGTCATCAGCGGCGCTGAGTCTAGTTGGAGGCTGGTGACAAGTGGTGTCCCTCAGGGGTCAGTACTGGGCCCAGTCTTGTTTAACTTCTTCATCAACGACCTGGATGAAGAGTTAGAATGTACCCTCAGCAAGTTTGCTGACGACACCAAACTGGGAGGTGTGGTAGATACACCAGAAGGCTGTGCTGCCATTCAGCGTGACCTGGATAGGCTGGAAAGCTGGGCAGAGAGGAACCTGATGAGGTTCAACAAGGGCAAGTGCAGGGTCCTGCACCTGGGGAGGAACAACCTCATGCACCAGTACAGGCTTGGGGTGGACCTGTTGGAGAGCAGCTCTGCGGAGAGGGACCTGGGTGTCCTGGTGGACGACAGGTTAACCATGAGCCAGCAGTGTGCCCTGGCTGCCAAGAAAGCCAATGGGATCCTGGGGTGCATCAAGAAGAGTGTGGCCAGCAGGACAAGGGAGGTTCTCCTTCCCCTCTACACTGCCCTGGTGAGGCCTCATCTGGAGTACTGTGTCCAGTTCTGGGCTCCCCAGTTCAAGAAGGATGAAGAGCTACTGAAGAGAGTCCAGCGGAGGGCTACAAGGATGGTGAGGGGACTGGAGCATCTCCACTACGAGGAGAGGTTGAGGGAACTGGGCTTGTTCAGCCTGAAGAAGAGAAGGCTGCGAGGGGACCTTATAAATGCCTACAAATATCTGAAGGGTGGGTGTCAGGAGGATGGGGCCAAGCTCTTTTCAGTGGTGCCCAGTGACAGGACAAGGGGCAATGGGCACAAACTGAGGCACAGGAAGTTCCGTCTGAACATGAGGAGGAACTTCTTCTCTCTGAGGGTGACGGAGCACTGGAACAGGCTGCCCAGGGAGGTTGTGGAGTCTCCTTCTCTGGAGATATTCAAGACCTGCCTGGACAAGGTCCTGTGCAGCCTGCTGTAGGTCACCCTGCTTCGGCGGGGGGGTTGGACTAGATGACCCACAGAGGTCCCTTCCAACCCCTACTATTCTGTGATTCTGTGATTCTGTGACAAGAAAGCAGCCCCAGTCTCTGTGCCTCTGTGCGAACAGTGCCATGGGCAGATGAGGCTGAGCAACAGCTTTCCAGGCTAGCTCTTTCTGCCTGCGAGCTATCTGCAGACGTTTGCATTTTCAGAGCAGGGCTGACGGAGACGCACTGCACGGATCCCCAAATATACGTTTGAAGTTGGAGTTTGAAAGACAAGCAAGCAGCCCCAGTCTCTGTGCCTCTGTGCGAGCAGTGCCATGGGCAGATGAGGCTGAGCAACAGCTTTCCAGTCTAGCTCTTTCTGGCTGCAAGCTATCTACAGACGTTCGCATTTTCAGAGCAGGGCTGACGGAGGCCCCTGGCACGAACAACCTAAACTACGTTTGAAGTTGAGGGGTCAAGACAAGCAAGCAGCCCCAGTCTCTGTGCCTCTGTGCGAGCAGTGCCATGGACAGATGAGGCTGAGCAACAGATTTCGAGCATAGCTTTTTCTGCCTGCGAGCTATCTGCAGACGTTCGAATTTTTGGAGGAGTTCTGACGGACCCCACCTGCACGGACCCCCAAAGAAACGTTTGAAGTTTGTGTGGCAAGACAAGTAAGCAGCCCCAGTCTCTGTGCCTCTGTGTGAGCAGTGCCTTGGGTAGATGAGGCTGAGCAACAGCTTTCCAGGCTAGCTCTTTCTGCCTGCGAGCTATCTGCAGACGTTCGCATTTTCAGAGCACTACTGCCGGATTCCTCCGGCACGGACCACCTAAGATATGTTTGAAGTTTGAGGTGGCAAGACAAGCAAGCAGCCCCAGTCTCTGTGCCTCTGTGCGAGCAGTGCCATGGGCAGATGAGGCTGAGCAACAGATTTCCAGGCTAGCTCTTTCTGGCTGCGAGCTATCTACAGACGTTCGCATTTTCGGAACAACCTTTCCGGAGTCAACCTGAACGGACTCCCAAAATTATGTTTGAAGTTTGAGGGGGCAAGACAAGCAAGCAGCCCCAGTCTCAGTGCCTCTGCGCGAGCAGTGCCATGGGCACATGAGGCTGAGCAACAGCTTTCCAGGCTAGCTCTTTCTGGCTTTGAGCCATCTGCAGACGTTCTCATTTTCGGAGCAGGGCTGCCGGAGGCCCCCTGCACGAAACCCAAAAATACATTTGAAGTTTGATAGGGGAAGACAAGAAAGAAGCCACTGTCTTTGTGCCTCTGTGCAAGCAGTGCCATGGCCAGAGGAGGCTGAGCAACAGCTTTCCAGGCTAGCTCTTTCTGGCTGCGAGCTATGTGCAGACGTTCAAGTTTTCGGAGCAGGGCTGCCTGACGCCCCCTGTATGGACCTCCAAAGATACACTTGAAGTTTGAGGGGGCAAGAGAAGCAAGCAGACCCAGTCTCTGTGCCTCTGCGCGAGCAGTGCCATGGGCAGATGAGGCTGAGCAACAGCTTTCCAGGCTAGCTCTTTCTGGCTTTGAGCCATCTGCAGACGTTCACATTTTCGGAGCAGGGCTGCCGGAGTCCGCCTGCACGGACCCCAAAGGCTACGTTTGAAGTTTGAGGTGACAAGACAAGCAAGCACCCCCAGTCTCTGTGCCTCTGTGCGAGCAGTGCCATGGGCAGATGAGGCTGAGTAACAGCTTTCCACGCTAGCTCTTTCTGGCTGCGAGCTATCTGCAGACGTTCGAATTTTCGGAGCAGGGCAGATGGAGGCTTATTACACGGAACCCAAAAATACATTTGAAGTTTGATGTAAGAAGACAAGAAAGAAGCCACAGTCTTTGTGCCTCTGTGCGAGCAGTGCCATGGGCACATGAGGCTGAGCAACAGATTTCCAGGCTAGCTCTTTCTGCCTGCGAGCTATGTGCAGACGTTCACGTTTTCGGAGCAGGGCTGCCTGACGCCCCCTGCATGGACCTCCAAAGATACGATTGAACTTGGAGTTGGCAAGACAAGCAAGCAGCCCCAGTCTCTGTGCCTCTGTGCGAGCAGTGCCATGGGCAGATGAGGCTGAGCAACAGCTTTCCAGGCTAGCTCTTTCTGGCTGCGAGCTATCTGCAGACGTTCGCATTTTCGGAGCATCGCTGCCATAGGCCACCTGCACGGACTCCCAAAGATACTTTTGAAGTTTCAGGGGGCAAGACAAGCAAGCAGCCCCAGTCTCTGTGCCTCTGTGCGTGCAGTGCCATGGGCAGATGAGGCTGAGCAACAGATTTCCAGGCTAGCTTTTCTGGCTGCGAGCTATCTGCAGACGTTCGCATTTTCAGAGCACTACTGCCGGATTCCTCCGGCACGGACCACCTAAGATATGTTTGAAGTTTGAGGTGGCAAGACAAGCAAGCAGCCCCAGTCTCTGTGCCTCTGGTCATCAGTGCCATGGGCAGATGAGGCTGAGCAACAGCTTTCCAGGCTAGCTCTTTCTGGCTGCGATTAATCTTCAGACGTTCGCATTTTCCGAGCAGGGCTGCCGGAGCCCCCCTGCACGGACTCCCAAATCTATGTTTGAACTTTGAGGTGGCAAGACAAGCAAGCAGCCCCAGTCTCTGTGCCTCTGTGCGAGCAGTGCCATGGGCAGATGAGGCTGAGCAACAGATTTCCAGGCTAGCTCTTTCTGGCTGCGAGCTATCTACAGACGTTCGCATTTTCGGAACCACCTTTCCGGAGTCAACCTGAACGGACTCCCAAAATTATGTTTGAAGTTTGAGGGGGCAAGACAAGCAAGCAGCCCCAGTCTCAGTGCCTCTGCGCGAGCAGTGCCATGGGCACATGAGGCTGAGCAACAGCTTTCCAGGCTAGCTCTTTCTGGCTTTGAGCCATCTGCAGACGTTCTCATTTTCGGAGCAGGGCTGCCGGAGGCCCCCTGCACGAAACCCAAAAATACATTTGAAGTTTGATAGGGGAAGACAAGAAAGAAGCCACTGTCTTTGTGCCTCTGTGCAAGCAGTGCCATGGCCAGATGAGGCTGAGCAACAGCTTTCCAGGCTAGCTCTTTCTGGCTGCGAGCTATGTGCAGACGTTCAAGTTTTCGGAGCAGGGCTGCCTGACGCCCCCTGTATGGACCTCCAAAGATACACTTGAAGTTTGAGGGGGCAAGAGAAGCAAGCAGCCCCAGTCTCTGTGCCTCTGTGTGACCAGTGCCATGGGCAGATGAGTCTGAGCAACAGATTTCCAGGCTAGCTCTTTCTGGCTGCGAGCTATCTGCAGACGTTCACATTTTCGGAGCAGGGCTGCCGGAGTCCGCCTGCACGCACACCAAAGGCTACGTTTGAAGTTTCAGGTTAGAAGACAAGCAAGCACCCCCAGTCTCTGTGCCTCTGTGCGAGCAGTGCCAAGGGCAGATGAGGCTGAGCAACAGCTTTCCAGGCTAGCTCTTTCTGGCTGCGAGCTATTGCAGACGTTCGCATTTTCGGAGCAGGGCAGATAGAGGCTTATTACACGGAACCCAAAAATACATTTGAAGTTTGATGTAGGAAGACAAGAAAGAAGCCACCGTCTTTGTGCCTCTGTGCGAGCAGTGCCATGGGCAGATGAGGCTGACAACAGCTTTCCAGGCTAGCTCTTTCTGGCTGCGAGCTATCTGCAGACGTTCGCATTTTCGGAGCAACGCTGCCATAGGCCACCTGCACGGACTCTCAAAGCTACGTTTGAAGTTTCAGGGGGCAAGACAAGCAAGGAGCCCCAGTCTCTGTGCCTCTGTGCGAGCAGTGCCATGGGCAGATGAGGCTGCGCAACAGCTTTCCAGGCTAGCTCTTTCTGGCTGCGAGCTATCTACAGACGTTCGGATTTTCAGAGCACTACTGCCGGATTCATCCGGCACGGACCACCTAAGATATGTTTGAAGTTTGAGGTGGCAAGACAAGCAAGCAGCCCCAGTCTCTGTGCCTCTGTGCATCAGTGCCATGGGCAGATGAGGCTGAGCAACAGCTTTCCAGGCTAGCTCTTTCTGGCTGCGAGCTATCTCCAGACGTTCGCATTTTCCGAGCAGGGCTGCCGAAGCCCCCCTGCACGGACTCCCAAATCTATGTTTGAACTTTGAGGTGGCAAGACAAGCAAGCAGTCCCAGTCTCTGTGCCTCTTTGTGAGCAGTGCCATGGGCAGATGAGGCTGAGCAACAGATTTCCAGGCTAGCTCTTTCTGCCTTCGAGCTATCTGCAGACGTTCGCATTTTCAGAGCAGGGCTGCCGGAGGCCCCCTGCACGGACTCCAAAAGATAAGTTTGAACTTGGCAAGAAAAGCAAGCAGCCCCAGTTTCTGTGCCTCTGCGCGAGCAGTGCCATGGGCAGATGAGGCTGAGCAACAGCTTTCCAGGCTAGCTCTTTCTGGCTGTGAGCTATCTGCAGACGTTCGCATTTTCAGAGCAGGGCTGCAGGAGGACCCCTGTATGGACCCCCAAAAGATTAGTTTGAACTTGGAGTTGGCAAGACAAGCAAGCAGCCACAGTCTCTGTGCCTCTGTGCATCAGTGCCATGGCCAGATGAGGCTGAGCAACAGCTTTCCAGGCTAGCTCTTTCTGGCTGCGAGCTATCTGCAGACGTTCTCATTTTCGGAACAACCTTTCTGGAGTCAACCTGAACGGACTCCCAAAACTATGTTTGAAGTTTGAGGGGGCAAGACAAGCAAGCAGCCCCAGTCTCAGTGCCTCTGCGCGAGCAGTGCCACGGGCAGATGAGGCTGAGCAACAGCTTTCCAGGCTAGCTCTTTCTGGCTTTGAACCATCTGCAGACGTTCACATTTTCGGAGCAGGGCTGCCGGAGTCCGCCTGCACGGACCCCAAAGGCTACGTTTGAAGTTTGAGGTGACAAGACAAGCAAGCACCCCCAGTCTCTGTGCCTCTGTGCGAGCAGTGCCATGGGCAGATGAGGCTGAGCAACAGCTTTCCACGCTAGCTCTTTCTGGCTGCGAGCTATCTGCAGACGTTCGAATTTTCGGAGCAGGGCAGATGAAGGCTTATTACACGGAACCCAAAAATACATTTGAAGTTTGATGTAGGAAGACAAGAAAGAAGCCACAGTCTTTGTGCCTCTGTGCGAGCAGTGCCATGGGCAGATGAGGCTGAGCAACAGATTTCCAGGCTAGCTGTTTCTGGCTGCGAGCTATCTGCAGACGTTCGCATTTTCAGAGCACTACTGCCGGATTCATCCGGCACGGACCACCTAAGATATATTTGAAGTTTGAGGTGGCAAGACAAGCAAGAAGCCCCAGTCTCTGTGCCTCTGTGCATCAGTGCCATGGGCAGATGAGGCTGAGCAACAGCTTTCCAGGCTAGCTCTTTCTGGCTGCGAGCTATCTCCAGACGTTCGCATTTTCCGAGCAGGGCTGCCGAAGCCCCCCTGCACGGACTCCCAAATCTATGTTTGAACTTTGAGGTGGCAAGACAAGCAAGCAGCCCCAGTCTCTGTGCCTCTTTGTGAGCAGTGCCATGGGCAGATGAGGCTGAGCAACAGATTTCCAGGCTAGCTCTTTCTGCCTTCGAGCTATCTGCAGACGTTCGCATTTTCAGAGCAGGGCTGCCGGAGGCCCCCTGCACGGACTCCAAAAGATAAGTTTGAACTTGGCAAGAAAAGCAAGCAGCCCCAGTTTCTGTGCCTCTTTGCGAGCAGTGCCATGGGCAGATGAGGCTGAGCAACAGCTTTCCAGGCTAGCTCTTTCTTTCTGTGAGCTATCTGCAGACGTTCGCATTTTCAGAGCAGGGCTGCCGGAGGACCCCTGTATGGACCTCCAAAAGATTAGTTTGAACTTGGAGTTGGCAAGACAAGCAAGCAGCCCCAGTCTCTGTGCCTCTGTGCATCAGTGCCATGGCCAGATGAGGCTGAGCAACAGCTTTCCACGCTAGCTCTTTCTGGCTGCGAGCTATCTACAGACGTTCGCATTTTCGGAACAACCTTTCCGGAGTCAACCTGAACGGACTCCCAAAACTATGTTTGAAGTTTGAGGGGGCAAGACAAGCAAGCAGCCCCAGTCTCAGTGCCTCTGCGCGAGCAGTGCCATGGGCAGATGAGGCTGAGCAACAGATTTCCAGGCTAGCTCTTTCTGGCTGCGAGCCATCTGCAGACGTTCACATTTTCGGAGCAGGGCTGCCGGAGTCCGCCTGCACGGACCCCAAAGGCTACGTTTGAAGTTTGAGTTGACAAGACAAGCAAGCACCCCCAGTCTCTGTGCCTCTGTGCGAGCAGTGCCATGGGCAGATGAGGCTGAGCAACAGCTTTCCACGCTAGCTCTTTCTGGCTGCGAGCTATCTGCAGACGTTCGAATTTTCGGAGAAGGGCAGATGGAGGCTTATTACACGGAACCCAAAAATACATTTGAAGTTTGATGTAGGAAGACAAGAAAGAAGCCACAGTCTTTGTGCCTCTGTGCGAGCAGTGCCATGGGCAGATGAGGCTGAGCAACAGATTTCCAGGCTAGCTCTTTCTGCCTTCGAGCTATCTGCAGACGTTCGCATTTTCAGAGCAGGGCTGCCGGAGGCCCCCTGCACGGACTCCAAAAGATAAGTTTGAACTTGGATTTGGCAAGACAAGCAAGCAGCCCCAGTCTCTGTGCCTCTGCGCGAGCAGTGCCATGGGCAGATGAGGCTGAGCAACAGCTTTCCAGGCTAGCTCTTTCTGGCTGCGAGCTATCTCCAGACGTTCGCATTTTCCGAGCAGGGCTGCCGAAGCCCCCCTGCACGGACTCCCAAATCTATGTTTGAACTTTGAGGTGGCAAGACAAGCAAGCAGCCCCAGTCTCTGTGCCTCTGTGCGAGCAGTGCCATGGGCAGATGAGGCTGAGCAACAGCTTTCCACGCTAGCTCTTTCTGGCTGCGAGCTATCTGCAGACGTTCGCATTTTCGGAGCAGGGCAGATGGAGGCTTATTACACGGAACCCAAAAATACATTTGAAGTTTGATGTAGGAAGACAAGAAAGAAGCCACAGTCTTTGTGCCTCTGTGCGAGCAGTGCCATGGGCAGATGAGGCTGAGCAACAGATTTCCAGGCTAGCTCTTTCTGGCTGCGAGCTATCTGCAGTCGTTCGCATTTTCAGAGCACTACTGCCGGATTCATCCGGCACGGACCACTTAAGATATGTTTGAAGTTTGAGGTGGCAAGACAAGCAAGAAGCCCCAGTCTCTGTGCCTCTGTGCATCAGTGCCATGGGCAGATGAGGCTGAGCAACAGCTTTCCAGGCTAGCTCTTTCTGGCTGCGAGCTATCTGCAGACGTTCACATTTTCCGAGCAGGACTGCCGGAGGCCCCCTGCACGGACTCCCCATGTTACGTTTGAAGTTTGAGGGAACAAGAGAAGCAAGCAGCACCAGTCTCTGTGCCTCTGTGCGAGCAGTGACATGGGCAGATGAAGCTGAGCAACAGCTTTCCAGGCTAGCTCTTTCTGGCTGCGAGCTAACTGCAGACATTCGCATTTTCAGAGCAGGGCTGCCGGAGGCCCCCTGCACGGACTCCAAAAGATAAGTTTGAACTTGGAGTTGGCAAGACAAGCAAGCAGCCCCAGTCTCTGTTCCTCTGTGCGAGCAGTGCCATGGGCAGATGAGGCTGAGCAGTAGCTTTCCAGGCTAGCTCTTTCTGGCTGCGAGCTATCTGCAGACGTTCACATTTTCCGAGCAGGACTGCCGGAGGCCCCCTGCACGGACTCCCAATGTTACGTTTGAAGTTTGAGGGGACAAGAGAAGCAAGCAGCCCCAGTCTCTGTGCCTCTGTGCGAGCAGTGCCATGGGCAGATGAGGCTGAGCAACAGCTTTCCAGGCTAGCTCTTTCTGGCTGCGAGCTATCTGCAGACGTTCGCATTTCCGGAGCAACGCTGCCATAGGCCACCTGCACGGACTCCCAAAGCTACGTTTGAAGTTTCAGGGGGCAAGACAAGCAAGCAGCCCCAGTCTCTGTGCCTCTGTGCGAGCAGTGCCATGGGCAGATGAGGCTGAGCAACAGATTTCCAGGCTAGCTGTTTCTGGCTGCGAGCTATCTGCAGACGTTCGCATTTTCAGAGCACTACTGCCGGATTCATCCGGCACGGACCACCTAAGATATGTTTGAAGTTTGAGGTGGCAAGACAAGCAAGCAGCCCCAGTCTCTGTGCCTCTGTGCGAGTAGTGCCATGGGCAGATGAGGCTGAGCAACAGCTTTCCAGGCTAGCTTTTTCTGGCTGCGAGCTACCTGCAGACATTAACACTTTCAGAGCAGGGCTGCTGCAGGGGCCCTGCATCGATCCCCAAAGATACGATTGAAGTTTGAGGTGGCAAGACAAGCAAGCAGCCCCAGTCTCTGTGCCTCTGTGCGAGCAGTTCCATGGGCAGATGAGACTGAGCAACAGCTTTCCAGGCTAGCTCTTTCAGGCTGCGAGCTATCTGCAGACGTTCGCATTTTCAGAGCAGGGCTGCCGCAAGCGCCAGTCACAGTCCACCTAAGTTACGTTTGAGGGGGCAAGACAAGCAAGCAGCCACAGTCTCTGTGCCTCTGTGTGAGCAGTGCCATGTGCAGATGAGGCTGAGCGACAGCTTTCCAGGCTAGCTCTTTCTGGCTGCGAGCTATTTGCAGACGTTTGCATTTTCGGAACAGGGCCTGCCGGAGGCTCCCATCACGGACCCCCAAAGCTATGTTTGAAGTTGAGGTGGCAAGACTAGCAAGCAGCCCCAGTCTCTGTGCCTCTGTGCGAGCAGTGCCGTGGGCAGATGAGGCTGAGCAAAAGCTTTCCAGGCTAGCTCTTTCTGGCTGAGAGCTATCTGCAGACGTTTGCATTTTCACAGCAGAGCTGTCGGAGGACCCCGGCACGAAACACCTAATTTACATTTGACGTTTGAGGTGGCAAGACAAGGAAGCAGCCCCAGTCTCTGTGCCTCTGTGCGAGCAGTGCCATGGGCAGATGAGGCTGAGCAACAGCTTTCCAGGCTAGCTCTTTTAGGCTGCGAGCTATCTGCAGACGTTCGCATTTTCGGAGCATGCCTGACGGATGAGCCAGTCACGGACCACCTAAGATACGTTTGAAGTTTAAGGGGGCAAGTGAAGTGGTCGGTGAAGTGGATAGAGAACTGTCTGAATGGCAGAACTCAGAGGGTTGTCATCAGCGGCGCTGAGTCTAGTTGGAGGCTGGTGACAAGTGGTGTCCCTCAGGGGTCAGTACTGGGCCCAGTCTTGTTTAACTTCTTCATCAACGACCTGGATGAAGAGTTAGAATGTACCCTCAGCAAGTTTGCTGACGACACCAAACTGGGAGGTGTGGTAGATACACCAGAAGGCTGTGCTGCCATTCAGCGTGACCTGGATAGGCTGGAAAGCTGGGCAGAGAGGAACCTGATGAGGTTCAACAAGGGCAAGTGCAGGGTCCTGCACCTGGGGAGGAACAACCTCATGCACCAGTACAGGCTTGGGGTGGACCTGCTGGAGAGCAGCTCTGCGGAGAGGGACCTGGGTGTCCTGGTGGACGACAGGTTAACCATGAGCCAGCAATGTGCCCTGGCTGCCAAGAAAGCCAATGGGATCCTGGGGTGCATCAAGAAGAGTGTGGCCAGCAGGACAAGGGAGGTTCTCCTTCCCCTCTACACTGCCCTGGTGAGGCCTCATCTGGAGTACTGTGTCCAGTTCTGGGCTCCCCAGTTCAAGAAGGATGAAGAGCTACTGAAGAGAGTCCAGCGGAGGGCTACAAGGATGGTGAGGGGACTGGAGCATCTCCGCTACGAGGAGAGGTTGAGGGAACTGGGCTTGTTCAGCCTGAAGAAGAGAAGGCTGCGAGGGGACCTTATAAATGCCTACAAATATCTGAAGGGTGGGTGTCAGGAGGATGGGGCCAAGCTCTTTTCAGTGGTGCCCAGTGACAGGACAAGGGGCAATGGGCACAAACTGAGGCACAGGAAGTTCCGTCTGAACATGAGGAGGAACTTCTTCTCTCTGAGGGTGACGGAGCACTGGAACAGGCTGCCCAGGGAGGTTGTGGAGTCTCCTTCTCTGGAGATATTCAAGACCTGCCTGGACAAGGTCCTGTGCAGCCTGCTGTAGGTCACCCTGCTTCGGCGGGGGGGTTGGACTAGATGACCCACAGAGGTCCCTTCCAACCCCTACTATTCTGTGATTCTGTGATTCTGTGACAAGAAAGCAGCCCCAGTCTCTGTGCCTCTGTGCGAACAGTGCCATGGGCAGATGAGGCTGAGCAACAGCTTTCCAGGCTAGCTCTTTCTGCCTGCGAGCTATCTGCAGACGTTTGCATTTTCAGAGCAGGGCTGACGGAGACGCACTGCACGGATCCCCAAATATACGTTTGAAGTTGGAGTTTGCAAGACAAGCAAGCAGCCCCAGTCTCTGTGCCTCTGTGCGAGCAGTGCCATGGGCAGATGAGGCTGAGCAACAGCTTTCCAGTCTAGCTCTTTCTGGCTGCAAGCTATCTACAGACGTTCGCATTTTCAGAGCAGGGCTGACGGAGGCCCCTGGCACGAACAACCTAAACTACGTTTGAAGTTGAGGGGTCAAGACAAGCAAGCAGCCCCAGTCTCTGTGCCTCTGTGCGAGCAGTGCCATGGACAGATGAGGCTGAGCAACAGATTTCGAGCATAGCTTTTTCTGCCTGCGAGCTATCTGCAGACGTTCGAATTTTTGGAGGAGTTCTGACGGACCCCACCTGCACGGACCCCCAAAGAAACGTCTGAAGTTTGTGTGGCAAGACAAGTAAGCAGCCCCAGTCTCTGTGCCTCTGTGTGAGCAGTGCCTTGGGTAGATGAGGCTGAGCAACAGCTTTCCAGGCTAGCTCTTTCTGCCTGCGATCTATCTGCAGACGTTAGCATTTTCCGAGCAGTGCTGCCTGATGCGCCCAGCCTGGGCCCCCAAATATACGTTTGAAGTTTGAGGTGGCAAGACAAGCAAGCAGCCCCAGTCTCTGTGCCTCTGTGCGAGCAGTGCCATGGGCAGATGAGGCTGAGCAACAGCTTTCCAGGCTAGCTCTTTCAGGCTGCGAGCTATCTGCAGACGTTCGCATTTTCGGAGCATGCCTGACGGATGAGCCAGTCACGGACCACCTAAGATACGTTTGAAGTTTAAGGGGGCAAGTGAAGTGGTCGGTGAAGTGGATAGAGAACTGTCTGAATGGCAGAACTCAGAGGGTTGTCATCAGCGGCGCTGAGTCTAGTTGGAGGCTGGTGACAAGTGGTGTCCCTCAGGGGTCAGTACTGGGCCCAGTCTTGTTTAACTTCTTCATCAACGACCTGGATGAAGAGTTAGAATGTACCCTCAGCAAGTTTGCTGACGACACCAAACTGGGAGGTGTGGTAGATACACCAGAAGGCTGTGCTGCCATTCAGCGTGACCTGGATAGGCTGGAAAGCTGGGCAGAGAGGAACCTGATGAGGTTCAACAAGGGCAAGTGCAGGGTCCTGCACCTGGGGAGGAACAACCTCATGCACCAGTACAGGCTTGGGGTGGACCTGTTGGAGAGCAGCTCTGCGGAGAGGGACCTGGGTGTCCTGGTGGACGACAGGTTAACCATGAGCCAGCAGTGTGCCCTGGCTGCCAAGAAAGCCAATGGGATCCTGGGGTGCATCAAGAAGAGTGTGGCCAGCAGGACAAGGGAGGTTCTCCTTCCCCTCTACACTGCCCTGGTGAGGCCTCATCTGGAGTACTGTGTCCAGTTCTGGGCTCCCCAGTTCAAGAAGGATGAAGAGCTACTGAAGAGAGTCCAGCGGAGGGCTACAAGGATGGTGAGGGGACTGGAGCATCTCCACTACGAGGAGAGGTTGAGGGAACTGGGCTTGTTCAGCCTGAAGAAGAGAAGGCTGCGAGGGGACCTTATAAATGCCTACAAATATCTGAAGGGTGGGTGTCAGGAGGATGGGGCCAAGCTCTTTTCAGTGGTGCCCAGTGACAGGACAAGGGGCAATGGGCACAAACTGAGGCACAGGAAGTTCCGTCTGAACATGAGGAGGAACTTCTTCTCTCTGAGGGTGACGGAGCACTGGAACAGGCTGCCCAGGGAGGTTGTGGAGTCTCCTTCTCTGGAGATATTCAAGACCTGCCTGGACAAGGTCCTGTGCAGCCTGCTGTAGGTCACCCTGCTTCGGCGGGGGGGTTGGACTAGATGACCCACAGAGGTCCCTTCCAACCCCTACTATTCTGTGATTCTGTGATTCTGTGACAAGAAAGCAGCCCCAGTCTCTGTGCCTCTGTGCGAACAGTGCCATGGGCAGATGAGGCTGAGCAACAGCTTTCCAGGCTAGCTCTTTCTGCCTGCGAGCTATCTGCAGACGTTTGCATTTTCAGAGCAGGGCTGACGGAGACGCACTGCACGGATCCCCAAATATACGTTTGAAGTTGGAGTTTGCAAGACAAGCAAGCAGCCCCAGTCTCTGTGCCTCTGTGCGAGCAGTGCCATGGGCAGATGAGGCTGAGCAACAGCTTTCCAGTCTAGCTCTTTCTGGCTGCAAGCTATCTACAGACGTTCGCATTTTCAGAGCAGGGCTGACGGAGGCCCCTGGCACGAACAACCTAAACTACGTTTGAAGTTGAGGGGTCAAGACAAGCAAGCAGCCCCAGTCTCTGTGCCTCTGTGCGAGCAGTGCCATGGACAGATGAGGCTGAGCAACAGATTTCGAGCATAGCTTTTTCTGCCTGCGAGCTATCTGCAGACGTTCGAATTTTTGGAGGAGTTCTGACGGACCCCACCTGCACGGACCCCCAAAGAAACGTTTGAAGTTTGTGTGGCAAGACAAGTAAGCAGCCCCAGTCTCTGTGCCTCTGTGTGAGCAGTGCCTTGGGTAGATGAGGCTGAGCAACAGCTTTCCAGGCTAGCTCTTTCTGCCTGCGAGCTATCTGCAGACGTTCGCATTTTCAGAGCACTACTGCCGGATTCCTCCGGCACGGACCACCTAAGATATGTTTGAAGTTTGAGGTGGCAAGACAAGCAAGCAGCCCCAGTCTCTGTGCCTCTGTGCGAGCAGTGCCATGGGCAGATGAGGCTGAGCAACAGATTTCCAGGCTAGCTCTTTCTGGCTGCGAGCTATCTACAGACGTTCGCATTTTCGGAACAACCTTTCCGGAGTCAACCTGAACGGACTCCCAAAATTATGTTTGAAGTTTGAGGGGGCAAGACAAGCAAGCAGCCCCAGTCTCAGTGCCTCTGCGCGAGCAGTGCCATGGGCACATGAGGCTGAGCAACAGCTTTCCAGGCTAGCTCTTTCTGGCTTTGAGCCATCTGCAGACGTTCTCATTTTCGGAGCAGGGCTGCCGGAGGCCCCCTGCACGAAACCCAAAAATACATTTGAAGTTTGATAGGGGAAGACAAGAAAGAAGCCACTGTCTTTGTGCCTCTGTGCAAGCAGTGCCATGGCCAGAGGAGGCTGAGCAACAGCTTTCCAGGCTAGCTCTTTCTGGCTGCGAGCTATGTGCAGACGTTCAAGTTTTCGGAGCAGGGCTGCCTGACGCCCCCTGTATGGACCTCCAAAGATACACTTGAAGTTTGAGGGGGCAAGAGAAGCAAGCAGACCCAGTCTCTGTGCCTCTGCGCGAGCAGTGCCATGGGCAGATGAGGCTGAGCAACAGCTTTCCAGGCTAGCTCTTTCTGGCTTTGAGCCATCTGCAGACGTTCACATTTTCGGAGCAGGGCTGCCGGAGTCCGCCTGCACGGACCCCAAAGGCTACGTTTGAAGTTTGAGGTGACAAGACAAGCAAGCACCCCCAGTCTCTGTGCCTCTGTGCGAGCAGTGCCATGGGCAGATGAGGCTGAGTAACAGCTTTCCACGCTAGCTCTTTCTGGCTGCGAGCTATCTGCAGACGTTCGAATTTTCGGAGCAGGGCAGATGGAGGCTTATTACACGGAACCCAAAAATACATTTGAAGTTTGATGTAAGAAGACAAGAAAGAAGCCACAGTCTTTGTGCCTCTGTGCGAGCAGTGCCATGGGCACATGAGGCTGAGCAACAGATTTCCAGGCTAGCTCTTTCTGCCTGCGAGCTATGTGCAGACGTTCACGTTTTCGGAGCAGGGCTGCCTGACGCCCCCTGCATGGACCTCCAAAGATACGATTGAACTTGGAGTTGGCAAGACAAGCAAGCAGCCCCAGTCTCTGTGCCTCTGTGCGAGCAGTGCCATGGGCAGATGAGGCTGAGCAACAGCTTTCCAGGCTAGCTCTTTCTGGCTGCGAGCTATCTGCAGACGTTCGCATTTTCGGAGCATCGCTGCCATAGGCCACCTGCACGGACTCCCAAAGATACTTTTGAAGTTTCAGGGGGCAAGACAAGCAAGCAGCCCCAGTCTCTGTGCCTCTGTGCGTGCAGTGCCATGGGCAGATGAGGCTGAGCAACAGATTTCCAGGCTAGCTTTTCTGGCTGCGAGCTATCTGCAGACGTTCGCATTTTCAGAGCACTACTGCCGGATTCCTCCGGCACGGACCACCTAAGATATGTTTGAAGTTTGAGGTGGCAAGACAAGCAAGCAGCCCCAGTCTCTGTGCCTCTGGTCATCAGTGCCATGGGCAGATGAGGCTGAGCAACAGCTTTCCAGGCTAGCTCTTTCTGGCTGCGATTAATCTTCAGACGTTCGCATTTTCCGAGCAGGGCTGCCGGAGCCCCCCTGCACGGACTCCCAAATCTATGTTTGAACTTTGAGGTGGCAAGACAAGCAAGCAGCCCCAGTCTCTGTGCCTCTGTGCGAGCAGTGCCATGGGCAGATGAGGCTGAGCAACAGATTTCCAGGCTAGCTCTTTCTGGCTGCGAGCTATCTACAGACGTTCGCATTTTCGGAACCACCTTTCCGGAGTCAACCTGAACGGACTCCCAAAATTATGTTTGAAGTTTGAGGGGGCAAGACAAGCAAGCAGCCCCAGTCTCAGTGCCTCTGCGCGAGCAGTGCCATGGGCACATGAGGCTGAGCAACAGCTTTCCAGGCTAGCTCTTTCTGGCTTTGAGCCATCTGCAGACGTTCTCATTTTCGGAGCAGGGCTGCCGGAGGCCCCCTGCACGAAACCCAAAAATACATTTGAAGTTTGATAGGGGAAGACAAGAAAGAAGCCACTGTCTTTGTGCCTCTGTGCAAGCAGTGCCATGGCCAGATGAGGCTGAGCAACAGCTTTCCAGGCTAGCTCTTTCTGGCTGCGAGCTATGTGCAGACGTTCAAGTTTTCGGAGCAGGGCTGCCTGACGCCCCCTGTATGGACCTCCAAAGATACACTTGAAGTTTGAGGGGGCAAGAGAAGCAAGCAGCCCCAGTCTCTGTGCCTCTGTGTGACCAGTGCCATGGGCAGATGAGTCTGAGCAACAGATTTCCAGGCTAGCTCTTTCTGGCTGCGAGCTATCTGCAGACGTTCACATTTTCGGAGCAGGGCTGCCGGAGTCCGCCTGCACGCACACCAAAGGCTACGTTTGAAGTTTCAGGTTAGAAGACAAGCAAGCACCCCCAGTCTCTGTGCCTCTGTGCGAGCAGTGCCAAGGGCAGATGAGGCTGAGCAACAGCTTTCCAGGCTAGCTCTTTCTGGCTGCGAGCTATTGCAGACGTTCGCATTTTCGGAGCAGGGCAGATAGAGGCTTATTACACGGAACCCAAAAATACATTTGAAGTTTGATGTAGGAAGACAAGAAAGAAGCCACCGTCTTTGTGCCTCTGTGCGAGCAGTGCCATGGGCAGATGAGGCTGACAACAGCTTTCCAGGCTAGCTCTTTCTGGCTGCGAGCTATCTGCAGACGTTCGCATTTTCGGAGCAACGCTGCCATAGGCCACCTGCACGGACTCTCAAAGCTACGTTTGAAGTTTCAGGGGGCAAGACAAGCAAGGAGCCCCAGTCTCTGTGCCTCTGTGCGAGCAGTGCCATGGGCAGATGAGGCTGCGCAACAGCTTTCCAGGCTAGCTCTTTCTGGCTGCGAGCTATCTACAGACGTTCGGATTTTCAGAGCACTACTGCCGGATTCATCCGGCACGGACCACCTAAGATATGTTTGAAGTTTGAGGTGGCAAGACAAGCAAGCAGCCCCAGTCTCTGTGCCTCTGTGCATCAGTGCCATGGGCAGATGAGGCTGAGCAACAGCTTTCCAGGCTAGCTCTTTCTGGCTGCGAGCTATCTCCAGACGTTCGCATTTTCCGAGCAGGGCTGCCGAAGCCCCCCTGCACGGACTCCCAAATCTATGTTTGAACTTTGAGGTGGCAAGACAAGCAAGCAGTCCCAGTCTCTGTGCCTCTTTGTGAGCAGTGCCATGGGCAGATGAGGCTGAGCAACAGATTTCCAGGCTAGCTCTTTCTGCCTTCGAGCTATCTGCAGACGTTCGCATTTTCAGAGCAGGGCTGCCGGAGGCCCCCTGCACGGACTCCAAAAGATAAGTTTGAACTTGGCAAGAAAAGCAAGCAGCCCCAGTTTCTGTGCCTCTGCGCGAGCAGTGCCATGGGCAGATGAGGCTGAGCAACAGCTTTCCAGGCTAGCTCTTTCTGGCTGTGAGCTATCTGCAGACGTTCGCATTTTCAGAGCAGGGCTGCAGGAGGACCCCTGTATGGACCCCCAAAAGATTAGTTTGAACTTGGAGTTGGCAAGACAAGCAAGCAGCCACAGTCTCTGTGCCTCTGTGCATCAGTGCCATGGCCAGATGAGGCTGAGCAACAGCTTTCCAGGCTAGCTCTTTCTGGCTGCGAGCTATCTGCAGACGTTCTCATTTTCGGAACAACCTTTCTGGAGTCAACCTGAACGGACTCCCAAAACTATGTTTGAAGTTTGAGGGGGCAAGACAAGCAAGCAGCCCCAGTCTCAGTGCCTCTGCGCGAGCAGTGCCACGGGCAGATGAGGCTGAGCAACAGCTTTCCAGGCTAGCTCTTTCTGGCTTTGAACCATCTGCAGACGTTCACATTTTCGGAGCAGGGCTGCCGGAGTCCGCCTGCACGGACCCCAAAGGCTACGTTTGAAGTTTGAGGTGACAAGACAAGCAAGCACCCCCAGTCTCTGTGCCTCTGTGCGAGCAGTGCCATGGGCAGATGAGGCTGAGCAACAGCTTTCCACGCTAGCTCTTTCTGGCTGCGAGCTATCTGCAGACGTTCGAATTTTCGGAGCAGGGCAGATGAAGGCTTATTACACGGAACCCAAAAATACATTTGAAGTTTGATGTAGGAAGACAAGAAAGAAGCCACAGTCTTTGTGCCTCTGTGCGAGCAGTGCCATGGGCAGATGAGGCTGAGCAACAGATTTCCAGGCTAGCTGTTTCTGGCTGCGAGCTATCTGCAGACGTTCGCATTTTCAGAGCACTACTGCCGGATTCATCCGGCACGGACCACCTAAGATATATTTGAAGTTTGAGGTGGCAAGACAAGCAAGAAGCCCCAGTCTCTGTGCCTCTGTGCATCAGTGCCATGGGCAGATGAGGCTGAGCAACAGCTTTCCAGGCTAGCTCTTTCTGGCTGCGAGCTATCTCCAGACGTTCGCATTTTCCGAGCAGGGCTGCCGAAGCCCCCCTGCACGGACTCCCAAATCTATGTTTGAACTTTGAGGTGGCAAGACAAGCAAGCAGCCCCAGTCTCTGTGCCTCTTTGTGAGCAGTGCCATGGGCAGATGAGGCTGAGCAACAGATTTCCAGGCTAGCTCTTTCTGCCTTCGAGCTATCTGCAGACGTTCGCATTTTCAGAGCAGGGCTGCCGGAGGCCCCCTGCACGGACTCCAAAAGATAAGTTTGAACTTGGCAAGAAAAGCAAGCAGCCCCAGTTTCTGTGCCTCTTTGCGAGCAGTGCCATGGGCAGATGAGGCTGAGCAACAGCTTTCCAGGCTAGCTCTTTCTTTCTGTGAGCTATCTGCAGACGTTCGCATTTTCAGAGCAGGGCTGCCGGAGGACCCCTGTATGGACCTCCAAAAGATTAGTTTGAACTTGGAGTTGGCAAGACAAGCAAGCAGCCCCAGTCTCTGTGCCTCTGTGCATCAGTGCCATGGCCAGATGAGGCTGAGCAACAGCTTTCCACGCTAGCTCTTTCTGGCTGCGAGCTATCTACAGACGTTCGCATTTTCGGAACAACCTTTCCGGAGTCAACCTGAACGGACTCCCAAAACTATGTTTGAAGTTTGAGGGGGCAAGACAAGCAAGCAGCCCCAGTCTCAGTGCCTCTGCGCGAGCAGTGCCATGGGCAGATGAGGCTGAGCAACAGATTTCCAGGCTAGCTCTTTCTGGCTGCGAGCCATCTGCAGACGTTCACATTTTCGGAGCAGGGCTGCCGGAGTCCGCCTGCACGGACCCCAAAGGCTACGTTTGAAGTTTGAGTTGACAAGACAAGCAAGCACCCCCAGTCTCTGTGCCTCTGTGCGAGCAGTGCCATGGGCAGATGAGGCTGAGCAACAGCTTTCCACGCTAGCTCTTTCTGGCTGCGAGCTATCTGCAGACGTTCGAATTTTCGGAGAAGGGCAGATGGAGGCTTATTACACGGAACCCAAAAATACATTTGAAGTTTGATGTAGGAAGACAAGAAAGAAGCCACAGTCTTTGTGCCTCTGTGCGAGCAGTGCCATGGGCAGATGAGGCTGAGCAACAGATTTCCAGGCTAGCTCTTTCTGCCTTCGAGCTATCTGCAGACGTTCGCATTTTCAGAGCAGGGCTGCCGGAGGCCCCCTGCACGGACTCCAAAAGATAAGTTTGAACTTGGATTTGGCAAGACAAGCAAGCAGCCCCAGTCTCTGTGCCTCTGCGCGAGCAGTGCCATGGGCAGATGAGGCTGAGCAACAGCTTTCCAGGCTAGCTCTTTCTGGCTGCGAGCTATCTCCAGACGTTCGCATTTTCCGAGCAGGGCTGCCGAAGCCCCCCTGCACGGACTCCCAAATCTATGTTTGAACTTTGAGGTGGCAAGACAAGCAAGCAGCCCCAGTCTCTGTGCCTCTGTGCGAGCAGTGCCATGGGCAGATGAGGCTGAGCAACAGCTTTCCACGCTAGCTCTTTCTGGCTGCGAGCTATCTGCAGACGTTCGCATTTTCGGAGCAGGGCAGATGGAGGCTTATTACACGGAACCCAAAAATACATTTGAAGTTTGATGTAGGAAGACAAGAAAGAAGCCACAGTCTTTGTGCCTCTGTGCGAGCAGTGCCATGGGCAGATGAGGCTGAGCAACAGATTTCCAGGCTAGCTCTTTCTGGCTGCGAGCTATCTGCAGTCGTTCGCATTTTCAGAGCACTACTGCCGGATTCATCCGGCACGGACCACTTAAGATATGTTTGAAGTTTGAGGTGGCAAGACAAGCAAGAAGCCCCAGTCTCTGTGCCTCTGTGCATCAGTGCCATGGGCAGATGAGGCTGAGCAACAGCTTTCCAGGCTAGCTCTTTCTGGCTGCGAGCTATCTGCAGACGTTCACATTTTCCGAGCAGGACTGCCGGAGGCCCCCTGCACGGACTCCCCATGTTACGTTTGAAGTTTGAGGGAACAAGAGAAGCAAGCAGCACCAGTCTCTGTGCCTCTGTGCGAGCAGTGACATGGGCAGATGAAGCTGAGCAACAGCTTTCCAGGCTAGCTCTTTCTGGCTGCGAGCTAACTGCAGACATTCGCATTTTCAGAGCAGGGCTGCCGGAGGCCCCCTGCACGGACTCCAAAAGATAAGTTTGAACTTGGAGTTGGCAAGACAAGCAAGCAGCCCCAGTCTCTGTTCCTCTGTGCGAGCAGTGCCATGGGCAGATGAGGCTGAGCAGTAGCTTTCCAGGCTAGCTCTTTCTGGCTGCGAGCTATCTGCAGACGTTCACATTTTCCGAGCAGGACTGCCGGAGGCCCCCTGCACGGACTCCCAATGTTACGTTTGAAGTTTGAGGGGACAAGAGAAGCAAGCAGCCCCAGTCTCTGTGCCTCTGTGCGAGCAGTGCCATGGGCAGATGAGGCTGAGCAACAGCTTTCCAGGCTAGCTCTTTCTGGCTGCGAGCTATCTGCAGACGTTCGCATTTCCGGAGCAACGCTGCCATAGGCCACCTGCACGGACTCCCAAAGCTACGTTTGAAGTTTCAGGGGGCAAGACAAGCAAGCAGCCCCAGTCTCTGTGCCTCTGTGCGAGCAGTGCCATGGGCAGATGAGGCTGAGCAACAGATTTCCAGGCTAGCTGTTTCTGGCTGCGAGCTATCTGCAGACGTTCGCATTTTCAGAGCACTACTGCCGGATTCATCCGGCACGGACCACCTAAGATATGTTTGAAGTTTGAGGTGGCAAGACAAGCAAGCAGCCCCAGTCTCTGTGCCTCTGTGCGAGTAGTGCCATGGGCAGATGAGGCTGAGCAACAGCTTTCCAGGCTAGCTTTTTCTGGCTGCGAGCTACCTGCAGACATTAACACTTTCAGAGCAGGGCTGCTGCAGGGGCCCTGCATCGATCCCCAAAGATACGATTGAAGTTTGAGGTGGCAAGACAAGCAAGCAGCCCCAGTCTCTGTGCCTCTGTGCGAGCAGTTCCATGGGCAGATGAGACTGAGCAACAGCTTTCCAGGCTAGCTCTTTCAGGCTGCGAGCTATCTGCAGACGTTCGCATTTTCAGAGCAGGGCTGCCGCAAGCGCCAGTCACAGTCCACCTAAGTTACGTTTGAGGGGGCAAGACAAGCAAGCAGCCACAGTCTCTGTGCCTCTGTGTGAGCAGTGCCATGTGCAGATGAGGCTGAGCGACAGCTTTCCAGGCTAGCTCTTTCTGGCTGCGAGCTATTTGCAGACGTTTGCATTTTCGGAACAGGGCCTGCCGGAGGCTCCCATCACGGACCCCCAAAGCTATGTTTGAAGTTGAGGTGGCAAGACTAGCAAGCAGCCCCAGTCTCTGTGCCTCTGTGCGAGCAGTGCCGTGGGCAGATGAGGCTGAGCAAAAGCTTTCCAGGCTAGCTCTTTCTGGCTGAGAGCTATCTGCAGACGTTTGCATTTTCACAGCAGAGCTGTCGGAGGACCCCGGCACGAAACACCTAATTTACATTTGACGTTTGAGGTGGCAAGACAAGGAAGCAGCCCCAGTCTCTGTGCCTCTGTGCGAGCAGTGCCATGGGCAGATGAGGCTGAGCAACAGCTTTCCAGGCTAGCTCTTTTAGGCTGCGAGCTATCTGCAGACGTTCGCATTTTCGGAGCATGCCTGACGGATGAGCCAGTCACGGACCACCTAAGATACGTTTGAAGTTTAAGGGGGCAAGTGAAGTGGTCGGTGAAGTGGATAGAGAACTGTCTGAATGGCAGAACTCAGAGGGTTGTCATCAGCGGCGCTGAGTCTAGTTGGAGGCTGGTGACAAGTGGTGTCCCTCAGGGGTCAGTACTGGGCCCAGTCTTGTTTAACTTCTTCATCAACGACCTGGATGAAGAGTTAGAATGTACCCTCAGCAAGTTTGCTGACGACACCAAACTGGGAGGTGTGGTAGATACACCAGAAGGCTGTGCTGCCATTCAGCGTGACCTGGATAGGCTGGAAAGCTGGGCAGAGAGGAACCTGATGAGGTTCAACAAGGGCAAGTGCAGGGTCCTGCACCTGGGGAGGAACAACCTCATGCACCAGTACAGGCTTGGGGTGGACCTGCTGGAGAGCAGCTCTGCGGAGAGGGACCTGGGTGTCCTGGTGGACGACAGGTTAACCATGAGCCAGCAATGTGCCCTGGCTGCCAAGAAAGCCAATGGGATCCTGGGGTGCATCAAGAAGAGTGTGGCCAGCAGGACAAGGGAGGTTCTCCTTCCCCTCTACACTGCCCTGGTGAGGCCTCATCTGGAGTACTGTGTCCAGTTCTGGGCTCCCCAGTTCAAGAAGGATGAAGAGCTACTGAAGAGAGTCCAGCGGAGGGCTACAAGGATGGTGAGGGGACTGGAGCATCTCCGCTACGAGGAGAGGTTGAGGGAACTGGGCTTGTTCAGCCTGAAGAAGAGAAGGCTGCGAGGGGACCTTATAAATGCCTACAAATATCTGAAGGGTGGGTGTCAGGAGGATGGGGCCAAGCTCTTTTCAGTGGTGCCCAGTGACAGGACAAGGGGCAATGGGCACAAACTGAGGCACAGGAAGTTCCGTCTGAACATGAGGAGGAACTTCTTCTCTCTGAGGGTGACGGAGCACTGGAACAGGCTGCCCAGGGAGGTTGTGGAGTCTCCTTCTCTGGAGATATTCAAGACCTGCCTGGACAAGGTCCTGTGCAGCCTGCTGTAGGTCACCCTGCTTCGGCGGGGGGGTTGGACTAGATGACCCACAGAGGTCCCTTCCAACCCCTACTATTCTGTGATTCTGTGATTCTGTGACAAGAAAGCAGCCCCAGTCTCTGTGCCTCTGTGCGAACAGTGCCATGGGCAGATGAGGCTGAGCAACAGCTTTCCAGGCTAGCTCTTTCTGCCTGCGAGCTATCTGCAGACGTTTGCATTTTCAGAGCAGGGCTGACGGAGACGCACTGCACGGATCCCCAAATATACGTTTGAAGTTGGAGTTTGCAAGACAAGCAAGCAGCCCCAGTCTCTGTGCCTCTGTGCGAGCAGTGCCATGGGCAGATGAGGCTGAGCAACAGCTTTCCAGTCTAGCTCTTTCTGGCTGCAAGCTATCTACAGACGTTCGCATTTTCAGAGCAGGGCTGACGGAGGCCCCTGGCACGAACAACCTAAACTACGTTTGAAGTTGAGGGGTCAAGACAAGCAAGCAGCCCCAGTCTCTGTGCCTCTGTGCGAGCAGTGCCATGGACAGATGAGGCTGAGCAACAGATTTCGAGCATAGCTTTTTCTGCCTGCGAGCTATCTGCAGACGTTCGAATTTTTGGAGGAGTTCTGACGGACCCCACCTGCACGGACCCCCAAAGAAACGTCTGAAGTTTGTGTGGCAAGACAAGTAAGCAGCCCCAGTCTCTGTGCCTCTGTGTGAGCAGTGCCTTGGGTAGATGAGGCTGAGCAACAGCTTTCCAGGCTAGCTCTTTCTGCCTGCGATCTATCTGCAGACGTTAGCATTTTCCGAGCAGTGCTGCCTGATGCGCCCAGCCTGGGCCCCCAAATATACGTTTGAAGTTTGAGGTGGCAAGACAAGCAAGCAGCCCCAGTCTCTGTGCCTCTGTGCGAGCAGTGCCATGGGCAGATGAGGCTGAGCAACAGCTTTCCAGGCTAGCTCTTTCAGGCTGCGAGCTATCTGCAGACGTTCGCATTTTCGGAGCATGCCTGACGGATGAGCCAGTCACGGACCACCTAAGATACGTTTGAAGTTTAAGGGGGCAAGTGAAGTGGTCGGTGAAGTGGATAGAGAACTGTCTGAATGGCAGAACTCAGAGGGTTGTCATCAGCGGCGCTGAGTCTAGTTGGAGGCTGGTGACAAGTGGTGTCCCTCAGGGGTCAGTACTGGGCCCAGTCTTGTTTAACTTCTTCATCAACGACCTGGATGAAGAGTTAGAATGTACCCTCAGCAAGTTTGCTGACGACACCAAACTGGGAGGTGTGGTAGATACACCAGAAGGCTGTGCTGCCATTCAGCGTGACCTGGATAGGCTGGAAAGCTGGGCAGAGAGGAACCTGATGAGGTTCAACAAGGGCAAGTGCAGGGTCCTGCACCTGGGGAGGAACAACCTCATGCACCAGTACAGGCTTGGGGTGGACCTGTTGGAGAGCAGCTCTGCGGAGAGGGACCTGGGTGTCCTGGTGGACGACAGGTTAACCATGAGCCAGCAGTGTGCCCTGGCTGCCAAGAAAGCCAATGGGATCCTGGGGTGCATCAAGAAGAGTGTGGCCAGCAGGACAAGGGAGGTTCTCCTTCCCCTCTACACTGCCCTGGTGAGGCCTCATCTGGAGTACTGTGTCCAGTTCTGGGCTCCCCAGTTCAAGAAGGATGAAGAGCTACTGAAGAGAGTCCAGCGGAGGGCTACAAGGATGGTGAGGGGACTGGAGCATCTCCACTACGAGGAGAGGTTGAGGGAACTGGGCTTGTTCAGCCTGAAGAAGAGAAGGCTGCGAGGGGACCTTATAAATGCCTACAAATATCTGAAGGGTGGGTGTCAGGAGGATGGGGCCAAGCTCTTTTCAGTGGTGCCCAGTGACAGGACAAGGGGCAATGGGCACAAACTGAGGCACAGGAAGTTCCGTCTGAACATGAGGAGGAACTTCTTCTCTCTGAGGGTGACGGAGCACTGGAACAGGCTGCCCAGGGAGGTTGTGGAGTCTCCTTCTCTGGAGATATTCAAGACCCGCCTGGACAAGGTCCTGTGCAGCCTGCTGTAGGTCACCCTGCTTCGGCGGGGGGGTTGGACTAGATGACCCACAGAGGTCCCTTCCAACCCCTACTATTCTGTGATTCTGTGATTCTGTGACAAGAAAGCAGCCCCAGTCTCTGTGCCTCTGTGCGAACAGTGCCATGGGCAGATGAGGCTGAGCAACAGCTTTCCAGGCTAGCTCTTTCTGCCTGCGAGCTATCTGCAGACGTTTGCATTTTCAGAGCAGGGCTGACGGAGACGCACTGCACGGATCCCCAAATATACGTTTGAAGTTGGAGTTTGCAAGACAAGCAAGCAGCCCCAGTCTCTGTGCCTCTGTGCGAGCAGTGCCATGGGCAGATGAGGCTGAGCAACAGCTTTCCAGTCTAGCTCTTTCTGGCTGCAAGCTATCTACAGACGTTCGCATTTTCAGAGCAGGGCTGACGGAGGCCCCTGGCACGAACAACCTAAACTACGTTTGAAGTTGAGGGGTCAAGACAAGCAAGCAGCCCCAGTCTCTGTGCCTCTGTGCGAGCAGTGCCATGGACAGATGAGGCTGAGCAACAGATTTCGAGCATAGCTTTTTCTGCCTGCGAGCTATCTGCAGACGTTCGAATTTTTGGAGGAGTTCTGACGGACCCCACCTGCACGGACCCCCAAAGAAACGTTTGAAGTTTGTGTGGCAAGACAAGTAAGCAGCCCCAGTCTCTGTGCCTCTGTGTGAGCAGTGCCTTGGGTAGATGAGGCTGAGCAACAGCTTTCCAGGCTAGCTCTTTCTGGCTGCGAGCTATCTGCAGACGTTGGCATTTTCAGAGGAGGCCTACCCGAGGCCCCTGCACGGACCACCTTAGCTACGTTTGAAGTTTGAGGGGGCAAGACAAGCAAGCAGCCCCAGTCTCTGTGCCTCTGTGCGAGTAGTGCCATGGGCAGATGAGGCTGAGCGACAGCTTTCCAGGCTAGCTCTTTCTGGCTGCGAGATATTTGCAGACGTTCACATTTTTGGAGCAGGGCTGTCGGAGGCCCCCTGCACGGACCCCAAAGGCTACGTTTGAAGTCTAGGGTGACAAGAGAAGCAAGCAGCCCCAGTCTCTGTGCCCCTGTGCGAGCAGTGCCATGGGCAGATGAGGCTGAGCAACAGCTTTCCAGGCTAGCTTTTTATGGCTGCAAGCTATCTGAAGACGTTCGCATTTTCGGAGCAACCCTGCCGGACTTCACCTGCACGGACCCCCGAAGATACGTTTGAAGTTTGTGGTGGCAAGATAAGCAAGGAGCCCCAGTCTCTGTGCCCCTGTGCGAGCAGTGCCATGGGCAGATGAGGCTGAGCAACAGCTTTCCAGGCTAGCTCTTTCTGCCTGCGAGCTATCTGCAGACGTTCACGTTTTCGTAGCAGGGCTGCCTGAGGCCCCCCTTATGGACCTCCAAAGATACGCTTGAAGTTTGAGGTGGCAAGACAAGCAAGCAGCCCCAGTCTCTGTGCCTCTGTGCGAGCAGTGCCATGGGCAGATGAGGCTGAGCAACAGCTTTCCAGGCTAGCTCTTTCTGGCTGCGAGCTATCTGCAGACGTTCGCATTTTCGGAACAGGGCCTGCCGGAGGCTCCCATCACGGACCCCCAAAGCTATGTTTGAAGTTGAGGTGGCAAGACTAGCAAGCAGCCCCAGTCTCTGTGCCTCTGTGCGAGCAGTGCCGTGGGCAGATGAGGCTGAGCAAAAGCTTTCCAGGCTAGCTCTTTCTGGCTGAGAGCTATCTGCAGACGTTTGCATTTTCACAGCAGAGCTGTCGGAGGACCCCGGCACGAAACACCTAATTTACATTTGACGTTTGAGGTGGCAAGACAAGGAAGCAGCCCCAGTCTCTGTGCCTCTGTGCGAGCAGTGCCATGGGCAGATGAGGCTGAGCAACAGCTTTCCAGGCTAGCTCTTTTAGGCTGCGAGCTATCTGCAGACGTTCGCATTTTCGGAGCATGCCTGACGGATGAGCCAGTCACGGACCACCTAAGATACGTTTGAAGTTTAAGGGGGCAAGTGAAGTGGTCGGTGAAGTGGATAGAGAACTGTCTGAATGGCAGAACTCAGAGGGTTGTCATCAGCGGCGCTGAGTCTAGTTGGAGG
This sequence comes from Opisthocomus hoazin, assembly GCF_030867145.1. Lineage (NCBI taxonomy): Eukaryota > Metazoa > Chordata > Aves > Opisthocomiformes > Opisthocomidae > Opisthocomus > Opisthocomus hoazin. Next base: position 19,518,434 of record NC_134430.1, on the reverse strand, counting down.
CTGGTGACAAGTGGTGTCCCTCAGGGGTCAGTACTGGGCCCAGTCTTGTTTAACTTCTTCATCAACGACCTGGATGAAGAGTTAGAATGTACCCTCAGCAAGTTTGCTGACGACACCAAACTGGGAGGTGTGGTAGATACACCAGAAGGCTGTGCTGCCATTCAGCGTGACCTGGATAGGCTGGAAAGCTGGGCAGAGAGGAACCTGATGAGGTTCAACAAGGGCAAGTGCAGGGTCCTGCACCTGGGGAGGAACAACCTCATGCACCAGTACAGGCTTGGGGTGGACCTGTTGGAGAGCAGCTCTGCGGAGAGGGACCTGGGTGTCCTGGTGGACGACAGGTTAACCATGAGCCAGCAATGTGCCCTGGCTGCCAAGAAAGCCAATGGGATCCTGGGGTGCATCAAGAAGAGTGTGGCCAGCAGGACAAGGGAGGTTCTCCTTCCCCTCTACACTGCCCTGGTGAGGCCTCATCTGGAGTACTGTGTCCAGTTCTGGGCTCCCCAGTTCAAGAAGGATGAAGAGCTACTGAAGAGAGTCCAGCGGAGGGCTACAAGGATGGTGAGGGGACTGGAGCATCTCCGCTACGAGGAGAGGTTGAGGGAACTGGGCTTGTTCAGCCTGAAGAAGAGAAGGCTGCGAGGGGACCTTATAAATGCCTACAAATATCTGAAGGGTGGGTGTCAGGAGGATGGGGCCAAGCTCTTTTCAGTGGTGCCCAGTGACAGGACAAGGGGCAATGGGCACAAACTGAGGCACAGGAAGTTCCGTCTGAACATGAGGAGGAACTTCTTCTCTCTGAGGGTGACGGAGCACTGGAACAGGCTGCCCAGGGAGGTTGTGGAGTCTCCTTCTCTGGAGATATTCAAGACCTGCCTGGACAAGGTCCTGTGCAGCCTGCTGTAGGTCACCCTGCTTCGGCGGGGGGGTTGTACTAGATGACTCACAGAGGTCCCTTCCAACCCCTACTATTCTGTGATTCTGTGATTCTGTGACAAGAAAGCAGCCCCAGTCTCTGTGCCTCTGTGCGAACAGTGCCATGGGCAGATGAGGCTGAGCAACAGCTTTCCAGGCTAGCTCTTTCTGCCTGCGAGCTATCTGCAGACGTTTGCATTTTCAGAGCAGGGCTGACGGAGACGCACTGCACGGATCCCCAAATATACGTTTGAAGTTGGAGTTTGCAAGACAAGCAAGCAGCCCCAGTCTCTGTGCCTCTGTGCGAGCAGTGCCATGGGCAGATGAGGCTGAGCAACAGCTTTCCAGTCTAGCTCTTTCTGGCTGCAAGCTATCTACAGACGTTCGCATTTTCAGAGCAGGGCTGACGGAGGCCCCTGGCACGAACAACCTAAACTACGTTTGAAGTTTGAGGGGGCAAGACAAGCAAGCAGCCCCAGTCTCTGTGCCTCTGTGCGAGTAGTGCCATGGGCAGATGAGGCTGAGCGACAGCTTTCCAGGCTAGCTCTTTCTGGCTGCGAGATATTTGCAGACGTTCACATTTTTGGAGCAGGGGTGTCGGAGGCCCCCTGCACGGACCCCAAAGGCTACGTTTGAAGTCTAGGGTGACAAGAGAAGCAAGCAGCCCCAGTCTCTGTGCCCCTGTGCGAGCAGTGCCATGGGCAGATGAGGCTGAGCAACAGCTTTCCAGGCTAGCTTTTTATGGCTGCAAGTTATCTGAAGACGTTCGCATTTTCGGAGCAACCCTGCCGGACTTCACCTGCACGGACCCCCGAAGATACGTTTGAAGTTTGTGGTGGCAAGATAAGCAAGGAGCCCCAGTCTCTGTGCCCCTGTGCGAGCAGTGCCATGGGCAGATGAGGCTGAGCAACAGCTTTCCAGGCTACCTCTTTCTGCCTGCGAGCTATCTGCAGACGTTCACGTTTTCGTAGCAGGGCTGCCTGAGGCCCCCCTTATGGACCTCCAAAGATACGTTTGAAGTTTGAGGTGGCAAGACAAGCAAGCAGCCCCAGTCTCTGTGCCTCTGTGCGAGCAGTGCCATGGGCAGATGAGGCTGAGCAACAGCTTTCCAGGCTAGCTCTTTCTGGCTGCGAGCTATCTGCAGACGTTCGCATTTTCAGAGCAGGGCTGCCGGAGGTCCCCTGTACGGACTCCAAAAGATTAGTTTGAACTTGGAGTTGGCAAGACAAGCAAGCAGCCCCAGTCTCTGTGCCTCTGTGCATCAGTGCCATGGGCAGATGAGGCTGAGCAACAGATTTCCAGGCTAGATCTTTCTGGCTGCGAGCTATCTGCAGACGTTCGCATTTTCGGAACAACGTTGCCGGAGTCCACCTGAAAGGACTCCCAAAACTATGTTTGAAGTTTGAGGGGGCAAGACAAGCAAGCAGCCCCAGTCTCTGTGCCTCTGTGCGAGTAGTGCCATGGGCAGATGAGGCTGAGCAACAGATTTCCACGCTAGCTCTTTCTGGCTGCGAGCTATCTACAGACGTTCGCATTTTCGGAACAACCTTTCCGGAGTCAACCTGAACGGACTCCCAAAACTATGTTTGAAGTTTGAGGGGGCAAGACAAGCAAGCAGCCCCAGTCTCAGTGCCTCTGCGCGAGCAGTGCCATGGGCAGATGAGGCTGAGCAACAGATTTCCAGGCTAGCTCTTTCTGGCTGCGAGCCATCTGCAGACGTTCACATTTTCGGAGCAGGGCTGCCGGAGTCCGCCTGCACGGACCCCAAAGGCTACGTTTGAAGTTTGAGTTGACAAGACAAGCAAGCACCCCCAGTCTCTGTGCCTCTGTGCGAGCAGTGCCATGGGCAGATGAGGCTGAGCAACAGCTTTCCACGCTAGCTCTTTCTGGCTGCGAGCTATCTGCAGACGTTCGAATTTTCGGAGAAGGGCAGATGGAGGCTTATTACACGGAACCCAAAAATACATTTGAAGTTTGATGTAGGAAGACAAGAAAGAAGCCACAGTCTTTGTGCCTCTGTGCGAGCAGTGCCATGGGCAGATGAGGCTGAGCAACAGATTTCCAGGCTAGCTCTTTCTGCCTTCGAGCTATCTGCAGACGTTCGCATTTTCAGAGCAGGGCTGCCGGAGGCCCCCTGCACGGACTCCAAAAGATAAGTTTGAACTTGGATTTGGCAAGACAAGCAAGCAGCCCCAGTCTCTGTGCCTCTGCGCGAGCAGTGCCATGGGCAGATGAGGCTGAGCAACAGCTTTCCAGGCTAGCTCTTTCTGGCTGCGAGCTATCTCCAGACGTTCGCATTTTCCGAGCAGGGCTGCCGAAGCCCCCCTGCACGGACTCCCAAATCTATGTTTGAACTTTGAGGTGGCAAGACAAGCAAGCAGCCCCAGTCTCTGTGCCTCTGTGCGAGCAGTGCCATGGGCAGATGAGGCTGAGCAACAGCTTTCCACGCTAGCTCTTTCTGGCTGCGAGCTATCTGCAGACGTTCGCATTTTCGGAGCAGGGCAGATGGAGGCTTATTACACGGAACCCAAAAATACATTTGAAGTTTGATGTAGGAAGACAAGAAAGAAGCCACAGTCTTTGTGCCTCTGTGCGAGCAGTGCCATGGGCAGATGAGGCTGAGCAACAGATTTCCAGGCTAGCTCTTTCTGGCTGCGAGCTATCTGCAGTCGTTCGCATTTTCAGAGCACTACTGCCGGATTCATCCGGCACGGACCACTTAAGATATGTTTGAAGTTTGAGGTGGCAAGACAAGCAAGAAGCCCCAGTCTCTGTGCCTCTGTGCATCAGTGCCATGGGCAGATGAGGCTGAGCAACAGCTTTCCAGGCTAGCTCTTTCTGGCTGCGAGCTATCTGCAGACGTTCACATTTTCCGAGCAGGACTGCCGGAGGCCCCCTGCACGGACTCCCCATGTTACGTTTGAAGTTTGAGGGAACAAGAGAAGCAAGCAGCACCAGTCTCTGTGCCTCTGTGCGAGCAGTGACATGGGCAGATGAAGCTGAGCAACAGCTTTCCAGGCTAGCTCTTTCTGGCTGCGAGCTAACTGCAGACATTCGCATTTTCAGAGCAGGGCTGCCGGAGGCCCCCTGCACGGACTCCAAAAGATAAGTTTGAACTTGGAGTTGGCAAGACAAGCAAGCAGCCCCAGTCTCTGTTCCTCTGTGCGAGCAGTGCCATGGGCAGATGAGGCTGAGCAGTAGCTTTCCAGGCTAGCTCTTTCTGGCTGCGAGCTATCTGCAGACGTTCACATTTTCCGAGCAGGACTGCCGGAGGCCCCCTGCACGGACTCCCAATGTTACGTTTGAAGTTTGAGGGGACAAGAGAAGCAAGCAGCCCCAGTCTCTGTGCCTCTGTGCGAGCAGTGCCATGGGCAGATGAGGCTGAGCAACAGCTTTCCAGGCTAGCTCTTTCTGGCTGCGAGCTATCTGCAGACGTTCGCATTTCCGGAGCAACGCTGCCATAGGCCACCTGCACGGACTCCCAAAGCTACGTTTGAAGTTTCAGGGGGCAAGACAAGCAAGCAGCCCCAGTCTCTGTGCCTCTGTGCGAGCAGTGCCATGGGCAGATGAGGCTGAGCAACAGATTTCCAGGCTAGCTGTTTCTGGCTGCGAGCTATCTGCAGACGTTCGCATTTTCAGAGCACTACTGCCGGATTCATCCGGCACGGACCACCTAAGATATGTTTGAAGTTTGAGGTGGCAAGACAAGCAAGCAGCCCCAGTCTCTGTGCCTCTGTGCGAGTAGTGCCATGGGCAGATGAGGCTGAGCAACAGCTTTCCAGGCTAGCTTTTTCTGGCTGCGAGCTACCTGCAGACATTAACACTTTCAGAGCAGGGCTGCTGCAGGGGCCCTGCATCGATCCCCAAAGATACGATTGAAGTTTGAGGTGGCAAGACAAGCAAGCAGCCCCAGTCTCTGTGCCTCTGTGCGAGCAGTTCCATGGGCAGATGAGACTGAGCAACAGCTTTCCAGGCTAGCTCTTTCAGGCTGCGAGCTATCTGCAGACGTTCGCATTTTCAGAGCAGGGCTGCCGCAAGCGCCAGTCACAGTCCACCTAAGTTACGTTTGAGGGGGCAAGACAAGCAAGCAGCCACAGTCTCTGTGCCTCTGTGTGAGCAGTGCCATGTGCAGATGAGGCTGAGCGACAGCTTTCCAGGCTAGCTCTTTCTGGCTGCGAGCTATTTGCAGACGTTTGCATTTTCGGAACAGGGCCTGCCGGAGGCTCCCATCACGGACCCCCAAAGCTATGTTTGAAGTTGAGGTGGCAAGACTAGCAAGCAGCCCCAGTCTCTGTGCCTCTGTGCGAGCAGTGCCGTGGGCAGATGAGGCTGAGCAAAAGCTTTCCAGGCTAGCTCTTTCTGGCTGAGAGCTATCTGCAGACGTTTGCATTTTCACAGCAGAGCTGTCGGAGGACCCCGGCACGAAACACCTAATTTACATTTGACGTTTGAGGTGGCAAGACAAGGAAGCAGCCCCAGTCTCTGTGCCTCTGTGCGAGCAGTGCCATGGGCAGATGAGGCTGAGCAACAGCTTTCCAGGCTAGCTCTTTTAGGCTGCGAGCTATCTGCAGACGTTCGCATTTTCGGAGCATGCCTGACGGATGAGCCAGTCACGGACCACCTAAGATACGTTTGAAGTTTAAGGGGGCAAGTGAAGTGGTCGGTGAAGTGGATAGAGAACTGTCTGAATGGCAGAACTCAGAGGGTTGTCATCAGCGGCGCTGAGTCTAGTTGGAGGCTGGTGACAAGTGGTGTCCCTCAGGGGTCAGTACTGGGCCCAGTCTTGTTTAACTTCTTCATCAACGACCTGGATGAAGAGTTAGAATGTACCCTCAGCAAGTTTGCTGACGACACCAAACTGGGAGGTGTGGTAGATACACCAGAAGGCTGTGCTGCCATTCAGCGTGACCTGGATAGGCTGGAAAGCTGGGCAGAGAGGAACCTGATGAGGTTCAACAAGGGCAAGTGCAGGGTCCTGCACCTGGGGAGGAACAACCTCATGCACCAGTACAGGCTTGGGGTGGACCTGCTGGAGAGCAGCTCTGCGGAGAGGGACCTGGGTGTCCTGGTGGACGACAGGTTAACCATGAGCCAGCAATGTGCCCTGGCTGCCAAGAAAGCCAATGGGATCCTGGGGTGCATCAAGAAGAGTGTGGCCAGCAGGACAAGGGAGGTTCTCCTTCCCCTCTACACTGCCCTGGTGAGGCCTCATCTGGAGTACTGTGTCCAGTTCTGGGCTCCCCAGTTCAAGAAGGATGAAGAGCTACTGAAGAGAGTCCAGCGGAGGGCTACAAGGATGGTGAGGGGACTGGAGCATCTCCGCTACGAGGAGAGGTTGAGGGAACTGGGCTTGTTCAGCCTGAAGAAGAGAAGGCTGCGAGGGGACCTTATAAATGCCTACAAATATCTGAAGGGTGGGTGTCAGGAGGATGGGGCCAAGCTCTTTTCAGTGGTGCCCAGTGACAGGACAAGGGGCAATGGGCACAAACTGAGGCACAGGAAGTTCCGTCTGAACATGAGGAGGAACTTCTTCTCTCTGAGGGTGACGGAGCACTGGAACAGGCTGCCCAGGGAGGTTGTGGAGTCTCCTTCTCTGGAGATATTCAAGACCTGCCTGGACAAGGTCCTGTGCAGCCTGCTGTAGGTCACCCTGCTTCGGCGGGGGGGTTGGACTAGATGACCCACAGAGGTCCCTTCCAACCCCTACTATTCTGTGATTCTGTGATTCTGTGACAAGAAAGTAGCCCCAGTCTCTGTGCCTCTGTGCGAACAGTGCCATGGGCAGATGAGGCTGAGCAACAGCTTTCCAGGCTAGCTCTTTCTGCCTGCGAGCTATCTGCAGACGTTTGCATTTTCAGAGCAGGGCTGACGGAGACGCACTGCACGGATCCCCAAATATACGTTTGAAGTTGGAGTTTGCAAGACAAGCAAGCAGCCCCAGTCTCTGTGCCTCTGTGCGAGCAGTGCCATGGGCAGATGAGGCTGAGCAACAGCTTTCCAGTCTAGCTCTTTCTGGCTGCAAGCTATCTACAGACGTTCGCATTTTCAGAGCAGGGCTGACGGAGGCCCCTGGCACGAACAACCTAAACTACGTTTGAAGTTGAGGGGTCAAGACAAGCAAGCAGCCCCAGTCTCTGTGCCTCTGTGCGAGCAGTGCCATGGACAGATGAGGCTGAGCAACAGATTTCGAGCATAGCTTTTTCTGCCTGCGAGCTATCTGCAGACGTTCGAATTTTTGGAGGAGTTCTGACGGACCCCACCTGCACGGACCCCCAAAGAAACGTCTGAAGTTTGTGTGGCAAGACAAGTAAGCAGCCCCAGTCTCTGTGCCTCTGTGTGAGCAGTGCCTTGGGTAGATGAGGCTGAGCAACAGCTTTCCAGGCTAGCTCTTTCTGCCTGCGATCTATCTGCAGACGTTAGCATTTTCGGAGCAGTGCTGCCTGATGCGCCCAGCCTGGGCCCCCAAATATACGTTTGAAGTTTGAGGTGGCAAGACAAGCAAGCAGCCCCAGTCTCTGTGCCTCTGTGCGAGCAGTGCCATGGGCAGATGAGGCTGAGCAACAGCTTTCCAGGCTAGCTCTTTCAGGCTGCGAGCTATCTGCAGACGTTCGCATTTTCGGAGCATGCCTGACGGATGAGCCAGTCACGGACCACCTAAGATACGTTTGAAGTTTAAGGGGGCAAGTGAAGTGGTCGGTGAAGTGGATAGAGAACTGTCTGAATGGCAGAACTCAGAGGGTTGTCATCAGCGGCGCTGAGTCTAGTTGGAGGCTGGTGACAAGTGGTGTCCCTCAGGGGTCAGTACTGGGCCCAGTCTTGTTTAACTTCTTCATCAACGACCTGGATGAAGAGTTAGAATGTACCCTCAGCAAGTTTGCTGACGACACCAAACTGGGAGGTGTGGTAGATACACCAGAAGGCTGTGCTGCCATTCAGCGTGACCTGGATAGGCTGGAAAGCTGGGCAGAGAGGAACCTGATGAGGTTCAACAAGGGCAAGTGCAGGGTCCTGCACCTGGGGAGGAACAACCTCATGCACCAGTACAGGCTTGGGGTGGACCTGTTGGAGAGCAGCTCTGCGGAGAGGGACCTGGGTGTCCTGGTGGACGACAGGTTAACCATGAGCCAGCAGTGTGCCCTGGCTGCCAAGAAAGCCAATGGGATCCTGGGGTGCATCAAGAAGAGTGTGGCCAGCAGGACAAGGGAGGTTCTCCTTCCCCTCTACACTGCCCTGGTGAGGCCTCATCTGGAGTACTGTGTCCAGTTCTGGGCTCCCCAGTTCAAGAAGGATGAAGAGCTACTGAAGAGAGTCCAGCGGAGGGCTACAAGGATGGTGAGGGGACTGGAGCATCTCCACTACGAGGAGAGGTTGAGGGAACTGGGCTTGTTCAGCCTGAAGAAGAGAAGGCTGCGAGGGGACCTTATAAATGCCTACAAATATCTGAAGGGTGGGTGTCAGGAGGATGGGGCCAAGCTCTTTTCAGTGGTGCCCAGTGACAGGACAAGGGGCAATGGGCACAAACTGAGGCACAGGAAGTTCCGTCTGAACATGAGGAGGAACTTCTTCTCTCTGAGGGTGACGGAGCACTGGAACAGGCTGCCCAGGGAGGTTGTGGAGTCTCCTTCTCTGGAGATATTCAAGACCCGCCTGGACAAGGTCCTGTGCAGCCTGCTGTAGGTCACCCTGCTTCGGCGGGGGGGTTGGACTAGATGACCCACAGAGGTCCCTTCCAACCCCTACTATTCTGTGATTTTGTGATTCTGTGACAAGAAAGCAGCCCCAGTCTCTGTGCCTCTGTGCGAACAGTGCCATGGGCAGATGAGGCTGAGCAACAGCTTTCCAGGCTAGCTCTTTCTGCCTGCGAGCTATCTGCAGACGTTTGCATTTTCAGAGCAGGGCTGACGGAGACGCACTGCACGGATCCCCAAATATACGTTTGAAGTTGGAGTTTGCAAGACAAGCAAGCAGCCCCAGTCTCTGTGCCTCTGTGCGAGCAGTGCCATGGGCAGATGAGGCTGAGCAACAGCTTTCCAGTCTAGCTCTTTCTGGCTGCAAGCTATCTACAGACGTTCGCATTTTCAGAGCAGGGCTGACGGAGGCCCCTGGCACGAACAACCTAAACTACGTTTGAAGTTGAGGGGTCAAGACAAGCAAGCAGCCCCAGTCTCTGTGCCTCTGTGCGAGCAGTGCCATGGACAGATGAGGCTGAGCAACAGATTTCGAGCATAGCTTTTTCTGCCTGCGAGCTATCTGCAGACGTTCGAATTTTTGGAGGAGTTCTGACGGACCCCACCTGCACGGACCCCCAAAGAAACGTTTGAAGTTTGTGTGGCAAGACAAGTAAGCAGCCCCAGTCTCTGTGCCTCTGTGTGAGCAGTGCCTTGGGTAGATGAGGCTGAGCAACAGCTTTCCAGGCTAGCTCTTTCTGGCTGCGAGCTATCTGCAGACGTTGGCATTTTCAGAGGAGGCCTACCCGAGGCCCCTGCACGGACCACCTTAGCTACGTTTGAAGTTTGAGGGGGCAAGACAAGCAAGCAGCCCCAGTCTCTGTGCCTCTGTGCGAGTAGTGCCATGGGCAGATGAGGCTGAGCGACAGCTTTCCAGGCTAGCTCTTTCTGGCTGCGAGATATTTGCAGACGTTCACATTTTTGGAGCAGGGCTGTCGGAGGCCCCCTGCACGGACCCCAAAGGCTACGTTTGAAGTCTAGGGTGACAAGAGAAGCAAGCAGCCCCAGTCTCTGTGCCCCTGTGCGAGCAGTGCCATGGGCAGATGAGGCTGAGCAACAGCTTTCCAGGCTAGCTTTTTATGGCTGCAAGCTATCTGAAGACGTTCGCATTTTCGGAGCAACCCTGCCGGACTTCACCTGCACGGACCCCCGAAGATACGTTTGAAGTTTGTGGTGGCAAGATAAGCAAGGAGCCCCAGTCTCTGTGCCCCTGTGCGAGCAGTGCCATGGGCAGATGAGGCTGAGCAACAGCTTTCCAGGCTAGCTCTTTCTGCCTGCGAGCTATCTGCAGACGTTCACGTTTTCGTAGCAGGGCTGCCTGAGGCCCCCCTTATGGACCTCCAAAGATACGCTTGAAGTTTGAGGTGGCAAGACAAGCAAGCAGCCCCAGTCTCTGTGCCTCTGTGCGAGCAGTGCCATGGGCAGATGAGGCTGAGCAACAGCTTTCCAGGCTAGCTCTTTCTGGCTGCGAGCTATCTGCAGACGTTCGCATTTTCGGAACAGGGCCTGCCGGAGGCTCCCATCACGGACCCCCAAAGCTATGTTTGAAGTTGAGGTGGCAAGACTAGCAAGCAGCCCCAGTCTCTGTGCCTCTGTGCGAGCAGTGCCGTGGGCAGATGAGGCTGAGCAAAAGCTTTCCAGGCTAGCTCTTTCTGGCTGAGAGCTATCTGCAGACGTTTGCATTTTCACAGCAGAGCTGTCGGAGGACCCCGGCACGAAACACCTAATTTACATTTGACGTTTGAGGTGGCAAGACAAGGAAGCAGCCCCAGTCTCTGTGCCTCTGTGCGAGCAGTGCCATGGGCAGATGAGGCTGAGCAACAGCTTTCCAGGCTAGCTCTTTTAGGCTGCGAGCTATCTGCAGACGTTCGCATTTTCGGAGCATGCCTGACGGATGAGCCAGTCACGGACCACCTAAGATACGTTTGAAGTTTAAGGGGGCAAGTGAAGTGGTCGGTGAAGTGGATAGAGAACTGTCTGAATGGCAGAACTCAGAGGGTTGTCATCAGCGGCGCTGAGTCTAGTTGGAGGCTGGTGACAAGTGGTGTCCCTCAGGGGTCAGTACTGGGCCCAGTCTTGTTTAACTTCTTCATCAACGACCTGGATGAAGAGTTAGAATGTACCCTCAGCAAGTTTGCTGACGACACCAAACTGGGAGGTGTGGTAGATACACCAGAAGGCTGTGCTGCCATTCAGCGTGACCTGGATAGGCTGGAAAGCTGGGCAGAGAGGAACCTGATGAGGTTCAACAAGGGCAAGTGCAGGGTCCTGCACCTGGGGAGGAACAACCTCATGCACCAGTACAGGCTTGGGGTGGACCTGTTGGAGAGCAGCTCTGCGGAGAGGGACCTGGGTGTCCTGGTGGACGACAGGTTAACCATGAGCCAGCAATGTGCCCTGGCTGCCAAGAAAGCCAATGGGATCCTGGGGTGCATCAAGAAGAGTGTGGCCAGCAGGACAAGGGAGGTTCTCCTTCCCCTCTACACTGCCCTGGTGAGGCCTCATCTGGAGTACTGTGTCCAGTTCTGGGCTCCCCAGTTCAAGAAGGATGAAGAGCTACTGAAGAGAGTCCAGCGGAGGGCTACAAGGATGGTGAGGGGACTGGAGCATCTCCGCTACGAGGAGAGGTTGAGGGAACTGGGCTTGTTCAGCCTGAAGAAGAGAAGGCTGCGAGGGGACCTTATAAATGCCTACAAATATCTGAAGGGTGGGTGTCAGGAGGATGGGGCCAAGCTCTTTTCAGTGGTGCCCAGTGACAGGACAAGGGGCAATGGGCACAAACTGAGGCACAGGAAGTTCCGTCTGAACATGAGGAGGAACTTCTTCTCTCTGAGGGTGACGGAGCACTGGAACAGGCTGCCCAGGGAGGTTGTGGAGTCTCCTTCTCTGGAGATATTCAAGACCTGCCTGGACAAGGTCCTGTGCAGCCTGCTGTAGGTCACCCTGCTTCGGCGGGGGGGTTGTACTAGATGACTCACAGAGGTCCCTTCCAACCCCTACTATTCTGTGATTCTGTGATTCTGTGACAAGAAAGCAGCCCCAGTCTCTGTGCCTCTGTGCGAACAGTGCCATGGGCAGATGAGGCTGAGCAACAGCTTTCCAGGCTAGCTCTTTCTGCCTGCGAGCTATCTGCAGACGTTTGCATTTTCAGAGCAGGGCTGACGGAGACGCACTGCACGGATCCCCAAATATACGTTTGAAGTTGGAGTTTGCAAGACAAGCAAGCAGCCCCAGTCTCTGTGCCTCTGTGCGAGCAGTGCCATGGGCAGATGAGGCTGAGCAACAGCTTTCCAGTCTAGCTCTTTCTGGCTGCAAGCTATCTACAGACGTTCGCATTTTCAGAGCAGGGCTGACGGAGGCCCCTGGCACGAACAACCTAAACTACGTTTGAAGTTTGAGGGGGCAAGACAAGCAAGCAGCCCCAGTCTCTGTGCCTCTGTGCGAGTAGTGCCATGGGCAGATGAGGCTGAGCGACAGCTTTCCAGGCTAGCTCTTTCTGGCTGCGAGATATTTGCAGACGTTCACATTTTTGGAGCAGGGGTGTCGGAGGCCCCCTGCACGGACCCCAAAGGCTACGTTTGAAGTCTAGGGTGACAAGAGAAGCAAGCAGCCCCAGTCTCTGTGCCCCTGTGCGAGCAGTGCCATGGGCAGATGAGGCTGAGCAACAGCTTTCCAGGCTAGCTTTTTATGGCTGCAAGTTATCTGAAGACGTTCGCATTTTCGGAGCAACCCTGCCGGACTTCACCTGCACGGACCCCCGAAGATACGTTTGAAGTTTGTGGTGGCAAGATAAGCAAGGAGCCCCAGTCTCTGTGCCCCTGTGCGAGCAGTGCCATGGGCAGATGAGGCTGAGCAACAGCTTTCCAGGCTACCTCTTTCTGCCTGCGAGCTATCTGCAGACGTTCACGTTTTCGTAGCAGGGCTGCCTGAGGCCCCCCTTATGGACCTCCAAAGATACGTTTGAAGTTTGAGGTGGCAAGACAAGCAAGCAGCCCCAGTCTCTGTGCCTCTGTGCGAGCAGTGCCATGGGCAGATGAGGCTGAGCAACAGCTTTCCAGGCTAGCTCTTTCTGGCTGCGAGCTATCTGCAGACGTTCGCATTTTCAGAGCAGGGCTGCCGGAGGTCCCCTGTACGGACTCCAAAAGATTAGTTTGAACTTGGAGTTGGCAAGACAAGCAAGCAGCCCCAGTCTCTGTGCCTCTGTGCATCAGTGCCATGGGCAGATGAGGCTGAGCAACAGATTTCCAGGCTAGATCTTTCTGGCTGCGAGCTATCTGCAGACGTTCGCATTTTCGGAACAACGTTGCCGGAGTCCACCTGAAAGGACTCCCAAAACTATGTTTGAAGTTTGAGGGGGCAAGACAAGCAAGCAGCCCCAGTCTCTGTGCCTCTGTGCGAGTAGTGCCATGGGCAGATGAGGCTGAGCAACAGATTTCCACGCTAGCTCTTTCTGGCTGCGAGCTATCTGCAGACGTTCACATTTTCACAGCAGGTCTGCCGGAGGCCTCCTGCAAGGACCCCAGATGCTACGTTTGAACTTTGAGGTGGCAAGACAAGCAAGCAGCCCCAGTCTCTGTGCCTCTGTGCGAGCAGTGCCATGGGCACATGAGGCTGAGCAACAGCTTTCCAGGCTAGCTCTTTCTGGCTGCGAGCTATCTGCAGACGTTCGCATTTTCGGAGCAACGCTGCCATAGGCCACCTGCACGGACTCCCAAAGCTACGTTGGAAGTTTCAGGGGGCAAGACAAGCAAGCAGCCCCAGTCTCTGTGCCTCTGTGCATCAGTGCCATGTGCAGATGAGGCTGAGCAACAGCTTTCCAGGCTAGCTCTTTCTGGCTGCGAGCTATCTCCAGACGTTCGCATTTTCCGAGCAGGGCTGCCGGAGGACCCCTGCACGGACTCCCAAATCTATGTTTGAACTTTGAGGTGGCAAGACAAGCAAGCAGCCCCAGTCTCTATGCCTCCGTGTGAGCAGTGCCATGGGCAGATGAGGCTGAGCAACAGATTTCCAGGCTAGCTCTTTCTGCCTTCGAGCTATCTGCAGACATTCGCATTTTCACAGCAGGAGTGCCGGAGGCCCCCTGCACGGACTCCCCATGTTACGTTTGGAGTTTGAGGGGACAAGAGAAGCAAGCAGCACCAGTCTCTGTGCCTCTGTGCGAGCAGTGCCATGGGCACATGAGGCTGAGCAACAGCTTTCCAGGCTAGCTCTTTCTGGCTGCGAGCTATCTGCAGACGTTCGCATTTTCGGAGCAACGCTGCAATAGGCCACCTGCACGGACTCCCAAAGATACGTTTGAAGTTTCAGGGGGCAAGACAAGCAAGCAGCCCCAGTCTCTGTGCCTCTGTGCATCAGTGCCATGTGCAGATGAGGCTGAGCAACAGCTTTCCACGCTAGCTCTTTCTGGCTGCGAGCTATCTCCAGACGTTCGCATTTTCCGAGCAGGGCTGCCGAAGCTCCCCTGCACGGACTCCCAAATCTATGTTTGAACTTTGAGGTGGCAAGACAAGCAAGCAGCCCCAGTCTCTGTGCCTCTGTGCGAGCACTGCCAAGGGCAGATGAGGCTGAGCAACAGATTTCCAGGCTAGCTCTTTCTGCCTTCGAGCTATCTGCAGACGTTCGCATTTTCACAGCAGGACTGCCGGAGGACTCCTGCACGGACTCCAAAAGATTAGTTTGAACTTGGAGTTGGCAAGACAAGCAAGCAGCCCCAGTCTGTGTGCCTCTGTGCATCAGTGCCATGGGCAGATGAGGCTGAGCAACAGCTTTCCAGGCTAGCTCTTTCTGGCTGCGAGCTATCTGCAGACACTCGCATTTTCGGAAAGACGTTGCCGGATTCCACCTGAACGGACTCCCAAAACTATGTTTGAAGTTTGAGGGGGCAATACAAGCAAGCAGCCCCAGTCTCTGTGCCTCTGTGCGAGCAGTGCCATGGGCAGATGAGGCTGAGCAACAGCTTTCCAGGCTAGCTCTTTCTGCCTGAGAGCTATCTGCAGACGTTCTCATTTCGGAAAAGGGCTGCTGGAGGCCCCCAGCACGGAACCCAAAAATACATCTGAAGTTTGATAGGGGAAGACAAGAAAGAAGCCCCAGTCTTTGTGCCTCTGTGCAAACAGTGCCATGGCCAGATGAGGCTGAGCAACAGCTTTCCAGGCTAGCTCTTTCTGGCTGCGATCTAACTGCAGACGTTCGCATTTTCAGAGCAGGGCTGCCGGAGGCCCCCTGCACGGACTCCAAAAGATAAGTTTGAACTTGGAGTTGGCAAGACAAGCAAGCAGCCCCAGTCTCTGTGCCTCTGTGCGAGCAGTGCCAAGGGCAGATGAGGCTGAGCAACAGCTTTCCAGGCTAGCTCTTTCTGGCTGCGAGCTATCTGCAGACGTTCACATTTTCCGAGCAGCACTGCCGGAGGCCCCCTGCACGGACTCCCAATGTTACGTTTGAAGTTTGAGGGGACAAGAGAAGCAAGCAGCCCCAGTGTCTGTGCCTCTGTGCAAGTAGTGCCATGGGCAGATGAGGCTGAGCAACAGATTTCCACGCTAGCTCTTTCTGGCTGCGAGCTATCTGCAGACGTTCACATTTTCGGAGCAGGGCTGCCGGAGGCCTCCTGCAAGGACCCCAAAGGCTACGTTTGAATTTTGAGGTGACAAGACAAGCAAGCAGCCCCAGTCTCTGTGCCTCTGTGCGAGCAGTGCCATGGGCACATGAGGCTGAGCAACAGCTTTCCAGGCTAGCTCTTTCTGGCTGCGAGCTATCTGCAGACGTTCGCATTTTCGGAGCAACGCTGCCATAGGCCACCTGCACGGACTCCCAAAGATACGTTTGAAGTTTCAGGGGGCAAGACAAGCAAGCAGCCCCAGTCTCTGTGCCTCTGTGCGAGCAGTGCCATGGGCAGATGAGGCTGAGCAACAGATTTCCAGGCTAGCTCTTTCTGGCTGCGAGCTATCTACAGACGTTCGCATTTTCGGAACAACCTTTACGGAGTCAACCTGAACGGACTCCCAAAATTATGTTTTAAGTTTGAGGAGGCAAGACAAGCAAGCAGCCCCAGTCTCAGTGCCTCTGCGCGAGCAGTGCCATGTGCAGATGAGTCGGAGCAACAGATTTCCAGGCTAGCTCTTTCTGGCTGCGAGCTATCTCCAGACGTTCGCATTTTCCGAGCAGGGCTGCCGAAGCCCCCCTGCACTGACTCCCAAATCTATGTTTGAACTTTGAGGTGTCAAGACAAGCAAGCAGCCCCAGTCTCTGTGCCTCTGTGCGAGCAGTGCCATGGGCAGATGAGGCTGACAACAGCTTTCCAGGCTAGCTCTTTCTGGCTGCGAGCTACCTGCAGACGTTCGCATTTTCGGAGCAAAGCTGCCATAGGCCACCTGCACGGACTCCCAAAGCTACGTTTGAAGTTTCAGGGGGCAAGACAAGCAAGCAGCCCCAGTCTCTGTGCCTCTGTGCGAGCAGTGCCATGGGCAGATGAGGCTGAGCAACAGCTTTCCAGGGTAGCTCTTTCTGCCTGCGAGCTATCTGCAGACGTTCACGTTTTCGGAGCAGGGCTGCCTGAGGCCCCCTGTATGGACCTCCAAAGATACGCTTGAAGTTTGAGGTGGCAAGACAAGCAAGCAGCCCCAGTCTCTGTGCCTCTGTGCGAGCAGTGCCATGGGCACATGAGGCTGAGCAACAGCTTTCCAGGCTAGCTCTTTCTGGCTGCGAGCTATCTGCAGACGTTCGCATTTTCAGAGCAGGGCTGCCGGAGGACCCCCGTATGGACCTCCAAAAGATTAGTTTGAACTTGGAGTTGGCAAGACAAGCAAGCAGCCCCAGTCTCTGTGCCTCTGTGCATCAGTGCCATGGGCAGATGAGGCTGAGCAACAGCTTTCAAGGCTAGCTCTTTCTGGCTGCGAGCTATCTGTAGACGTTCTCATTTCGGAGCAGGGCTGCCGGAGGCCCCCTGCACGGAACCCAAAAATACATTTGAAGTTTGATAGGGGAAGACAAGAAAGAAGCCACAGTCTTTGTGCCTCTGTGCAAGCAGTGCCATGGCCAGATGAGGCTGACCAACAGCTTTCCAGGCTAGCTCTTTCTGCCTGCGAGCTATGTGCAGATGTTCACGTTTTCGGAGCAGGGCTGCCTGACGCCCCCTGTATGGACCTCCAAAGATACACTTGAAGTTTGAGGGGGCAAGAGAAGCAAGCAGCCCCAGTCTCTGTGCCTCTGTGTGAGCAGTGCCATGGCAGATGAGTCTGAGCAACAGATTTCCAGGCTAGCTCTTTCTGGCTGCGAGCTATCTGCAGACGTTCACATTTTCGGAGCAGGGCTGCCGGAGTCCGCCTGCACGGACCCCAAAGGCTACGTTTGAAGTTTCAGGTGACAAGACAAGCAAGCACCCCCAGTCTCTGTGCCTCTGTGCGAGCAGTGCCATGGGCAGATGAGGCTGAGCAACAGCTTTCCAGGCTAGCTCTTTCTGGCTGCGAGCTATCTGCAGACGTTCGCATTTTCGGAGCAACGCTGCCATAGGCCACCTGCACGGACTCTCAAAGCTACGTTTGAAGTTTCAGGGGGCAAGACAAGCAAGCAGCCCCAGTCTCTGTGCCTCTGTGCGAGCAGTGCCATGGGCAGATGAGGCTGAGTAACAGATTTCCACGCTAGCTCTTTCTGGCTGCGAGCTATCTGCAGACGTTCGCATTTTCAGAGCACTACTGCCGGATTCCTCCGTCACGGACCACCTAAGATATGTTTGAAGTTTGAGGTGGCAAGACAAGCAAGCAGCCCCAGTCTCTGTGCCTCTGTGCATCAGTGCCATGTGCAGATGAGTCTGAGCAACAGCTTTCCTGGCTAGCTCTTTCTGGCTGCGATTACTCTTCAGACGTTCGCATTTTCCGAGCAGGGCTGCCGAAGCCCCCCTGCACGGACTCCCAAATCTATGTTTGAACTTTGAGGTGGCAAGACAAGCAAGCAGCCCCAGTCTCTGTGCCTCTGTGCGAGCAGTGCCATGGGCAGATGAGGCTGAGCAACAGCTTTCCAGGCTAGCTCTTTCTGCCTTCGAGCTATCTGCAGACGTTCACATTTTCCGAGCAGGACTGCCGGAGGCCCCCTGCACGGACTCCCCATGTTACGTTTGAAGTTTGAGGGGACAAGAGAAGCAAGCAGCACGAGTCTCTGTGCCTCTGTGCGAGCAGTGCCATGGGCAGATGAGGCTGAGCAACAGCTTTCCAGGCTAGCTCTTTCTGGCTGCGAGCTACCTGCAGACGTTCGCATTTTCGGAGCAACGCTGCCATAGGCCACCTGCACAGACTCCCAAAGCTACGTTTGAAGTTTCAGGGGGCAAGACAAGCAAGCAGCCCCAGTCTCAGTGCCTCTGCGCGAGCAGTGCCTTGGGCAGATGAGGCTGAGCAACAGCTTTCGAGGCTAGCTCTTTCTGGCTTTGAGCCATCTGCAGACGTTCGCACTTTCAGAGCAGGGCTGCCGGAGGCCCCCTGCACGGAACCCAAAAATACATTTGAAGTTTGATAGGGGAAGACAAGAAAGAAGCCACAGTCTTTGTGCCTCTGTGCATCAGTGCCATGGGCAGATGAGGCTGACCAACAGCTTTCCAGGCTAGCTCTTTCTGCCTGCGAGCTATGTGCAGACGTTCACGTTTTCGGAGCAGGGCTGCCTGAGGCCCTCTGTATGGACCTCCAAAGATACACTTGAAGTTTGAGGTGGCAAGAGAAGCAAGCAGCCCCAGTCTCTGTGCCTCTGTGTGAGCAGTGCCATGGGCAGATGAGTCTGAGCAACAGATTTCCAGGCTAGCTCTTTCTGGCTGCGAGCTATCTGCAGACGTTCACATTTTCGGAGCAGGGCTGCCGGAGTCCGCTTGCACTGACCCCAAAGGCTACGTTTGAATTTTGAGGTGACAAGACAAGCAAGCAGCCCCAGTCTCTGTGCCTCTGTGCGAGCAGTGCCATGGGCAGATGAGGCTGAGCAACAGCTTTCCAGGCTAGCTCTTTCTGGCTGCGAGCTATCTGCAGACGTTCGCATTTTCGGAGCAACGCTGCCATAGGCCACCTGCACGGACTCCCAAAGATACTTTTGAAGTTTCAGGGGGCAAGACAAGCAAGCAGACGCAGTCTCTGTGCCTCTGTGCATCAGTGCCATGGGCAGATGAGGCTGAGCAACAGATTTCCAGGCTAGCTGTTTCTGGCTGCGAGCTATCTCCAGACGATCGCATTTTCCGAGCAGGGCTGCCGAAGCCCCTCTGCACGGACTCCCAAATCTATGTTTGAACTTTGAGGTGGCAAGACAAGCAAGCAGCCCCAGTCTCTGTGCCTCTGTGCGAGCAGTGCCATGGGCAGATGAGGCTGAGCAACAGATTTCCAGGCTAGCTCTTTCTGCCTTCGAGCTATCTGCAGACGTTCGCATTTTCACAGCAGGACTGCCGGAGGACTCCTGCACGGACTCCAAAAGATTAGTTTGAACTTGGAGTTGGCAAGACAAGCAAGCAGCCCCAGTCTCTGTGCCTCTGTGCATCAGTGCCATGGGCAGATGAGGCTGAGCAACAGCTTTCCAGGCTAGCTCTTTCTGGCTGCGAGCTATCTGCAGACACTCGCATTTTCGGAACAACGTTGCCGGACTCCACCTGAACGGACTCCCAAAACTATGTTTGAAGTTTGAGGGGGCAATACAAGCAAGCAGCCCCAGTCTCTGTGCCTCTGTGTGAGCAGTGCCATGGGCAGATGAGGCTGAGCAACAGCTTTCCAGGCTAGCTCTTTCTGCCTGCGAGCTATCTGTAGACGTTCACATTTTCGGAGCAGGGCTGCCTGAGGCCCCCTGTATGGACCTCCAAAGATACGCTTGACGTTTGAGGTGGCAAGACAAGCAAGCAGCACCAGTCTCTGTGCCTCTGTGCATCAGTGCCATGGGCAGATGAGGCTGAGCAACAGCTTTCAAGGCTAGCTGTTTCTGGCTGCGAGCTATCTGCAGACGTTCTCATTTCGGAACAGGGCTGCTGGAGGCCCCCAGCACGGAACCCAAAAATACATTTGAAGTTTGATAGGGGAAGACAAGAAAGAAGCCCCAGTCTCTGTGCCTCTGTGCGAGCAGTGCCATGGGCACATGAGGCTGAGCAACAGCTTTCCAGGCTAGCTCTTTCTGGCTGCGAGCTACCTGCAGACGTTCGCATTTTCGGAGCAACGCTGCCATAGGCCACCTGCACGGACTCCCAAAGCTACGTTTGAAGTTTCAGGGGGCAAGACAAGCAAGCAGCCCCAGTCTCAGTGCCTCTGCGCGAGCAGTGCCTTGGGCAGATGAGGCTGAGCAACAGCTTTCCAGGCTAGCTCTTTCTGGCTTTGAGCCATCTGCAGACGTTCACACTTTCGGAGCAGGGCTGCCGGAGGCCCCCTGCACGGAACCCAAAAATACATTTGAAGTTTGATAGGTGAAGACAAGAAAGAAGCCACAGTCTTTGTGCCTCTGTGCAAGCAGTGCCATGGGCAGATGAGGCTGACCAACAGCTTTCCAGGCTAGCTCTTTCTGCCTGCGAGCTATGTGCAGACGTTCACGTTTTCGGAGCAGGGCTGCCTGAGGCCCTCTGTATGGACCTCCAAAGATACACTTGAAGTTTGAGGGGGCAAGAGAAGCAAGCAGCCCCAGTCTCTGTGCCTCTGTGTGAGCAGTGCCATGGGCAGATGAGTCTGAGCAACAGATTTCCAGGCTAGCTCTTTCTGGCTGCGAGCTATCTGCAGACGTTCACATTTTCGGAGCAGGGCTGCCGGAGTCCGCCTGCACTGACCCCAAAGGATACGTTTGAATTTTGAGGTGACAAGACAAGCAAGCACCCCCAGTCTCTGTGCCTCTGTGCGAGCAGTGCCATGGGCAGATGAGGCTGAGCAACAGCTTTCCAGGCTAGCTCTTTCTGGCTGCGAGCTATCTGCAGACGTTCGCATTTTCGGAGCAACGCTGCCATAGGCCACCTGCACGGACTCCCAAAGATACTTTTGAAGTTTCAGGGGGCAAGACAAGCAAGCAGCCCCAGTCTCTGTGCCTCTGTGCGAGCAGTGCCATGGGCAGATGAGGCTGAGCAACAGATTTCCAGGCTAGCTTTTCTGGCTGCGAGCTATCTGCAGACGTTCGCATTTTCAGAGCACTACTGCCGGATTCCTCCGGCACGGACCACCTAAGATATGTTTGAAGTTTGAGGTGACAAGACAAGCAAGCAGCCCCAGTCTCTGTGCCTCTGGTCATCAGTGCCATGGGCAGATGAGGCTGAGCAACAGCTTTCCAGGCTAGCTCTTTCTGGCTGCGATTTATCTTCAGACGTTCGCATTTTCCGAGCAGGGCTGCCGAAGCCCCCCTGCACGGACTCCCAAATCTATGTTTGAACTTTGAGGTGGCAAGACAAGCAAGCAGCCCCAGTCTCTGTGCCTCTGTGCGAGCAGTGCCATGGGCAGATGAGGCTGAGCAACAGATTTCCAGGCTAGCTCTTTCTGGCTGCGAGCTATCTACAGACGTTCGCATTTTCGGAACAACCTTTCCGGAGTCAACCTGAACGGACTCCCAAAATTATGTTTGAAGTTTGAGGGGGCAATACAAGCAAGCAGCCCCAGTCTCTGTGCCTCTGTGCGAGCAGTGCCATGGGCAGATGAGGCTGAGCAAAAGCTTTCCAGGCTAGCTCTTTCTGCCTGAGGGTTATCTGCAGACACTCGCATTTTCGGAACAACGTTGCCGGACTCCACCTGAACGGACTCCCAAAACTATGTTTGAAGTTTGAGGGGGCAATACAAGCAAGCAGCCCCAGTCTCTGTGCCTCTGTGCGAGCAGTGCCATGGGCAGATGAGGCTGAGCAAAAGCTTTCCAGGCTAGCTCTTTCTGGCTGCGAGCTATCTGCAGACGTTCTCATTTCGGAGCAGGGCTGCTGAAGGCCCCCTGCACGGAACCCAAAAATACATTTGAAGTTTGATAGGGGAAGACAAGAAAGAAGCCCCAGTCTTTGTGCCTCTGTGCATCAGTGCCATGTGCAGATGAGGCTGAGCAACAGATTTCCATGCTAGCTCTTTCTGGCTGCGAGCTATCTACAGACGTTCGCATTTTCGGAACAACCTTTCCGGAGTCAACCTGAACAGACTCCCAAAACTATGTTTGAATTTTGAGGGGGCAAGACAAGCAAGCAGCCCCAGTCTCAGTGCCTCTGCGCGAGCAGTGCCACGGGCAGATGAGGCTGAGCAACAGCTTTCCAGGCTAGCTCTTTCTGGCTTTGAGCCATCTGCAGACGTTCACATTTTCGGAGCAGGGCTGCCGGAGTCCGCCTGCACGGACCCCAAAGGCTACGTTTGAAGTTTGAGGTGACAAGACAAGCAAGCACCCCCAGTCTCTGTGCCTCTGTGCGAGCAGTGCCATGGGCAGATGAGGCTGAGTAACAGCTTTCCACGCTAGCTCTTTCTGGCTGCGAGCTATCTGCAGACGTTCGCATTTTCGGAGCAACGCTGCCATAGGCAACCTGCACGGACTCCCAAAGCTACGTTTGAAGTTTCAGGGGGCAATACAAGCAAGCAGCCCCAGTCTCTGTGCCTCTGTGCATCAGTGCCATGTGCAGATGAGGCTGAGCAACAGCTTTCCAGGCTAGCTCTTTCTGGCTGCGAGCTATCTCCAGACGATCGCATTTTCCGAGCAGGGCTGCCGAAGCCCCCCTGCACGGACTCCCAAATCTATGTTTGAACTTTGCGGTGGCAAGACAAGCAAGCAGCCCCAGTCTCTGTGCCTCTGTGCGAGCAGTGCCATGGGCAGATGAGGCTGAGCAACAGATTTCCAGGCTAGCTATTTCTGCCTTCGAGCTATCTGCAGACGTTCGCATTTTCCGAGCAGGACTGCCGGAGGACTCCTGCACGGACTCCAAAAATTAGTTTGAACTTGGAGTTGGCAAGACAAGCAAGCAGCCCCAGTCTCTGTGCCTCTGTGCATCAGTGCCATGGCCAGATGAGGCTGAGCAACAGCTTTCCAGGCTAGCTCTTTCTGGCTGCGAGCTATCTGCAGACACTCGCATTTTCGGAACAACGTTGCCGGACTCCACCTGAACGGACTCCCAAAACTATGTTTGAAGTTTGAGGGGGCAATACAAGCAAGCAGCCCCAGTCTCTGTGCCTCTGTGTGAGCAGTGCCATGGGCAGATGAGGCTGAGCAACAGCTTTCCAGGCTAGCTCTTTCTGCCTGCGAGCTATCTGCAGACGTTCACGTTTTCGGAGCAGGGCTGCCTGAGGCCCCCTGTATGGACCTCCAAAGATACGCTTGACGTTTGAGGTGGCAAGACAAGCAAGCAGCACCAGTCTCTGTGCCTCTGTGCATCAGTGCAATGGGCAGATGAGGCTGAGCAACAGCTTTCAAGGCTAGCTCTTTCTGGCTGCGAGCTATCTCCAGATGTTCTCATTTCGGAACAGGGCTGCTGGAGTCCCCCAGCACGGAACCCAAAAATACATTTGAAGTTTGATAGGGGAAGACAAGAAAGAAGCCCCAGTCTTTGTGCCTCTGTGCAAGCAGTGCCATGGCCAGATGAGGCTGAGCAACAGCTTTCCAGGCTAGCTCTTTCTGGCTGCGAGCTAACTGCAGACGTTCGCATTTTCGGAGCAGGGCTGCCGGAGGCCCCCTGCACGGACTCCAAAAGATAAGTTTGAACTTGGAGTTGGCAAGACAAGCAAGCAGCCCCAGTCTCTGTGCCTCTGTGCGAGCAGTGCCAAGGGCAGATGAGGCTGAGCAACAGCTTTCCAGGCTAGCTCTTTCTGGCTGCGACCTATCTGCAGACGTTCACATTTTCCGAGCAGCACTGCCGGAGGCCCCCTGCACGGACTCCCAATGTTACGTTTGAAGTTTGAGGGGACAAGAGAAGCAAGCAGCCCCAGTGTCTGTGCCTCTGTGCGAGTAGTGCCATGGGCAGATGAGGCTGAGCAACAGATTTCCACGCTAGCTCTTTCTGGCTGCGAGCTATCTGCAGACGTTCACATTTTCGGAGCAGGGCTGCCGGAGGCCTCCTGCAAGGACCCCAAAGGCTACGTTTGAATTTTGAGGTGACAAGACAAGCAAGCAGGCCCAGTCTCTGTGCCTCTGTGCGAGCAGTGCCATGGGCAGATGAGGCTGAGCAACAGCTTTCCAGGCTAGCTCTTTCTGGCTGCGAGCTATCTGCAGACGTTCGCATTTTCGGAGCAACGCTGCCATAGGCCACCTGCACGGACTCCCAAAGATACTTTTGAAGTTTCAGGGGGCAAGACAAGCAAGCAGCCCCAGTCTCTGTGCCTCTGTGCGAGCAGTGCCATGGGCAGATGAGGCTGAGCAACAGATTTCCAGGCTAGCTTTTCTGGCTGCGAGCTATCTGCAGACGTTCGCATTTTCAGAGCACTACTGCCGGATTCCTCCGGCACGGACCACCTAAGATATGTTTGAAGTTTGAGGTGGCAAGACAAGCAAGCAGCCCCAGTCTCTGTGCCTCTGGTCATCAGTGCCATGGGCAGATGAGGCTGAGCAACAGCTTTCCAGGCTAGCTCTTTCTGGCTGCGATTTATCTTCAGACGTTCGCATTTTCCGAGCAGGGCTGCCGAAGCCCCCCTGCACGGACTCCCAAATCTATGTTTGAACTTTGAGGTGGCAAGACAAGCAAGCAGCCCCAGTCTCTGTGCCTCTGTGCGAGCAGTGCCATGGGCAGATGAGGCTGAGCAACAGATTTCCAGGCTAGCTCTTTCTGGCTGCGAGCTATCTACAGACGTTCGCATTTTCGGAACAACCTTTCCGGAGTCAACCTGAACGGACTCCCAAAATTATGTTTGAAGTTTGAGGGGGCAAGACAAGCAAGCAGCCCCAGTCTCAGTGCCTCTGCGCGAGCAGTGCCATGGGCAGATGAGGCTGAGCAACAGCTTTCCAGGCTAGCTCTTTCTGCCTGAGAGTTATCTGCAGACACTCGCATTTTCGGAACAACGTTGCCGGACTCCACCTGCACGGACTCCCAAAACTATGTTTGAAGTTTGAGGGGGCAATAAAAGCAAGCAGCCCCAGTCTCTGTGCCTCTGTGCGAGCAGTGCCATGGGCAGATGAGGCTGAGCAAAAGCTTTCCAGGCTAGCTCTTTCTGGCTGTGAGCTATCTGCAGACGTTCTCATTTCGGAGCAGGGCTGCTGAAGGCCCCCTGCACGGAACCCAAAAATACATTTGAAGTTTGATAGGCTAAGACAAGAAAGAAGCCCCAGTCTTTGTGCCTCTGTGCATCAGTGCCATGTGCAGATGAGGCTGAGCAACAGATTTCCATGCTAGGTCTTTCTGGCTGCAAGCTATCTACAGACGTTCGCATTTTCGGAACAACCTTTCCGGAGTCAACCTGAACAGACTCCCAAAACTATGTTTGAATTTTGAGGGGGCAAGACAAGCAAGCAGCCTCAGTCTCAGTGCCTCTGCGCGAGCAGTGCCATGGGCAGATGAGGCTGAGCAACAGCTTTCCAGGCTAGCTTTTTCTGGCTTTGAGCCATCTGCAGACGTTCACATTTTCGGAGCAGGGCTGCCGGAGTCCGCCTGCAGGGACCCCAAAGGCTACGTTTGAAGTTTGAGGTGACAAGACAAGCAAGCACCCCCAGTCTCTGTGCCTCTGTGCGAGCAGTGCCATGGGCAGATGAGGCTGAGTAACAGCTTTCCACGCTAGCTCTTTCTGGCTGCGAGCTATCTGCAGACGTTCGAATTTTCGGAGCAGGGCAGATGGAGGCTTATTACACGGAACCCAAAAATACATTTGAAGTTTGATGTAAGAAGACAAGCAAGCAGCCCCAGCCTCTGTGCCTCTGTGCGAGAAGTGCCATGGGCAGATGAGGCTGAGCAACAGATTTCCAGGCTAGCTCTTTCTGGCTGCGAGCTATCTACAGACGTTCGCATTTTCGGAACAACCTTTCCGGAGTCAACCTGAACGGACTCCCAAAATTATGTTTGAAGTTTGAGGGGGCAAGACAAGCAAGCAGCCCCAGTCTCTGTGCCTCTGCGCGAGCAGTGCCATGGGCAGATGAGGCTGAGCAACAGCTTTCCAGGCTAGCTCTTTCTGGCTTTGAGCCATCTGCAGACGTTCGCATTTTCGGAGCAGGGCTGCCGGAGGCCCCCTGCACGGAACCCAAAAATACATTTGAAGTTTGATAGGGGAAGACAAGAAAGAAGCCACTGTCTTTATGCCTCTGTGCAAGCAGTGCCATGGCCAGATGAGGCTGACCAACAGCTTTCCAGGCTAGCTCTTTCTGGCTGCGAGCTATGTGCAGACGTTCACGTTTTCGGAGCAGGGCTGCCTGACGCCCCCTGTATGGACCTCCAAAGATACACTTGAAGTTTCAGGGGGCAAGAGAAGCAAGCAGCCCCAGTCTCTGTGCCTCTGTGTGACCAGTGCCATGGGCAGATGAGTCTGAGCAACAGATTTCCAGGCTAGCTCTTTCTGGCTGCGAGCTATCTGCAGACGTTCACATTTTCGGAGCAGGGCTGCCGGAGTCCTCCTGCACGGACCCCAAAGGCTACGTTTGAAGTTTCAGGTGACAAGACAAGCAAGCACCCCCAGTCTCTGTGCCTCTGTGCGAGCAGTGCCATGGGCAGATGAGGCTGAGCAACAGCTTTCCAGGCTAGCTCTTTCTGGCTGCGAGCTATCTGCAGACGTTCGCATTTTCGGAGCAGGGCAGATAGAGGCTTATTACACGGAACCCAAAAATACATTTGAAGTTTGATGTAGGAAGACAAGAAAGCAGCCCCAGTGTCTGTGCCTCTGTGCGAGTAGTGCCATGGACAGATGAGGCTGAGCAACAGATTTCCACGCTAGCTCTTTCTGGCTGCGAGCTATCTGCAGACGTTCACATTTTCGGAGCAGGGCTGCCGGAGGCCTCCTGCAAGGACCCCAAAGGCTACGTTTGAATTTTGAGGTGACAAGACAAGCAAGCAGGCCCAGTCTCTGTGCCTCTGTGCGAGCAGTGCCATGGGCAGATGAGGCTGAGCAACAGCTTTCCAGGCTAGCTCTTTCTGGCTGCGAGCTATCTGCAGACGTTCGCATTTTCGGAGCAACGCTGCCATAGGCCACCTGCACGGACTCCCAAAGATACTTTTGAAGTTTCAGGGGGCAAGACAAGCAAGCAGCCCCAGTCTCTGTGCCTCTGTGCGTGCAGTGCCATGGGCAGATGAGGCTGAGCAACAGATTTCCAGGCTAGCTCTTTCTGGCTGCAAGCTATCTGCAGACGTTCGCATTTTCAGAGCACTACTGCCGGATTCCTCCGGCACGGACCACCTAAGATATGTTTGAAGTTTGAGGTGGCAAGACAAGCAAGCAGCCCCAGTCTCTGTGCCTCTGGTCATCAGTGCCATGGGCAGATGAGGCTGAGCAACAGCTTTCCAGGCTAGCTCTTTCTGGCTGCGATTAATCTTCAGACGTTCGCATTTTCCGAGCAGGGCTGCCGAAGCCCCCCTGCACGGACTCCCAAATCTATGTTTGAACTTTGAGGTGGCAAGACAAGCAAGCAGCCCCAGTCTCTGTGCCTCTGTGCGAGCAGTGCCATGGGCAGATGAGGCTGAGCAACAGATTTCCAGGCTAGCTCTTTCTGGCTGCGAGCTATCTACAGACGTTCGCATTTTCGGAACAACCTTTCCGGAGTCAACCTGAACGGACTCCCAAAATTATGTTTGAAGTTTGAGGGGGCAAGACAAGCAAGCAGCCCCAGTCTCAGTGCCTCTGCGCGAGCAGTGCCATGGGCACATGAGGCTGAGCAACAGCTTTCCAGGCTAGCTCTTTCTGGCTTTGAGCCATCTGCAGACGTTCTCATTTTCGGAGCAGGGCTGCCGGAGGCCCCCTGCACGAAACCCAAAAATACATTTGAAGTTTGATAGGGGAAGACAAGAAAGAAGCCACTGTCTTTGTGCCTCTGTGCAAGCAGTGCCATGGCCAGAGGAGGCTGAGCAACAGCTTTCCAGGCTAGCTCTTTCTGGCTGCGAGCTATGTGCAGACGTTCAAGTTTTCGGAGCAGGGCTGCCTGACGCCCCCTGTATGGACCTCCAAAGATACACTTGAAGTTTGAGGGGGCAAGAGAAGCAAGCAGACCCAGTCTCTGTGCCTCTGCGCGAGCAGTGCCATGGGCAGATGAGGCTGAGCAACAGCTTTCCAGGCTAGCTCTTTCTGGCTTTGAGCCATCTGCAGACGTTCACATTTTCGGAGCAGGGCTGCCGGAGTCCGCCTGCACGGACCCCAAAGGCTACGTTTGAAGTTTGAGGTGACAAGACAAGCAAGCACCCCCAGTCTCTGTGCCTCTGTGCGAGCAGTGCCATGGGCAGATGAGGCTGAGTAACAGCTTTCCACGCTAGCTCTTTCTGGCTGCGAGCTATCTGCAGACGTTCGAATTATCGGAGCAGGGCAGATGGAGGCTTATTATACGGAACCCAAAAATACATTTGAAGTTTGATGTAAGAAGACAAGAAAGAAGCCACAGTCTTTGTGCCTCTGTGCGAGCAGTGCCATGGGCACATGAGGCTGAGCAACAGATTTCCAGGCTAGCTCTTTCTGGCTGCGAGCTATCTGCAGACGTTCGCATTTTCAGAGCACTACTGCCGGATTCATCCGGCACGGACCACCTAAGATATATTTGAAGTTTGAGGTGGCAAGACAAGCAAGAAGCCCCAGTCTCTGTGCCTCTGTGCATCAGTGCCATGGGCAGATGAGGCTGAGCAACAGCTTTCCAGGCTAGCTCTTTCTGGCTGCGAGCTATCTCCAGACGTTCGCATCTTCCGAGCAGGGCTGCCGAAGCCCCCCTGCACGGACTCCCAAATCTATGTTTGAACTTTGAGGTGGCAAGACAAGCAAGCAGCGCCAGTCTCTGTGCCTCTGTGCGAGCAGTGCCATGGGCAGATGAGTCTGAGCAACAGCTTTCCAGGCTAGCTCTTTCTGGCTGCGAGCTATCTGCAGACGTTCGCATTTTCGGAGCAACGCTGCCTTAGGCCACCTGCACGGACTCCCAAAGATACTTTTGAAGTTTCAGGGGGCAAGACAAGCAAGCAGCCCCAGTCTCTGTGCCTCTGGTCATCAGTGCCATGGGCAGATGAGGCTGAGCAACAGCTTTCCAGGCTAGCTCTTTCTGGCTGCGATTAATCTTCAGACGTTCGCATTTTCCGAGCAGGGCTGCCGAAGCCCCCCTGCACGGACTCCCAAATCTATGTTTGAACTTTGAGGTGGCAAGACAAGCAAGCAGCCCCAGTCTCTGTGCCTCTGTGCGAGCAGTGCCATGGGCAGATGAGGCTGAGCAACAGATTTCCAGGCTAGCTCTTTCTGGCTGCGAGCTATCTACAGACGTTCGCATTTTCGGAACAACCTTTCCGGAGTCAACCTGAACGGACTCCCAAAATTATGTTTGAAGTTTGAGGGGGCAAGACAAGCAAGCAGCCCCAGTCTCAGTGCCTCTGCGCGAGCAGTGCCATGGGCACATGAGGCTGAGCAACAGCTTTCCAGGCTAGCTCTTTCTGGCTTTGAGCCATCTGCAGACGTTCTCATTTTCGGAGCAGGGCTGCCGGAGGCCCCCTGCACGAAACCCAAAAATACATTTGAAGTTTGATAGGGGAAGACAAGAAAGAAGCCACTGTCTTTGTGCCTCTGTGCAAGCAGTGCCATGGCCAGAGGAGGCTGAGCAACAGCTTTCCAGGCTAGCTCTTTCTGGCTGCGAGCTATGTGCAGACGTTCAAGTTTTCGGAGCAGGGCTGCGTGACGCCCCCTGTATGGACCTCCAAAGATACACTTGAAGTTTGAGGGGGCAAGAGAAGCAAGCAGACCCAGTCTCTGTGCCTCTGCGCGAGCAGTGCCATGGGCAGATGAGGCTGAGCAACAGCTTTCCAGGCTAGCTCTTTCTGGCTTTGAGCCATCTGCAGACGTTCACATTTTCGGAGCAGGGCTGCCGGAGTCCGCCTGCACGGACCCCAAAGGCTACGTTTGAAGTTTGAGGTGACAAGACAAGCAAGCACCCCCAGTCTCTGTGCCTCTGTGCGAGCAGTGCCATGGGCAGATGAGGCTGAGTAACAGCTTTCCACGCTAGCTCTTTCTGGCTGCGAGCTATCTGCAGACGTTCGAATTTTCGGAGCAGGGCAGATGGAGGCTTATTACACGGAACCCAAAAATACATTTGAAGTTTGATGTAAGAAGACAAGAAAGAAGCCACAGTCTTTGTGCCTCTGTGCGAGCAGTGCCATGGGCACATGAGGCTGAGCAACAGATTTCCAGGCTAGCTCTTTCTGGATGCGAGCTATCTGCAGACGTTCGCATTTTCAGAGCACTACTGCCGGATTCATCCGGCACGGACCACCTAAGATATATTTGAAGTTTGAGGTGGCAAGACAAGCAAGAAGCCCCAGTCTCTGTGCCTCTGTGCATCAGTGCCATGGGCAGATGAGGCTGAGCAACAGCTTTCCAGGCTAGCTCTTTCTGGCTGCGAGCTATCTCCAGACGTTCGCATCTTCCGAGCAGGGCTGCCGAAGCCCCCCTGCACGGACTCCCAAATCTATGTTTGAACTTTGAGGTGGCAAGACAAGCAAGCAGCGCCAGTCTCTGTGCCTCTGTGCGAGCAGTGCCATGGGCAGATGAGTCTGAGCAACAGCTTTCCAGGCTAGCTCTTTCTGGCTGCGAGCTATCTGCAGACGTTCGCATTTTCGGAGCAACGCTGCCTTAGGCCACCTGCACGGACTCCCAAAGATACTTTTGAAGTTTCAGGGGGCAAGACAAGCAAGCAGCCCCAGTCTCTGTGCCTCTGTGCGAGCAGTGCCATGGGCAGATGAGGCTGAGCAACAGCTTTCCAGGCTAGCTTTTCTGGCTGCGAGCTATCTACAGACGTTCGCATTTTCGGAACAACCTTTCCGGAGTCAACCTGAACGGACTCCCAAAATTATGTTTGAAGTTTGAGGGGGCAAGACAAGCAAGCAGCCCCAGTCTCTGTGCCTCTGCGCGAGCAGTGCCATGGGCAGATGAGGCTGAGCAACAGCTTTCCAGGCTAGCTCTTTCTGGCTTTGAGCCATCTGCAGACGTTCGCATTTTCGGAGCAGGGCTGCCGGAGGCCCCCTGCACGGAACCCAAAAATACATTTGAAGTTTGATAGGGGAAGACAAGAAAGAAGCCACTGTCTTTGTGCCTCTGTGCAAGCAGTGCCATGGCCAGATGAGGCTGACCAACAGCTTTCCAGGCTAGCTCTTTCTGGCTGCGAGCTATGTGCAGACGTTCAAGTTTTCGGAGCAGGGCTGCCTGACGCCCCCTGTATGGACCTCCAAAGATACACTTGAAGTTTGAGGGGGCAAGAGAAGCAAGCAGCCCCAGTCTCTGTGCCTCTGTGTGACCAGTGCCATGGGCAGATGAGTCTGAGCAACAGATTTCCAGGCTAGCTCTTTCTGGCTGCGAGCTATCTGCAGACGTTCACATTTTCGGAGCAGGGCTGCCGGAGTCCTCCTGCACGGACCCCAAAGGCTACGTTTGAAGTTTCAGGTGACAAGACAAGCAAGCACCCCCAGTCTCTGTGCCTCTGTGCGAGCAGTGCCATGGGCAGATGAGGCTGAGCAACAGCTTTCCAGGCTAGCTCTTTCTGGCTGCGAGCTATCTGCAGACGTTCGCATTTTCGGAGCAGGGCAGATAGAGGCTTATTACACGTAACCCAAAAATACATTTGAAGTTTGATGTAGGAAGACAAGAAAGCAGCCCCAGTCTCTGTGCCTCTGTGCGAGCAGTGCCATGGGCAGATGAGGCTGACAACAGCTTTCCAGGCTAGCTCTTTCTGGCTGCGAGCTATCTGCAAACGTTCGCATTTTCGGAGCAACGCTGCCATAGGCCACCTGCACGGACTCTCAAAGCTACGTTTGAAGTTTCAGGGGGCAAGACAAGCAAGCAGCCCCAGTCTCTGTGCCTCTGTGCGAGCAGTGCCTTGGGCAGATGAGGCTGAGTAACAGATTTCCAGGCTAGCTCTTTCTGGCTGCGAGCTATCTGCAGACGTTCGCATTTTCAGAGCACTACTGCCGGATTCATCCGGCACGGACCACCTAAGATATTTTTGAAGTTTGAGGTGGCAAGACAAGCAAGCAGCCCCAGTCTCTGTGCCTCTGTGCATCAGTGCCATGGGCAGATGAGGCTGAGCAACAGCTTTCCAGGCTAGCTCTTTCTGGCTGCGAGCTATCTCCAGACGTTCGCATTTTCCGAGCAGGGCTGCCGAAGCCCCCCTGCACGGACTCCCAAATCTATGTTTGAACTTTGAGGTGGCAAGACAAGCAAGCAGCCCCAGTCTCTGTGCCTCTGTGCGAGCAGTGCCATGGGCAGATGAGGCTGAGCAACAGATTTCCAGGCTAGCTCTTTCTGGCTGCGAGCTATCTGCAGACACTCGCATTTTCGGAACAACGTTGCCGGACTCCACCTGAACGGACTCCCAAAATTATGTTTGAAGTTTGAGGGGGCAATACAAGCAAGCAGCCCCAGTCTCTGTGCCTCTGTGCGAGCAGTGCCATGGGCAGATGAGGCTGAGCAACAGCTTTCCAGGCTAGCTCTTTCTGCCTGCGAGCTATGTGCAGACGTTCACGTTTTCGGAGCAGGGCTGCCTGACGCCCCCTGCATGGACCTCCAAAGATACGATTGAACTTGGAGTTGGCAAGACAAGCAAGCAGCCCCAGTCTCTGTGCCTCTGTGCGAGCAGTGCCATGGGCAGATGAGGCTGAGCAACAGCTTTCCAGGCTAGCTCTTTCTGGCTGCGAGCTATCTGCAGACGTTCGCATTTTCGGAGCAACGCTGCCATAGGCCACCTGCACGGACTCCCAAAGATACTTTTGAAGTTTCAGGGGGCAAGACAAGCAAGCAGCCCCAGTCTCTGTGCCTCTGTGCGTGCAGTGCCATGGGCAGATGAGGCTGAGCAACAGATTTCCAGGCTAGCTTTTCTGGCTGCGAGCTATCTGCAGACGTTCGCATTTTCAGAGCACTACTGCCGGATTCCTCCGGCACGGACCACCTAAGATATGTTTGAAGTTTGAGGTGGCAAGACAAGCAAGCAGCCCCAGTCTCTGTGCCTCTGGTCATCAGTGCCATGGGCAGATGAGGCTGAGCAACAGCTTTCCAGGCTAGCTCTTTCTGGCTGCGACTAATCTTCAGACGTTCGCATTTTCCGAGCAGGGCTGCCGAAGCCCCCCTGCACGGACTCCCAAATCTATGTTTGAACTTTGAGGTGGCAAGACAAGCAAGCAGCCCCAGTCTCTGTGCCTCTGTGCGAGCAGTGCCATGGGCAGATGAGGCTGAGCAACAGATTCCCAGGCTAGCTCTTTCTGGCTGCGAGCTATCTACAGACGTTCGCATTTTCGGAACCACCTTTCCGGAGTCAACCTGAACGGACTCCCAAAATTATGTTTGAAGTTTGAGGGGGCAAGACAAGCAAGCAGCCCCAGTCTCAGTGCCTCTGCGCGAGCAGTGCCATGGGCACATGAGGCTGAGCAACAGCTTTCCAGGCTAGCTCTTTCTGGCTTTGAGCCATCTGCAGACGTTCTCATTTTCGGAGCAGGGCTGCCGGAGGCCCCCTGCACGAAACCCAAAAATACATTTGAAGTTTGATAGGGGAAGACAAGAAAGAAGCCACTGTCTTTGTGCCTCTGTGCAAGCAGTGCCATGGCCAGATGAGGCTGAGCAACAGCTTTCCAGGCTAGCTCTTTCTGGCTGCGAGCTATGTGCAGACGTTCAAGTTTTCGGAGCAGGGCTGCCTGACGCCCCCTGTATGGACCTCCAAAGATACACTTGAAGTTTGAGGGGGCAAGAGAAGCAAGCAGCCCCAGTCTCTGTGCCTCTGTGTGACCAGTGCCATGGGCAGATGAGTCTGAGCAACAGATTTCCAGGCTAGCTCTTTCTGGCTGCGAGCTATCTGCAGACGTTCACATTTTCGGAGCAGGGCTGCCGGAGTCCGCCTGCACGCACACCAAAGGCTACGTTTGAAGTTTCAGGTTAGAAGACAAGCAAGCACCCCCAGTCTCTGTGCCTCTGTGCGAGCAGTGCCAAGGGCAGATGAGGCTGAGCAACAGCTTTCCAGGCTAGCTCTTTCTGGCTGCGAGCTATTGCAGACGTTCGCATTTTCGGAGCAGGGCAGATAGAGGCTTATTACACGGAACCCAAAAATACATTTGAAGTTTGATGTAGGAAGACAAGAAAGAAGCCACCGTCTTTGTGCCTCTGTGCGAGCAGTGCCATGGGCAGATGAGGCTGACAACAGCTTTCCAGGCTAGCTCTTTCTGGCTGCGAGCTATCTGCAGACGTTCGCATTTTCGGAGCAACGCTGCCATAGGCCACCTGCACGGACTCTCAAAGCTACGTTTGAAGTTTCAGGGGGCAAGACAAGCAAGGAGCCCCAGTCTCTGTGCCTCTGTGCGAGCAGTGCCATGGGCAGATGAGGCTGAGCAACAGCTTTCCAGGCTAGCTCTTTCTGGCTGCGAGCTATCTACAGACGTTCGCATTTTCAGAGCACTACTGCCGGATTCATCCGGCACGGACCACCTAAGATATGTTTGAAGTTTGAGGTGGCAAGACAAGCAAGCAGCCCCAGTCTCTGTGCCTCTGTGCATCAGTGCCATGGGCAGATGAGGCTGAGCAACAGCTTTCCAGGCTAGCTCTTTCTGGCTGCGAGCTATCTCCAGACGTTCGCATTTTCCGAGCAGGGCTGCCGAAGCCCCCCTGCACGGACTCCCAAATCTATGTTTGAACTTTGAGGTGGCAAGACAAGCAAGCAGCCCCAGTCTCTGTGCCTCTTTGTGAGCAGTGCCATGGGCAGATGAGGCTGAGCAACAGATTTCCAGGCTAGCTCTTTCTGCCTTCGAGCTATCTGCAGACTTTCGCATTTTCAGAGCAGGGCTGCCGGAGGCCCCCTGCACGGACTCCAAAAGATAAGTTTGAACTTGGCAAGAAAAGCAAGCAGCCCCAGTTTCTGTGCCTCTGCGCGAGCAGTGCCATGGGCAGATGAGGCTGAGCAACAGCTTTCCAGGCTAGCTCTTTCTGGCTGTGAGCTATCTGCAGACGTTCGCATTTTCAGAGCAGGGCTGCCGGAGGACCCCTGTATGGACCTCCAAAAGATTAGTTTGAACTTGGAGTTGGCAAGACAAGCAAGCAGCCCCAGTCTCTGTGCCTCTGTGCATCAGTGCCATGGCCAGATGAGGCTGAGCAACAGCTTTCCAGGCTAGCTCTTTCTGGCTGCGAGCTATCTGCAGACGTTCTCATTTTCGGAACAACCTTTCTGGAGTCAACCTGAACGGACTCCCAAAATTATGTTTGAAGTTTGAGGGGGCAAGACAAGCAAGCAGCCCCAGTCTCAGTGCCTCTGCGCGAGCAGTGCCACGGGCAGATGAGGCTGAGCAACAGCTTTCCAGGCTAGCTCTTTCTGGCTTTGAACCATCTGCAGACGTTCACATTTTCGGAGCAGGGCTGCCGGAGTCCGCCTGCACGGACCCCAAAGGCTACGTTTGAAGTTTGAGGTGACAAGACAAGCAAGCACCCCCAGTCTCTGTGCCTCTGTGCGAGCAGTGCCATGGGCAGATGAGGCTGAGCAACAGCTTTCCACGCTAGCTCTTTCTGGCTGCGAGCTATCTGCAGACGTTCGAATTTTCGGAGCAGGGCAGATGAAGGCTTATTACACGGAACCCAAAAATACATTTGAAGTTTGATGTAGGAAGACAAGAAAGAAGCCACAGTCTTTGTGCCTCTGTGCGAGCAGTGCCATGGGCAGATGAGGCTGAGCAACAGATTTCCAGGCTAGCTCTTTCTGGCTGCGAGCTATCTGCAGACGTTCGCATTTTCAGAGCACTACTGCCGGATTCATCCGGCACGGACCACCTAAGATATATTTGAAGTTTGAGGTGGCAAGACAAGCAAGAAGCCCCAGTCTCTGTGCCTCTGTGCATCAGTGCCATGGGCAGATGAGGCTGAGCAACAGCTTTCCAGGCTAGCTCTTTCTGGCTGCGAGCTATCTCCAGACGTTCGCATTTTCCGAGCAGGGCTGCCGAAGCCCCCCTGCACGGACTCCCAAATCTATGTTTGAACTTTGAGGTGGCAAGACAAGCAAGCAGCCCCAGTCTCTGTGCCTCTTTGTGAGCAGTGCCATGGGCAGATGAGGCTGAGCAACAGATTTCCAGGCTAGCTCTTTCTGCCTTCGAGCTATCTGCAGACGTTCGCATTTTCAGAGCAGGGCTGCCGGAGGCCCCCTGCACGGACTCCAAAAGATAAGTTTGAACTTGGCAAGAAAAGCAAGCAGCCCCAGTTTCTGTGCCTCTGTGCGAGCAGTGCCATGGGCAGATGAGGCTGAGCAACAGCTTTCCAGGCTAGCTCTTTCTGGCTGCGAGCTATCTCCAGACGTTCGCATTTTCAGAGCAGGGCTGCCGGAGGACCCCTGTATGGACCTCCAAAAGATTAGTTTGAACTTGGAGTTGGCAAGACAAGCAAGCAGCCCCAGTCTCTGTGCCTCTGTGCATCAGTGCCATGGCCAGATGAGGCTGAGCAACAGCTTTCCAGGCTAGCTCTTTCTGGCTGCGAGCTATCTGCAGACGTTCTCATTTCGGAGCAGGGCTGCTGAAGGCCCCCTGCACGGAACCCAAAAATACATTTGAAGTTTGATAGGGGAAGACAAGAAAGAAGCCCCAGTCTTTGTGCCTCTGTGCATCAGTGCCATGTGCAGATGAGGCTGAGCAACAGATTTCCATGCTAGCTCTTTCTGGCTGCGAGCTATCTACAGACGTTCGCATTTTCGGAACAAGCTTTCCGGAGTCAACCTGAACGGACTCCCAAAACTATGTTTGAAGTTTGAGGGGGCAAGACAAGCAAGCAGCCCCAGTCTCAGTGCCTCTGCGCGAGCAGTGCCATGGGCAGATGAGGCTGAGCAACAGCTTTCCAGGCTAGCTCTTTCTGGCTTTGAGCCATCTGCAGACGTTCGCACTTTCGGAGCAGGGCTGCCGGAGGCCCCCTGCACGGAACCCAAAAATACATTTGAAGTTTGATAGGGGAAGACAAGAAAGAATCCACAGTCTTTGTGCCTCTGTGCAAGCAGTGCCATGGCCAGATGAGGCTGACCAACAGCTTTCCAGGCTAGCTCTTTCTGCCTGCGAGCTATGTGCAGACGTTCACGTTTTCGGAGCAACGCTGCCTGAGGCCCTCTGTATGGACCTCCAAAGATACACTTGAAGTTTGAGGGGGCAAGAGAAGCAAGCAGCCCCAGTCTCTGTGCCTCTGTGTGACCAGTGCCATGGGCAGATGAGTCTGAGCAACAGATTTCCAGGCTAGCTCTTTCTGGCTGCGAGCTATCTGCAGACGTTCACATTTTCGGAGCAGGGCTGCCGGAGTCCGCCTGCACGCACAACAAAGGCTACGTTTGAAGTTTCAGGTGACAAGACAAGCAAGCACCCCCAGTCTCTGTGCCTCTGTGCGAGCAGTGCCATGGGCAGATGAGGCTGAGCAACAGCTTTCCAGGCTAGCTCTTTCTGGCTGCGAGCTATCTGCAGACGTTCGCATTTTCGTAGCAGGGCAGATAGAGGCTTATTACACGGAACCCAAAAATACATTTGAAGTCTGATGTAGGAAGACAAGAAAGAAGCCACAGTCTTTGTGCCTCTGTGCGAGCAGTGCCATGGGCAGATGAGGCTGACAACAGCTTTCCAGGCTAGCTCTTTCTGGCTGCGAGCTATCTGCAGACGTTCGCATTTTCGGAGCAACGCTGCCATAGGCCACCTGCACGGACTCTCAAAGCTACGTTTGAAGTTTCAGGGGGCAAGACAAGCAAGCAGCCCCAGTCTCTGTGCCTCTGTGCGAGCAGTGCCTTGGGCAGATGAGGCTGAGCAACAGATTTCCAGGCTAGCTCTTTCTGGCTGCGAGCTATCTACAGACGTTCGCATTTTCAGAGCACTACTGCCGGATTCATCCGGCACGGACCACCTAAGATATGTTTGAAGTTTGAGGTGGCAAGACAAGCAAGCAGCCCCAGTCTCTGTGCCTCTGTGCATCAGTGCCATGGGCAGATGAGGCTGAGCAACAGCTTTCCAGGCTAGCTCTTTCTGGCTGCGAGCTATCTCCAGACGTTCGCATTTTCCGAGCAGGGCTGCCGATGCCCCCCTGCACAGACTCCCAAATCTATGTTTGAACTTTGAGGTGGCAAGACAAGCAAGCAGCCCCAGTCTCTGTGCCTCTTTGTGAGCAGTGCCATGGGCAGATGAGGCTGAGCAACAGATTTCCAGGCTAGCTCTTTCTGCCTTCGAGCTATCTGCAGACGTTCGCATTTTCAGAGCAGGGCTGCCGGAGGCCCCCTGCACGGACTCCAAAAGATAAGTTTGAACTTGGCAAGAAAAGCAAGCAGCCCCAGTTTCTGTGCCTCTGTGCGAGCAGTGCCATGGGCAGATGAGGCTGAGCAACAGCTTTCCAGGCTAGCTCTTTCTGGCTGTGATCTACCTGCAGACGTTCGCATTTTCAGAGCAGGGCTGCCGGAGGACCCCTGTATGGACCTCCAAAAGATTAGTTTGAACTTGGAGTTGGCAAGACAAGCAAGCAGCCCCAGTCTCTGTGCCTCTGTG
The DNA here is from genome assembly GCF_030867145.1 of Opisthocomus hoazin. Classification (NCBI taxonomy): domain Eukaryota; kingdom Metazoa; phylum Chordata; class Aves; order Opisthocomiformes; family Opisthocomidae; genus Opisthocomus; species Opisthocomus hoazin. Next base: position 19,480,268 of record NC_134430.1, on the reverse strand, counting down.
CATCAGTGCCATGGCCAGATGAGGCTGAGCAACAGCTTTCCAGGCTAGCTCTTTCTGACTGCGAGCTATCTGCAGAAGTTCTCATTTCGGAGCAGGGCTGCTGAAGGCCCCCTGCACGGAACCCAAAAATACATTTGAAGTTTGATAGGGGAAGACAAGAAAGAAGCCCCAGTCTTTGTGCCTCTGTGCATCAGTGCCATGTGCAGATGAGGCTGAGCAACAGATTTCCATGCTAGCTCTTTCTGGCTGCGACCTATCTACAGACGTTCGCATTTTCGGAACAACCTTTCCGGAGTCAACCTGAACGGACTCCCAAAAATATGTTTGAAGTTTGAGGGGGCAAGACAAGCAAGCAGCCCCAGTCTCAGTGCCTCTGCGCGAGCAGTGCCATGGGCAGATGAGGCTGAGCAACAGCTTTCCAGGCTAGCTCTTTCTGGCTGCGAGCCATCTGCAGACGTTCACATTTTCGGAGCAGGGCTGCCGGAGTCCGCCTGCACGGACCCCAAAGGCTACGTTTGAAGTTTGAGTTGACAAGACAAGCAAGCACCCCCAGTCTCTGTGCCTCTGTGCGAGCAGTGCCATGGGCAGATGAGACTGAGCAACAGCTTTCCACGCTAGCTCTTTCTGGCTGCGAGCTATCTGCAGACGTTCGAATTTTCGGAGAAGGGCAGATGGAGGCTTATTACACGGAACCCAAAAATACATTTGAAGTTTGATGTAGGAAGACAAGAAAGAAGCCACAGTCTTTGTGCCTCTGTGCGAGCAGTGCCATGGGCAGATGAGGCTGAGCAACAGATTTCCAGGCTAGCTCTTTCTGCCTTCGAGCTATCTGCAGACGTTCGCATTTTCAGAGCAGGGCTGCCGGAGGCCCCCTGCACGGACTCCAAAAGATAAGTTTGAACTTGGATTTGGCAAGACAAGCAAGCAGCCCCAGTCTCTGTGCCTCTGCGCGAGCAGTGCCATGGGCAGATGAGGCTGAGCAACAGCTTTCCAGGCTAGCTCTTTCTGGCTGCGAGCTATCTCCAGACGTTCGCATTTTCCGAGCAGGGCTGCCGAAGCCCCCCTGCACGGACTCCCAAATCTATGTTTGAACTTTGAGGTGGCAAGACAAGCAAGCAGCCCCAGTCTCTGTGCCTCTGTGCGAGCAGTGCCATGGGCAGATGAGGCTGAGCAACAGCTTTCCACGCTAGCTCTTTCTGGCTGCGAGCTATCTGCAGACGTTCGCATTTTCGGAGCAGGGCAGAAGGAGGCTTATTACACGGAACCCAAAAATACATTTGAAGTTTGATGTAGGAAGACAAGAAAGAAGCCACAGTCTTTGTGCCTCTGTGCGAGCAGTGCCATGGGCAGATGAGGCTGAGGAACAGATTTCCAGGCTAGCTCTTTCTGGCTGCGAGCTATCTGCAGTCGTTCGCATTTTCAGAGCACTACTGCCGGATTCATCCGGCACGGACCACTTAAGATATGTTTGAAGTTTGAGGTGGCAAGACAAGCAAGAAGCCCCAGTCTCTGTGCCTCTGTGCATCAGTGCCATGGGCAGATGAGGCTGAGCAACAGCTTTCCAGGCTAGCTCTTTCTGGCTGCGAGCTATCTGCAGACGTTCACATTTTCCGAGCAGGACTGCCGGAGGCCCCCTGCACGGACTCCCCATGTTACGTTTGAAGTTTGAGGGAACAAGAGAAGCAAGCAGCACCAGTCTCTGTGCCTCTGTGCGAGCAGTGCCATGGGCAGATGAAGCTGAGCAACAGCTTTCCAGGCTAGCTCTTTCTGGCTGCGAGCTAACTGCAGACATTCGCATTTTCAGAGCAGGGCTGCCGGAGGCCCCCTGCACGGACTCCAAAAGATAAGTTTGAACTTGGAGTTGGCAAGACAAGCAAGCAGCCCCAGTCTCTGTGCCTCTGTGCGAGCAGTGCCATGGGCAGATGAGGCTGAGCAGTAGCTTTCCAGGCTAGCTCTTTCTGGCTGCGAGCTATCTGCAGACGTTCACATTTTCCGAGCAGGACTGCCGGAGGCCCCCTGCACGGACTCCCAATGTTACGTTTGAAGTTTGAGGGGACAAGAGAAGCAAGCAGCCCCAGTCTCTGTGCCTCTGTGCGAGCAGTGCCATGGGCAGATGAGGCTGAGCAACAGCTTTCCAGGCTAGCTCTTTCTGGCTGCGAGCTATCTGCAGACGTTCGCATTTCCGGAGCAACGCTGCCATAGGCCACCTGCACGGACTCCCAAAGCTACGTTTGAAGTTTCAGGGGGCAAGACAAGCAAGCAGCCCCAGTCTCTGTGCCTCTGTGCGAGCAGTGCCATGGGCAGATGAGGCTGAGCAACAGATTTCCAGGCTAGCTGTTTCTGGCTGCGAGCTATCTGCAGACGTTCGCATTTTCAGAGCACTACTGCCGGATTCATCCGGCACGGACCACCTAAGATATGTTTGAAGTTTGAGGTGGCAAGACAAGCAAGCAGCCCCAGTCTCTGTGCCTCTGTGCATCAGTGCCATGGGCAGATGAGGCTGAGCAACAGCTTTCCAGGCTAGCTCTTTCTGGCTGCGAGCTATCTCCAGACGTTCGCATTTTCCGAGCAGGGCTGCCGAAGCCCCCCTGCACGGACTCCCAAATCTATGTTTGAACTTTGAGGTGGCAAGACAAGCAAGCAGCCCCAGTCTCTGTGCCTCTTTGTGAGCAGTGCCATGGGCAGATGAGGCTGAGCAACAGATTTCCAGGCTAGCTCTTTCTGCCTTCGAGCTATCTGCAGACGTTCGCATTTTCAGAGCAGGGCTGCCGGAGGCCCCCTGCACGGACTCCAAAAGATAAGTTTGAACTTGGCAAGAAAAGCAAGCAGCCCCAGTTTCTGTGCCTCTGTGCGAGCAGTGCCATGGGCAGATGAGGCTGAGCAACAGCTTTCCAGGCTAGCTCTTTCTTTCTGTGAGCTATCTGCAGACGTTCGCATTTTCAGAGCAGGGCTGCCGGAGGACCCCTGTATGGACCTCCAAAAGATTAGTTTGAACTTGGAGTTGGCAAGACAAGCAAGCAGCCCCAGTCTCTGTGCCTCTGTGCATCAGTGCCATGGCCAGATGAGGCTGAGCAACAGCTTTCCAGGCTAGCTCTTTCTGGCTGCGAGCTATCTGCAGACGTTCTCATTTCGGAGCAGGGCTGCTGAAGGCCCCCTGCACGGAACCCAAAAATACATTTGAAGTTTGATAGGGGAAGACAAGAAAGAAGCCCCAGTCTTTGTGCCTCTGTGCATCAGTGCCATGTGCAGATGAGGCTGAGCAACAGATTTCCATGCTAGCTCTTTCTGGCTGCGAGCTATCTACAGACGTTCGCATTTTCGGAACAACCTTTCCGGAGTCAACCTGAACGGACTCCCAAAACTATGTTTGAAGTTTGAGGGGGCAAGACAAGCAAGCAGCCCCAGTCTCAGTGCCTCTGCGCGAGCAGTGCCATGGGCAGATGAGGCTGAGCAACAGCTTTCCAGGCTAGCTCTTTCTGGCTTTGAGCCATCTGCAGACGTTCGCACTTTCGGAGCAGGGCTGCCGGAGGCCACCTGCACGGAACCCAAAAATACATTTGAAGTTTGATAGGGGAAGACAAGAAAGAATCCACAGTCTTTGTGCCTCTGTGCAAGCAGTGCCATGGCCAGATGAGGCTGACCAACAGCTTTCCAGGCTAGCTCTTTCTGCCTGCGAGCTATGTGCAGACGTTCACGTTTTCGGAGCAGGGCTGCCTGAGGCCCTCTGTATGGACCTCCAAAGATACACTTGAAGTTTGAGGGGGCAAGAGAAGCAAGCAGCCCCAGTCTCTGTGCCTCTGTGTGACCAGTGCCATGGGCAGATGAGTCTGAGCAACAGATTTCCAGGCTAGCTCTTTCTGGCTGCGAGCTATCTGCAGACGTTCACATTTTCGGAGCAGGGCTGCCGGAGTCCGCCTGCACGCACACCAAAGGCTACGTTTGAAGTTTCAGGTTACAAGACAAGCAAGCACCCCCAGTCTCTGTGCCTCTGTGCGAGCAGTGCCATGGGCAGATGAGGCTGAGCAACAGCTTTCCAGGCTAGCTCTTTCTGGCTGCGAGCTATCTGCAGACGTTCGCATTTTCGTAGCAGCGCAGATAGAGGCTTATTACACGGAACCCAAAAATACATTTGAAGTTTGATGTAGGAAGACAAGAAAGAAGCCACAGTCTTTGTGCCTCTGTGCGAGCAGTGCCATGGGCAGATGAGGCTGACAACAGCTTTCCAGGCTAGCTCTTTCTGGCTGCGAGCTATCTGCAGACGTTCGCATTTTCGGAGCAACGCTGCCATAGGCCACCTGCACGGACTCTCAAAGCTACGTTTGAAGTTTCAGGGGGCAAGACAAGCAAGCAGCCCCAGTCTCTGTGCCTCTGTGCGAGCAGTGCCATGAGCAGATGAGGCTGAGCAACAGCTTTCCAGGCTAGCTCTTTCTGGCTGCGAGCTATCTACAGACGTTCGCATTTTCAGAGCACTACTGCCGGATTCATCCGGCACGGACCACCTAAGATATGTTTGAAGTTTGAGGTGGCAAGACAAGCAAGCAGCCCCAGTCTCTGTGCCTCTGTGCATCAGTGCCATGGGCAGATGAGGCTGAGCAACAGCTTTCCAGGCTAGCTCTTTCTGGCTGCGAGCTATCTCCAGACGTTCGCATTTTCCGAGCAGGGCTGCCGATGCCCCCCTGCACGGACTCCCAAATCTATGTTTGAACTTTGAGGTGGAAGACAAGCAAGCAGCCCCAGTCTCTGTGCCTCTTTGTGAGCAGTGCCATGGGCAGATGAGGCTGAGCAACAGATTTCCAGGCTAGCTCTTTCTGGCTGCGAGCTATCTGCAGACGTTCGCATTTCCGGAGCAACACTGCCATAGGCCACCTGCACGGACTCCCAAAGCTACGTTTGAAGTTTCAGGGGGCAAGACAAGCAAGCAGCCCCAGTCTCTGTGCCTCTGTGCGAGCAGTGCCATGGGCAGATGAGGCTGAGCAACAGATTTCCAGGCTAGCTGTTTCTGGCTGCGAGCTATCTGCAGACGTTCGCATTTTCAGAGCACTACTGCCGGATTCATCCGGCACGGACCACCTAAGATATGTTTGAAGTTTGAGGTGGCAAGACAAGCAAGCAGGCCCAGTCTCTGTGCCTCTGTGCATCAGTGCCATGGGCAGATGAGGCTGAGCAACAGCTTTCCAGGCTAGCTCTTTCTGGCTGCGAGCTATCTCCAGACGTTCGCATTTTCCGAGCAGGGCTGCCGAAGCCCCCCTGCACGGACTCCCAAATCTATGTTTGAACTTTGAGGTGGCAAGACAAGCAAGCAGCCCCAGTCTCTGTGCCTCTTTGTGAGCAGTGCCATGGGCAGATGAGGCTGAGCAACAGATTTCCAGGCTAGCTCTTTCTGCCTTCGAGCTATCTGCAGACGTTCGCATTTTCAGAGCAGGGCTGCCGGAGGCCCCCTGCACGGACTCCAAAAGATAAGTTTGAACTTGGCAAGAAAAGCAAGCAGCCCCAGTTTCTGTGCCTCTGTGCGAGCAGTGCCATGGGCAGATGAGGCTGAGCAACAGCTTTCCAGGCTAGCTCTTTCTTTCTGTGAGCTATCTGCAGACGTTCGCATTTTCAGAGCAGGGCTGCCGGAGGACCTCTGTATGGACCTCCAAAAGATTAGTTTGAACTTGGAGTTGGCAAGACAAGCAAGCAGCCCCAGTCTCTGTGCCTCTGTGCATCAGTGCCATGGCCAGATGAGGCTGAGCAACAGCTTTCCAGGCTAGCTCTTTCTGGCTGCGAGCTATCTGCAGACGTTCTCATTTCGGAGCAGGGCTGCTGAAGGCCCCCTGCACGGAACCCAAAAATACATTTGAAGTTTGATAGGGGAAGACAAGAAAGAAGCCCCAGTCTTTGTGCCTCTGTGCATCAGTGCCATGTGCAGATGAGGCTGAGCAACAGATTTCCATGCTAGCTCTTTCTGGCTGCGAGCTATCTACAGACGTTCGCATTTTCGGAACAACCTTTCCGGAGTCAACCTGAACGGACTCCCAAAACTATGTTTGAAGTTTGAGGGGGCAAGACAAGCAAGCAGCCCCAGTCTCAGTGCCTCTGTGCGAGCAGTGCCATGGGCAGATGAGGCTGAGCAACAGCTTTCCAGGCTAGCTCTTTCTGGCTTTGAGCCATCTGCAGACGTTCGCACTTTCGGAGCAGGGCTGCCGGAGGCCACCTGCACGGAACCCAAAAATACATTTGAAGTTTGATAGGGGAAGACAAGAAAGAATCCACAGTCTTTGTGCCTCTGTGCAAGCAGTGCCATGGCCAGATGAGGCTGACCAACAGCTTTCCAGGCTAGCTCTTTCTGCCTGCGAGCTATGTGCAGACGTTCACGTTTTCGGAGCAGGGCTGTCTGAGGCCCTCTGTATGGACCTCCAAAGATACACTTGAAGTTTGAGGGGGCAAGAGAAGCAAGCAGCCCCAGTCTCTGTGCCTCTGTGTGACCAGTGCCATGGGCAGATGAGTCTGAGCAACAGATTTCCAGGCTAGCTCTTTCTGGCTGCGAGCTATCTGCAGACGTTCACATTTTCGGAGCAGGGCTGCCGGAGTCCGCCTGCACGCACACCAAAGGCTACGTTTGAAGTTTCAGGTTACAAGACAAGCAAGCACCCCCAGTCTCTGTGCCTCTGTGCGAGCAGTGCCATGGGCAGATGAGGCTGAGCAACAGCTTTCCAGGCTAGCTCTTTCTGGCTGCGAGCTATCTGCAGACGTTCGCATTTTCGTAGCAGCGCAGATAGAGGCTTATTACACGGAACCCAAAAATACATTTGAAGTTTGATGTAGGAAGACAAGAAAGAAGCCACAGTCTTTGTGCCTCTGTGCGAGCAGTGCCATGGGCAGATGAGGCTGACAACAGCTTTCCAGGCTAGCTCTTTCTGGCTGCGAGCTATCTGCAGACGTTCGCATTTTCGGAGCAACGCTGCCATAGGCCACCTGCACAGACTCTCAAAGCTACGTTTGAAGTTTCAGGGGGCAAGACAAGCAAGCAGCCCCAGTCTCTGTGCCTCTGTGCGAGCAGTGCCTTGGGCAGATGAGGCTGAGCAACAGCTTTCCAGGCTAGCTCTTTCTGGCTGCGAGCTATCTACAGACGTTCGCATTTTCAGAGCACTACTGCCGGATTCATCCGGCACGGACCACCTAAGATATGTTTGAAGTTTGAGGTGGCAAGACAAGCAAGCAGCCCCAGTCTCTGTGCCTCTGTGCATCAGTGCCATGGGCAGATGAGGCTGAGCAACAGCTTTCCAGGCTAGCTCTTTCTGGCTGCGAGCTATCTCCAGACGTTCGCATTTTCCGAGCAGGGCTGCCGATGCCCCCCTGCACGGACTCCCAAATCTATGTTTGAACTTTGAGGTGGAAGACAAGCAAGCAGCCCCAGTCTCTGTGCCTCTTTGTGAGCAGTGCCATGGGCAGATGAGGCTGAGCAACAGATTTCCAGGCTAGCTCTTTCTGCCTTCGAGCTATCTGCAGACGTTCGCATTTTCAGAGCAGGGCTGCCGGAGGCCCCCTGCACGGACTCCAAAAGATAAGTTTGAACTTGGCAAGAAAAGCAAGCAGCCCCAGTTTCTGTGCCTCTGTGCGAGCAGTGCCATGGGCAGATGAGGCTGAGCAACAGCTTTCCAGGCTAGCTCTTTCTGGCTGTGAGCTACCTGCAGACGTTCGCATTTTCAGAGCAGGGCTGCCGGAGGACCCCTGTATGGACCTCCAAAAGATTAGTTTGAACTTGGAGTTGGCAAGACAAGCAAGCAGCCCCAGTCTCTGTGCCTCTGTGCATCAGTGCCATGGCCAGATGAGGCTGAGCAACAGCTTTCCAGGCTAGCTCTTTCTGACTGCGAGCTAACTGCAGACGTTCGCATTTTCAGAGCAGGGCTGCCGGAGGCCCCCTGCACGGACTCCAAAAGATAAGTTTGAACTTGGAGTTGGCAAGACAAGCAAGCAGCCCCAGTCTCTGTTCCTCTGTGCGAGCAGTGCCATGGGCAGATGAGGCTGAGCAGCAGCTTTCCAGGCTAGCTCTTTCTGGCTGCGAGCTATCTGCAGACGTTCACATTTTCCGAGCAGGACTGCCGGAGGCCCCCTGCACGGACTCCCAATGTTACGTTTGAAGTTTGAGGGGACAAGAGAAGCAAGCAGCCCCAGTCTCTGTGCCTCTGTGCGAGTAGTGCCATGGGCAGATGAGGCTGAGCAACAGCTTTCCAGGCTAGCTCTTTCTGTCTGCGAGCTATCTGCACACGTTCGCATTTTCGGAGCAGGGCTGCCGGAGGCCTCCTGCAAGGACCCCAAAGGCTACGTTTGAATTTTGAGGTAACAAGACAAGCAAGCAGCCCCAGTCTCTGTGCCTCTGTGCGAGCAGTGCCATGGGCACATGAGGCTGAGCAACAGCTTTCCAGGCTAGCTCTTTCTGGCTGCGAGCTATCTGCAGACGTTCGCATTTTCGAAGCAACGCTGACATAGGCCACCTGCACGGACTCCCAAAGCTACGTTTGAAGTTTCAGGGGGCAAGACAAGCAAGCAGCCCCAGTCTCTGTGCCTCTGTGCGAGCAGTGCCATGGGCAGATGAGGCTGAGCAACAGATTTCCAGGCTAGCTCTTTCTGGCTGCGAGCTATCTGCAGACGTTCGCATTTTCAGAGCACTACTGCCGGATTCATCCGGCACGGACCACCTAAGATATGTTTGAAGTTTGAGGTGGCAAGACAAGCAAGCAGCCCCAGTCTCTGTGCCTCTGTGCATCAGTGCCATGGGCAGATGAGGCTGAGCAACAGCTTTCCAGGCTAGCTCTTTCTGCCTGCGAGCTATCTCCAGACGTTCGCATTTTCCGAGCAGGGCTGCCGAAGCCCCCCTGCACAGACTCCCAAATCTATGTTTGAACTTTGAGGTGGCAATACAAGCAAGCAACCCCAGTCTCTGTGCCTCTGTGCGAGCAGTGCCATGGGCAGATGAGGCTGAGCAACAGATTTCCAGGCTAGCTCTTTCTGCCTTCGAGCTATCTGCAGACGTTCGCATTTTCAGAGCAGGGCTGCCGGAGGCTCCCTGCACGGACTACAAAAGATAAGTTTGAACTTGGATTTGGCAAGACAAGCAAGCAGCCCCAGTCTCTGTGCCTCTGTGCGAGCAGTGCCATGGGCAGATGAGGCTGAGCAACAGCTTTCCAGGCTAGCTCTTTCTGGCTGCGAGCTATCTCCAGACGTTCGCATTTTCCGAGCAGGGCTGCCGAAGCCCCCCTGCACGGACTCCCAAATCTATGTTTGAACTTTGAGGTGGCAAGACAAGCAAGCAGCCCCAGTCTCTGTGCCTCTGTGCGAGCAGTGCCATGGGCAGATGAGGCTGAGCAACAGCTTTCCAGGCTAGCTCTTTCTGGCTGCGAGCTATCTGCAGACGTTCACATTTTCGGAGCAGGGCTGCCGGAGTCCGCCTGCACGCACACCAAAGGCTACGTTTGAAGTTTCAGGTTACAAGACAAGCAAGCACCCCCAGTCACTGTGCCTCTGTGCGAGCAGTGCCATGGGCAGATGAGGCTGAGCAACAGCTTTCCAGGCTAGCTCTTTCTGGCTGCGAGCTATCTGCAGACGTTCGCATTTTCGTAGCAGCGCAGATAGAGGCTTATTACACGGAACCCAAAAATACATTTGAAGTTTGATGTAGGAAGACAAGAAAGAAGCCACAGTCTTTGTGCCTCTGTGCGAGCAGTGCCATGGGCAGATGAGGCTGACAACAGCTTTCCAGGCTAGCTCTTTCTGGCTGCGAGCTATCTGCAGACGTTCGCATTTTCGGAGCAACGCTGCCATAGGCCACCTGCACGGACTCTCAAAGCTACGTTTGAAGTTTCAGGGGGCAAGACAAGCAAGCAGCCCCAGTCTCTGTGCCTCTGTGCGAGCAGTGCCTTGGGCAGATGAGGCTGAGCAACAGCTTTCCAGGCTAGCTCTTTCTGGCTGCGAGCTATCTACAGACGTTCGCATTTTCAGAGCACTACTGCCGGATTCATCCGGCACGGACCACCTAAGATATGTTTGAAGTTTGAGGTGGCAAGACAAGCAAGCAGCCCCAGTCTCTGTGCCTCTGTGCATCAGTGCCATGGGCAGATGAGGCTGAGCAACAGCTTTCCAGGCTAGCTCTTTCTGGCTGCGAGCTATCTCCAGACGTTCGCATTTTCCGAGCAGGGCTGCCGAAGCCCCCCTGCACGGACTCCCAAATCTATGTTTGAACTTCGAGGTGGAAGACAAGCAAGCAGCCCCAGTCTCTGTGCCTCTTTGTGAGCAGTGCCATGGGCAGATGAGGCTGAGCAACAGATTTCCAGGCTAGCTCTTTCTGCCTTCGAGCTATCTGCAGACGTTCGCATTTTCAGAGCAGGGCTGCCGTAGGCCCCCTGCACGGACTCCAAAAGATAAGTTTGAACTTGGCAAGAAAAGCAAGCAGCCCCAGTTTCTGTGCCTCTGTGCGAGCAGTGCCATGGGCAGATGAGGCTGAGCAACAGCTTTCCAGGCTAGCTCTTTCTGGCTGTGAGCTACCTGCAGACGTTCGCATTTTCAGAGCAGGGCTGCCGGAGGACCCCTGTATGGACCTCCAAAAGATTAGTTTGAACTTGGAGTTGGCAAGACAAGCAAGCAGCCCCAGTCTCTGTGCCTCTGTGCATCAGTGCCATGGCCAGATGAGGCTGAGCAACAGCTTTCCAGGCTAGCTCTTTCTGACTGCGAGCTAACTGCAGACGTTCGCATTTTCAGAGCAGGGCTGCCGGAGGCCCCCTGCACGGACTCCAAAAGATAAGTTTGAACTTGGAGTTGGCAAGACAAGCAAGCAGCCCCAGTCTCTGTTCCTCTGTGCGAGCAGTGCCATGGGCAGATGAGGCTGAGCAGCAGCTTTCCAGGCTAGCTCTTTCTGGCTGCGAGCTATCTGCAGACGTTCACATTTTCCGAGCAGGACTGCCGGAGGCCCCCTGCACGGACTCCCAATGTTACGTTTGAAGTTTGAGGGGACAAGAGAAGCAAGCAGCCCCAGTCTCTGTGCCTCTGTGCGAGTAGTGCCATGGGCAGATGAGGCTGAGCAACAGCTTTCCAGGCTAGCTCTTTCTGTCTGCGAGCTATCTGCACACGTTCGCATTTTCGGAGCAGGGCTGCCGGAGGCCTCCTGCAAGGACCCCAAAGGCTACGTTTGAATTTTGAGGTAACAAGACAAGCAAGCAGCCCCAGTCTCTGTGCCTCTGTGCGAGCAGTGCCATGGGCAGATGAGGCTGAGCAACAGCTTTCCAGGCTAGCTCTTTCTGGCTGCGAGCTATCTCCAGACGTTCGCATTTTCCGAGCAGGGCTGCCGAAGCCCCCCTGCACGGACTCCCAAATCTATGTTTGAACTTTGAGGTGGCAAGACAAGCAAGCAGCCCCAGTCTCTGTGCCTCTGTGCGAGCAGTGCCATGGGCAGATGAGGCTGAGCAACAGCTTTCCAGGCTAGCTCTTTCTGGCTGCGAGCTATCTGCAGACGTTCACATTTTCGGAGCAGGGCTGCCGGAGTCCGCCTGCACGCACACCAAAGGCTACGTTTGAAGTTTCAGGTTACAAGACAAGCAAGCACCCCCAGTCACTGTGCCTCTGTGCGAGCAGTGCCATGGGCAGATGAGGCTGAGCAACAGCTTTCCAGGCTAGCTCTTTCTGGCTGCGAGCTATCTGCAGACGTTCGCATTTTCGTAGCAGCGCAGATAGAGGCTTATTACACGGAACCCAAAAATACATTTGAAGTTTGATGTAGGAAGACAAGAAAGAAGCCACAGTCTTTGTGCCTCTGTGCGAGCAGTGCCATGGGCAGATGAGGCTGACAACAGCTTTCCAGGCTAGCTCTTTCTGGCTGCGAGCTATCTGCAGACGTTCGCATTTTCGGAGCAACGCTGCCATAGGCCACCTGCACGGACTCTCAAAGCTACGTTTGAAGTTTCAGGGGGCAAGACAAGCAAGCAGCCCCAGTCTCTGTGCCTCTGTGCGAGCAGTGCCTTGGGCAGATGAGGCTGAGCAACAGCTTTCCAGGCTAGCTCTTTCTGGCTGCGAGCTATCTACAGACGTTCGCATTTTCAGAGCACTACTGCCGGATTCATCCGGCACGGACCACCTAAGATATGTTTGAAGTTTGAGGTGGCAAGACAAGCAAGCAGCCCCAGTCTCTGTGCCTCTGTGCATCAGTGCCATGGGCAGATGAGGCTGAGCAACAGCTTTCCAGGCTAGCACTTTCTGGCTGCGAGCTATCTCCAGACGTTCGCATTTTCCGAGCAGGGCTGCCTGAAGCCCCCCTGCACGGACTCCCAAATCTATGTTTGAACTTTGAGGTGGAAGACAAGCAAGCAGCCCCAGTCTCTGTGCCTCTTTGTGAGCAGTGCCATGGGCAGATGAGGCTGAGCAACAGATTTCCAGGCTAGCTCTTTCTGCCTTCGAGCTATCTGCAGACGTTCGCATTTTCAGAGCAGGGCTGCCGTAGGCCCCCTGCACGGACTCCAAAAGATAAGTTTGAACTTGGCAAGAAAAGCAAGCAGCCCCAGTTTCTGTGCCTCTGTGCGAGCAGTGCCATGGGCAGATGAGGCTGAGCAACAGCTTTCCAGGCTAGCTCTTTCTGGCTGTGAGCTACCTGCAGACGTTCGCATTTTCAGAGCAGGGCTGCCGGAGGACCCCTGTATGGACCTCCAAAAGATTAGTTTGAACTTGGAGTTGGCAAGACAAGCAAGCAGCCCCAGTCTCTGTGCCTCTGTGCATCAGTGCCATGGCCAGATGAGGCTGAGCAACAGCTTTCCAGGCTAGCTCTTTCTGACTGCGAGCTAACTGCAGACGTTCGCATTTTCAGAGCAGGGCTGCCGGAGGCCCCCTGCACGGACTCCAAAAGATAAGTTTGAACTTGGAGTTGGCAAGACAAGCAAGCAGCCCCAGTCTCTGTTCCTCTGTGCGAGCAGTGCCATGGGCAGATGAGGCTGAGCAGCAGCTTTCCAGGCTAGCTCTTTCTGGCTGCGAGCTATCTGCAGACGTTCGCATTTTCCGAGCAGGACTGCCGGAGGCCCCCTGCACGGACTCCCAATGTTACGTTTGAAGTTTGAGGGGACAAGAGAAGCAAGCAGCCCCAGTCTCTGTGCCTCTGTGCGAGTAGTGCCATGGGCAGATGAGGCTGAGCAACAGCTTTCCAGGCTAGCTCTTTCTGTCTGCGAGCTATCTGCACACGTTCGCATTTTCGGAGCAGGGCTGCCGGAGGCCTCCTGCAAGGACCCCAAAGGCTACGTTTGAATTTTGAGGTAACAAGACAAGCAAGCAGCCCCAGTCTCTGTGCCTCTGTGCGAGCAGTGCCATGGGCACATGAGGCTGAGCAACAGCTTTCCAGGCTAGCTCTTTCTGGCTGCGAGCTATCTGCAGACGTTCGCATTTTCGAAGCAACGCTGACATAGGCCACCTGCACGGACTCCCAAAGCTACGTTTGAAGTTTCAGGGGGCAAGACAAGCAAGCAGCCCCAGTCTCTGTGCCTCTGTGCGAGCAGTGCCATGGGCAGATGAGGCTGAGCAACAGATTTCCAGGCTAGCTGTTTCTGGCTGCGAGCTATCTGCAGACGTTCGCATTTTCAGAGCACTACTGCCGGATTCATCCGGCACGGACCACCTAAGATATGTTTGAAGTTTGAGGTGGCAAGACAAGCAAGCAGACCCAGTCTCTGTGCCTCTGTGCATCAGTGCCATGGGCAGATGAGGCTGAGCAACAGCTTTCCAGGCTAGCTCTTTCTGCCTGCGAGCTATCTCCAGACGTTCGCATTTTCCGAGCAGGGCTGCCGAAGCCCCCCTGCACAGACTCCCAAATCTATGTTTGAACTTTGAGGTGGCAATACAAGCAAGCAACCCCAGTCTCTGTGCCTCTGTGCGAGCAGTGCCATGGGCAGATGAGGCTGAGCAACAGATTTCCAGGCTAGCTCTTTCTGCCTTCGAGCTATCTGCAGACGTTCGCATTTTCAGAGCAGGGCTGCCGGAGGCCCCCTGCACGGACTCCAAAAGATAAGTTTGAACTTGGATTTGGCAAGACAAGCAAGCAGCCCCAGTCTCTGTGCCTCTGTGCGAGCAGTGCCATGGGCAGATGAGGCTGAGCAACAGCTTTCCAGGCTAGCTCTTTCTGGCTGCGAGCTATCTCCAGACGTTCGCATTTTCCGAGCAGGGCTGCCGAAGCCCCCCTGCACGGACTCCCAAATCTATGTTTGAACTTTGAGGTGGCAAGACAAGCAAGCAGCCCCAGTCTCTGTGCCTCTGTGCGAGCAGTGCCATGGGCAGATGAGGCTGAGCAACAGCTTTCCAGGCTAGCTCTTTCTGGCTGCGAGCTATCTGCAGACGTTCGCATTTTCGGAGCAGGGCAGATGGAGGCTTATTACACGGAACCCAAAAATACATTTGAAGTTTGATGTAGGAAGACAAGAAAGAAGCCACAGTCTTTGTGCCTCTGTGCGAGCAGTGCCATGGGCAGATGAGGCTGAGCAACAGATTTCCAGGCTAGCTCTTTCTGGCTGCGAGCTATCTGCAGACGTTCGCATTTTCAGAGCACTACTGCCGGATTCATCCGGCACGGACCACCTAAGATATGTTTGAAGTTTGAGGTGGCAAGACAAGCAAGCAGCCCCAGTCTCTGTGCCTCTGTGCATCAGTGCCATGGGCAGATGAGGCTGAGCAACAGCTTTCCAGGCTAGCTCTTTCTGCCTGCGAGCTATCTCCAGACGTTCGCATTTTCGGAGCAGGGCTGCCGAAGCCCCCCTGCACGGACTCCCAAATCTATGTTTGAACTTTGAGGTGGCAAGACAAGCAAGCAGCCCCAGTCTCTGTGCCTCTGTGCGAGCAGTGCCATGGGCAGATGAGGCTGAGCAACAGATTTCCAGGCTAGCTCTTTCTGCCTTCGAGCTATCTGCAGACGTTCGCATTTTCAGAGCAGGGCTGCCGGAGGCCCCCTGCACGGACTCCAAAAGATAAGTTTGAACTTGGATTTGGCAAGACAAGCAAGCAGCCCCAGTCTCTGTGCCTCTGCGCGAGCAGTGCCATGGGCAGATGAGGCTGAGCAACAGCTTTCCAGGCTAGCTCTTTCTGGCTGCGAGCTATCTCCAGACGTTCGCATTTTCCGAGCAGGGCTGCCGAAGCCCCCCTGCACGGACTCCCAAATCTATGTTTGAACTTTGAGGTGGCAAGACAAGCAAGCACCCCCAGTCTCTGTGCCTCTGTGCGAGCAGTGCCATGGGCAGATGAGGCTGAGCAACAGCTTTCCAGGCTAGCTCTTTCTGGCTGCGAGCTATCTGCAGACGTTCGCATTTTCGGAGCAGGGCAGATGGAGGCTTATTACACGGAACCCAAAAATACATTTGAAGTTTGATGTAGGAAGACAAGAAAGAAGCCACAGTCTTTGTGCCTCTGTGCGAGCAGTGCCATGGGCAGATGAGGCTGAGCAACAGATTTCCAGGCTAGCTCTTTCTGGCTGCGAGCTATCTGCAGACGTTCGCATTTTCAGAGCACTACTGCCGGATTCATCCGGCACGGACCACCTAAGATATGTTTGAAGTTTGAGGTGGCAAGACAAGCAAGCAGCCCCAGTCTCTGTGCCTCTGTGCATCAGTGCCATGGCCAGATGAGGCTGAGCAACAGCTTTCCAGGCTAGCTCTTTCTGGCTGCGAGCTATCTGCAGACGTTCTCATTTTCCGAGCAGGACTGCCGGAGGCCCCCTGCACGGACGCCCCATGTTACGTTTGAAGTTTGAGGGAACAAGAGAAGCAAGCAGCACCAGTCTCTGTGCCTCTGTGCGAGTAGTGCCATGGGCAGATGAGGCTGAGCAACAGATTTCCACGCTAGCTCTTTCTGGCTGCGAGCTATCTGCACACGTTCGCATTTTCGGAGCAGGGCTGCCGGAGGCCTCCTGCAAGGACCCCAAAGGCTACGTTTGAATTTTGAGGTAACAAGACAAGCAAGCAGCCCCAGTCTCTGTGCCTCTGTGCGAGCAGTGCCATGGGCACATGAGGCTGAGCAAGAGCTTTCCAGGCTAGCTCTTTCTGGCTGCGAGCTATCTGCAGACGTTCGCATTTTCGGAGCAACGCTGCCATAGGCCACCTGCACGGACTCCCAAAGCTACGTTTGAAGTTTCAGGGGGCAAGACAAGCAAGCAGCCCCAGTCTCTGTGCCTCTGTGCGAGCAGTGCCATGGGCAGATGAGGCTGAGCAACAGATTTCCAGGCTAGCTGTTTCTGGCTGCGAGCTATCTGCAGACGTTCGCATTTTCAGAGCACTACTGCCGGATTCATCCGGCACGGACCACCTAAGATATGTTTGAAGTTTGAGGTGGCAAGACAAGCAAGCAGCCCCAGTCTCTGTGCCTCTGTGCATCAGTGCCATGGGCAGATGAGGCTGAGCAACAGCTTTCCAGGCTAGCTCTTTCTGCCTGCGAGCTATCTCCAGACGTTCGCATTTTCGGAGCAGGGCTGCCGAAGCCCCCCTGCACGGACTCCCAAATCTATGTTTGAACTTTGAGGTGGCAAGACAAGCAAGCAGCCCCAGTCTCTGTGCCTCTGTGCGAGCAGTGCCATGGGCAGATGAGGCTGAGCAACAGATTTCCAGGCTAGCTCTTTCTGCCTTCGAGCTATCTGCAGACGTTCGCATTTTCAGAGCAGGGCTGCCGGAGGCCCCCTGCACGGACTCCAAAAGATAAGTTTGAACTTGGATTTGGCAAGACAAGCAAGCAGCCCCAGTCTCTGTGCCTCTGCGCGAGCAGTGCCATGGGCAGATGAGGCTGAGCAACAGCTTTCCAGGCTAGCTCTTTCTGGCTGCGAGCTATCTCCAGACGTTCGCATTTTCCGAGCAGGGCTGCCGAAGCCCCCCTGCACGGACTCCCAAATCTATGTTTGAACTTTGAGGTGGCAAGACAAGCAAGCACCCCCAGTCTCTGTGCCTCTGTGCGAGCAGTGCCATGGGCAGATGAGGCTGAGCAACAGCTTTCCAGGCTAGCTCTTTCTGGCTGCGAGCTATCTGCAGACGTTCGCATTTTCGGAGCAGGGCAGATGGAGGCTTATTACACGGAACCCAAAAATACATTTGAAGTTTGATGTAGGAAGACAAGAAAGAAGCCACAGTCTTTGTGCCTCTGTGCGAGCAGTGCCATGGGCAGATGAGGCTGAGCAACAGATTTCCAGGCTAGCTCTTTCTGGCTGCGAGCT
This sequence comes from Opisthocomus hoazin, assembly GCF_030867145.1. Lineage (NCBI taxonomy): Eukaryota > Metazoa > Chordata > Aves > Opisthocomiformes > Opisthocomidae > Opisthocomus > Opisthocomus hoazin. The sequence continues at coordinate 19,463,080 of NC_134430.1, read as the reverse complement.
ATCTGCAGACGTTCGCATTTTCAGAGCACTACTGCCGGATTCATCCGGCACGGACCACCTAAGATATGTTTGAAGTTTGAGGTGGCAAGACAAGCAAGCAGCCCCAGTCTCTGTGCCTCTGTGCATCAGTGCCATGGCCAGATGAGGCTGAGCAACAGCTTTCCAGGCTAGCTCTTTCTGGCTGCGAGCTATCTGCAGACGTTCTCATTTTCCGAGCAGGACTGCCGGAGGCCCCCTGCACGGACGCCCCATGTTACGTTTGAAGTTTGAGGGAACAAGAGAAGCAAGCAGCACCAGTCTCTGTGCCTCTGTGCGAGTAGTGCCATGGGCAGATGAGGCTGAGCAACAGATTTCCACGCTAGCTCTTTCTGGCTGCGAGCTATCTGCACACGTTCGCATTTTCGGAGCAGGGCTGCCGGAGGCCTCCTGCAAGGACCCCAAAGGCTACGTTTGAATTTTGAGGTAACAAGACAAGCAAGCAGCCCCAGTCTCTGTGCCTCTGTGCGAGCAGTGCCATGGGCACATGAGGCTGAGCAAGAGCTTTCCAGGCTAGCTCTTTCTGGCTGCGAGCTATCTGCAGACGTTCGCATTTTCGGAGCAACGCTGCCATAGGCCACCTGCACGGACTCCCAAAGCTACGTTTGAAGTTTCAGGGGGCAAGACAAGCAAGCAGCCCCAGTCTCTGTGCCTCTGTGCGAGCAGTGCCATGGGCAGATGAGGCTGAGCAACAGATTTCCAGGCTAGCTGTTTCTGGCTGCGAGCTATCTGCAGACGTTCGCATTTTCAGAGCACTACTGCCGGATTCATCCGGCACGGACCACCTAAGATATGTTTGAAGTTTGAGGTGGCAAGACAAGCAAGCAGCCCCAGTCTCTGTGCCTCTGTGCATCAGTGCCATGGGCAGATGAGGCTGAGCAACAGCTTTCCAGGCTAGCTCTTTCTGCCTGCGAGCTATCTCCAGACGTTCGCATTTTCGGAGCAGGGCTGCCGAAGCCCCCCTGCACGGACTCCCAAATCTATGTTTGAACTTTGAGGTGGCAATACAAGCAAGCAACCCCAGTCTCTGTGCCTCTGTGCGAGCAGTGCCATGGGCAGATGAGGCTGAGCAACAGATTTCCAGGCTAGCTCTTTCTGCCTTCGAGCTATCTGCAGACGTTCGCATTTTCAGAGCAGGGCTGCCGGAGGCCCCCTGCACGGACTCCAAAAGATAATTTTGAACTTGGATTTGGCAAGACAAGCAAGCAGCCCCAGTCTCTGTGCCTCTGTGCGAGCAGTGCCATGGGCAGATGAGGCTGAGCAACAGCTTTCCAGGCTAGCTCTTTCTGGCTGCGAGCTATCTCCAGACGTTCGCATTTTCCGAGCAGGGCTGCCGAAGCCCCCCTGCACGGACTCCCAAATCTATGTTTGAACTTTGAGGTGGCAAGACAAGCAAGCAGCCCCAGTCTCTGTGCCTCTGTGCGAGCAGTGCCATGGGCAGATGAGGCTGAGCAACAGCTTTCCAGGCTAGCTCTTTCTGTCTGCGAGCTATCTGCAGACGTTCGCATTTTCGGAGCAGGGCAGATGGAGGCTTATTACACGGAACCCAAAAATACATTTGAAGTTTGATGTAGGAAGACAAGAAAGAAGCCACAGTCTTTGTGCCTCTGTGCGAGCAGTGCCATGGGCAGATGAGGCTGAGCAACAGATTTCCAGGCTAGCTCTTTCTGGCTGCGAGCTATCTGCAGACGTTCGCATTTTCAGAGCACTACTGCCGGATTCATCCGGCACGGACCACCTAAGATATGCTTGAAGTTTGAGGTGGCAAGACAAGCAAGCAGCCCCAGTCTCTGTGCCTCTGTGCATCAGTGCCATGGGCAGATGAGGCTGAGCAACAGCTTTCCAGGCTAGCTCTTTCTGCCTGCGAGCTATCTCCAGACGTTCGCATTTTCCGAGCAGGGCTGCCGAAGCCCCCCTGCACGGACTCCCAAATCTATGTTTGAACTTTGAGGTGGCAATACAAGCAAGCAGCCCCAGTCTCTGTGCCTCTGTGCGAGCAGTGCCATGGGCAGATGAGGCTGAGCAACAGATTTCCAGGCTAGCTCTTTCTGCCTTCGAGCTATCTGCAGACGTTCGCATTTTCAGAGCAGGGCTGCCGGAGGCCCCCTGCACGGACTCCAAAAGATAAGTTTGAACTTGGATTTGGCAAGACAAGCAAGCAGCCCCAGTCTCTGTGCCTCTGCGCGAGCAGTGCCATGGGCAGATGAGGCTGAGCAACAGCTTTCCAGGCTAGCTCTTTCTGGCTGCGAGCTATCTCCAGACGTTCGCATTTTCCGAGCAGGGCTGCCGAAGCCCCCCTGCACGGACTCCCAAATCTATGTTTGAACTTTGAGGTGGCAAGACAAGCAAGCACCCCCAGTCTCTGTGCCTCAGTGCGAGCAGTGCCATGGGCAGATGAGGCTGAGCAACAGCTTTCCAGGCTAGCTCTTTCTGGCTGCGAGCTATCTGCAGACGTTCGCATTTTCGGAGCAGGGCAGATGGAGGCTTATTACACGGAACCCAAAAATACATTTGAAGTTTGATGTAGGAAGACAAGAAAGAAGCCACAGTCTTTGTGCCTCTGTGCGAGCAGTGCCATGGGCAGATGAGGCTGAGCAACAGATTTCCAGGCTAGCTCTTTCTGGCTGCGAGCTATCTGCAGACGTTCGCATTTTCAGAGCACTACTGCCGGATTCATCCGGCACGGACCGCCTAAGATATGTTTGAAGTTTGAGGTGGCAAGACAAGCAAGCAGCCCCAGTCTCTGTGCCTCTGTGCATCAGTGCCATGGCCAGATGAGGCTGAGCAACAGCTTTCCAGGCTAGCTCTTTCTGGCTGCGAGCTATCTGCAGACGTTCTCATTTTCCGAGCAGGACTGCCGGAGGCCCCCTGCACGGACTCCCCATGTTACGTTTGAAGTTTGAGGGAACAAGAGAAGCAAGCAGCACCAGTCTCTGTGCCTCTGTGCGAGTAGCGCCATGGGCAGATGAGGCTGAGCAACAGATTTCCACGCTAGCTCTTTCTGGCTGCGAGCTATCTGCACACGTTCGCATTTTCGGAGCAGGGCTGCGAGAGGCCTCCTGCAAGGACCCCAAAGGCTACGTTTGAATTTTGAGGTAACAAGACAAGCAAGCAGCCCCAGTCTCTGTGCCTCTGTGCGAGCAGTGCCATGGGCACATGAGGCTGAGCAAGAGCTTTCCAGGCTAGCTCTTTCTGGCTGCGAGCTATCTGCAGACGTTCGCATTTTCGGAGCAACGCTGCCATAGGCCACCTGCACGGACTCCCAAAGCTACGTTTGAAGTTTCAGGGGGCAAGACAAGCAAGCAGCCCCAGTCTCTGTGCCTCTGTGCGAGCAGTGCCATGGGCAGATGAGGCTGAGCAACAGATTTCCAGGCTAGCTGTTTCTGGCTGCGAGCTATCTGCAGACGTTCGCATTTTCAGAGCACTACTGCCGGATTCATCCGGCACGGACCACCTAAGATATGTTTGAAGTTTGAGGTGGCAAGACAAGCAAGCAGCCCCAGTCTCTGTGCCTCTGTGCATCAGTGCCATGGGCAGATGAGGCTGAGCAACAGCTTTCCAGGCTAGCTCTTTCTGGCTGCGAGCTATCTCCAGACGTTCGCATTTTCCGAGCAGGGCTGCCGAAGCCCCCCTGCACGGACTCCCAAATCTATGTTTGAACATTGAGGTGGCAATACAAGCAAGCAGCCCCAGTCTCTGTGCCTCTGTGCGAGCAGTGCCATGGGCAGATGAGGCTGAGCAACAGCTTTCCAGGCTAGCTCTTTCTGCCTTTGAGCTATCTGCAGACGTTCGCATTTTCAGAGCAGGGCTGCCGGAGGCCCCCTGCACGGACTCCAAAAGATAAGTTTGAACTTGGATTTGGCAAGACAAGCAAGCAGCCCCTATCTCTGTGCCTCTGCGTGAGCAGTGCCATGGGCAGATGAGGCTGAGCAACAGCTTTCCAGGCTAGCTCTTTCTGGCTGCGACCTATCTCCAGACGTTCGCATTTTCCGAGCAGGGCTGCCGAAGCCCCCCTGCATGGACTCCCAAATCTATGTTTGAACTTTGAGGTGGCAAGACAAGCAAGCAGCCCCAGTCTCTGTGCCTCTGTGCGAGCAGTGCCATGGGCAGATGAGGCTGAGCAACAGCTTTCCAGGCTAGCTCTTTCTGGCTGCGAGCTATCTGCAGACGTTCGCATTTTCGGAGCAGGGCAGATGGAGGCTTATTACACGGAACCCAAAAATACATTTGAAGTTTGATGTAGGAAGACAAGAAAGAAGCCACAGTCTTTGTGCCTCTGTGCGAGCAGTGCCATGGGCAGATGAGGCTGAGCAACAGATTTCCAGGCTAGCTATTTGTGGCTGCGAGCTATCTGCAGACGTTCGCATTTTCAGAGCACTACTGCCGGATTCATCCAGCACGGACCACCTAAGATATGTTTGAAGTTTGAGGTGGCAAGACAAGCAAGAAGCCCCAGTCTCTGTGCCTCTGTGCATCAGTGCCATGGGCAGATGAGGCTGAGCAACAGCTTTCCAGGCTAGCTCTTTCTGGCTGCGAGCTATCTGCAGACGTTCGCATTTTCAGAGCAGGACTGCCGGAGGCCCCCTGCACGGACTCCCCATGTTACGTTTGAAGTTTGAGGGAACAAGAGAAGCAAGCAGCACCAGTCTCTGTGCCTCTGTGCGAGCAGTGACATGGGCAGATGAAGCTGAGCAACAGCTTTCCAGGCTAGCTCTTTCTGGCTGCGAGCTAACTGCAGACGTTCGCATTTTCAGAGCAGGGCTGCCGGAGGCCCCCTGCACGGACTACAAAAGATAAGTTTGAACTTGGAGTTGGCAAGACAAGCAAGCAGCCCCAGTCTCTGTGCCTCTGTGCGAGCAGTGCCATGGGCAGATGAGGCTGAGCAGCAGCTTTCCAGGCTAGCTCTTTCTGGCTGCGAGCTATCTGCAGACGTTCACATTTTCCGAGCAGGACTGCCGGAGGCCCCCTGCACGGACTCCCAATGTTACGTTTGAAGTTTGAGGGGACAAGAGAAGCAAGCAGCCCCAGTCTCTGTGCCTCTGTGCGAGTAGTGCCATGGGCAGATGAGGCTGAGCAACAGATTTACACGCTAGCTCTTTCTGGCTGCGAGCTATCTGCACACGTTCGCATTTTCGGAGCAGGGCTGCCGGAGGCCTCCTGCAAGGACCCCAAAGGCTACGTTTGAATTTTGTGGTAACAAGACAAGCAAGCAGCCCCAGTCTCTGTGCCTCTGTGCGAGCAGTGCCATGGGCACATGAGGCTGAGCAACAGCTTTCCAGGCTAGCTCTTTCTGGCTGCGAGCTATCTGCAGACGTTCGCATTTTCGGAGCAACGCTGCCATAGGCCACCTGCATGGACTCCCAAAGCTACGTTTGAAGTTTCAGGGGGCAAGACAAGCAAGCAGCCCCAGTCTCTGTGCCTCTGTGCGAGCAGTGCCATGGGCAGATGAGGCTGAGCAACAGATTTCCAGGCTAGCTCTTTCTGGCTGCGAGCTATCTGCAGACGTTCGCATTTTCAGAGCACTACTGCCGGATTCATCCGGCACGGACCACCTAAGATATGTTTGAAGTTTGAGGTGGCAAGACAAGCAAGCAGCCCCAGTCTCTGTGCCTCTGCGCGAGCAGTGCCATGGGCACATGAGGCTGAGCAACAGATTTCCAGGCTAGCTCTTTCTGGCTGCGAGCTATCTGCAGACGTTCGCATTTTCAGAGCAGGGCTGCCGGAGGCCCCCTGCACGGACTCCAAAAGATAAGTTTGAACTTGGATTTGGCAAGACAAGCAAGCAGCCCCAGTCTCTGTGCCTCTGCGCGAGCAGTGCCATGGGCAGATGAGGCTGAGCAACAGCTTTCCAGGCTAGCTCTTTCTGGCTGCGAGCTATCTCCAGACGTTCGCATTTTCCGAGCAGGGCTGCCGAAGCCCCCCTGCACGGACTCCCAAATCTATGTTTGAACTTTGAGGTGGCAAGACAAGCAAGCAGCCCCAGTCTCTGTGCCTCTGTGCGAGCAGTGCCATGGGCAGATGAGGCTGAGCAACAGATTTCCAGGCTAGCTCTTTCTGCCTTCGAGCTATCTGCAGACGTTCGCATTTTCAGAGCAGGGCTGCCGGAGGCCCCCTGCACGGACTCCAAAAGATAAGTTTGAACTTGGTTTTGGTAAGACAAGCAAGCAATCCCAGTCTCTGTGCCTCTGCGCGAGCAGTGCCATGGGCAGATGAGGCTGAGCAACAGCTTTCCAGGCTAGCTCTTTCTGGCTGCGACCTATCTGCAGACGTTCACATTTTCCGAGCAGGACTGCCGGAGGACTCCTGCACGGATTCCCCATGTTACGTTTGAAGTTTGAGGGAACAAGAGAAGCAAGCAGCCCCAGTCTCTGTGCCTCTGTGCAAGCAGTGCCATGGGCAGATGAGGCTGAGCAACAGCTTTCCAGGCTAGCTCTTTCTGGCTGCGAGCTACCTGCAGACGTTCGCATTTTCGGAGCAACGCTGCCATAGGCCACCTGCAAGGACTCCCAAAGCTACGTTTGAATTTTCAGGGGGCAAGACAAGCGAGCAGCCCCAGTCTCTGTGCCTCTGTGCGTGCAGTGCCATGGGCAGATGAGGCTGAGCAACAGCTTTCCAGGCTAGCTCTTTCTGCCTGCGATCTATCTGCAGACGTTCACGTTTTCGGAGCAGGGCTGCCTGAGGCCCCCTGTATGGACCTCCAAAGATACGCTTGAAGTTTGAGGTGGCAAGACAAGCAAGCAGCCCCAGTCTCTGTGCCTCTGTGCATCAGTGCCATGGCCAGATGAGGCTGAGCAACAGCTTTCCAGGCTAGCTCTTTCTGGCTGCGAGCTATCTGCAGACGTTCTCATTTTCCGAGCAGGACTGCCGGAGGCCCCCTGCACGGACTCCCCATGTTACGTTTGAAGTTTGAGGGAACAAGAGAAGCAAGCAGCACCAGTCTCTGTGCCTCTGTGCGAGTAGTGCCATGGGCAGATGAGGCTGAGCAACAGATTTCCACGCTAGCTCTTTCTGGCTGCGAGCTATCTGCACACGTTCGCATTTTCGGAGCAGGGCTGCCGGAGGCCTCCTGCAAGGACCCCAAAGGCTACGTTTGAATTTTGAGGTAACAAGACAAGCAAGCAGCCCCAGTCTCTGTGCCTCTGTGCGAGCAGTGCCATGGGCACATGAGGCTGAGCAAGAGCTTTCCAGGCTAGCTCTTTCTGGCTGCGAGCTATCTGCAGACGTTCGCATTTTCGGAGCAACGCTGCCATAGGCCACCTGCACGGACTCCCAAAGCTACGTTTGAAGTTTCAGGGGGCAAGACAAGCAAGCAGCCCCAGTCTCTGTGCCTCTGTGCGAGCAGTGCCATGGGCAGATGAGGCTGAGCAACAGATTTCCAGGCTAGCTGTTTCTGGCTGCGAGCTATCTGCAGACGTTCGCATTTTCAGAGCACTACTGCCGGATTCATCCGGCACGGACCACCTAAGATATGTTTGAAGTTTGAGGTGGCAAGACAAGCAAGCAGCCCCAGTCTCTGTGCCTCTGTGCATCAGTGCCATGGGCAGATGAGGCTGAGCAACAGCTTTCCAGGCTAGCTCTTTCTGCCTGCGAGCTATCTCCAGACGTTCGCATTTTCGGAGCAGGGCTGCCGAAGCCCCCCTGCACGGACTCCCAAATCTATGTTTGAACTTTGAGGTGGCAAGACAAGCAAGCAGCCCCAGTCTCTGTGCCTCTGTGCGAGCAGTGCCATGGGCAGATGAGGCTGAGCAACAGCTTTCCACGCTAGCTCTTTCTGGCTGCGAGCTATCTGCAGACGTTCGAATTTTCGGAGCAGGGCAGATGGAGGCTTATTACACGGAACCCAAAAATACATTTGAAGTTTGATGTAGGAAGACAAGAAAGAAGCCACAGTCTTTGTGCCTCTGTGCGAGCAGTGCCATGGGCAGATGAGGCTGAGCAACAGATTTCCAGGCTAGCTCTTTCTGGCTGCGAGCTATCTGCAGACGTTCGCATTTTCAGAGCTCTACTGCCGGATTCATCCGGCACGGACCACCTAAGATATGCTTGAAGTTTGAGGTGGCAAGACAAGCAAGCAGCCCCAGTCTCTGTGCCTCTGTGCATCAGTGCCATGGGCAGATGAGGCTGAGCAACAGCTTTCCAGGCTAGCTCTTTCTGCTTGCGAGCTATCTCCAGACGTTCGCATTTTCCGAGCAGGGCTGCCGAAGCCCCCCTGCACGGACTCCCAAATCTATGTTTGAACTTTGAGGTGGCAATACAAGCAAGCAGCCCCAGTCTCTGTGCCTCTGTGCGAGCAGTGCCATGGGCAGATGAGGCTGAGCAACAGATTTCCAGGCTAGCTCTTTCTGCCTTCGAGCTATCTGCAGACGTTCGCATTTTCAGAGCAGGGCTGCCGGAGGCCCCCTGCACGGACTCCAAAAGATAAGTTTGAACTTGGATTTGGCAAGACAAGCAAGCAGCCCCAGTCTCTGTGCCTCTGCGCGAGCAGTGCCATGGGCAGATGAGGCTGAGCAACAGCTTTCCAGGCTAGCTCTTTCTGGCTGCGAGCTATCTCCAGACGTTCGCATTTTCCGAGCAGGGCTGCCGAAGCCCCCCTGCACGGACTCCCAAATCTATGTTTGAACTTTGAGGTGGCAAGACAAGCAAGCACCCCCAGTCTCTGTGCCTCAGTGCGAGCAGTGCCATGGGCAGATGAGGCTGAGCAACAGCTTTCCAGGCTAGCTCTTTCTGGCTGCGAGCTATCTGCAGACGTTCGCATTTTCGGAGCAGGGCAGATGGAGGCTTATTACACGGAACCCAAAAATACATTTGAAGTTTGATGTAGGAAGACAAGAAAGAAGCCACAGTCTTTGTGCCTCTGTGCGAGCAGTGCCATGGGCAGATGAGGCTGAGCAACAGATTTCCAGGCTAGCTCTTTCTGGCTGCGAGCTATCTGCAGACGTTCGCATTTTCAGAGCACTACTGCCGGATTCATCCGGCACGGACCACCTAAGATATGTTTGAAGTTTGAGGTGGCAAGACAAGCAAGCAGCCCCAGTCTCTGTGCCTCTGTGCATCAGTGCCATGGCCAGATGAGGCTGAGCAACAGCTTTCCAGGCTAGCTCTTTCTGGCTGCGAGCTATCTGCAGACGTTCTCATTTTCCGAGCAGGACTGACGGAGGCCCCCTGCATGGACTCCCCATGTTACGTTTGAAGTTTGAGGGAACAAGAGAAGCAAGCAGCACCAGTCTCTGTGCCTCTGTGCGAGTAGCGCCATGGGCAGATAAGGCTGAGCAACAGATTTCCACGCTAGCTCTTTCTGGCTGCGAGCTATCTGCACACGTTCGCATTTTCGGAGCAGGGCTGCGAGAGGCCTCCTGCAAGGACCCCAAAGGCTACGTTTGAATTTTGAGGTAACAAGACAAGCAAGCAGCCCCAGTCTCTGTGCCTCTGTGCGAGCAGTGCCATGGGCACATGAGGCTGAGCAAGAGCTTTCCAGGCTAGCTCTTTCTGGCTGCGAGCTATCTGCAGACGTTCGCATTTTCGGAGCAACGCTGCCATAGGCCACCTGCACGGACTCCCAAAGCTACTTTTGAAGTTTCAGGGGGCAAGACAAGCAAGCAGCCCCAGTCTCTGTGCCTCTGTGCGAGCAGTGCCATGGGCAGATGAGGCTGAGCAACAGATTTCCAGGCTAGCTGTTTCTGGCTGCGAGCTATCTGCAGACGTTCGCATTTTCAGAGCACTACTGCCGGATTCATCCGGCACGGACCACCTAAGATATGTTTGAAGTTTGAGGTGGCAAGACAAGCAAGCAGCCCCAGTCTCTGTGCCTCTGTGCATCAGTGCCATGGGCAGATGAGGCTGAGCAACAGCTTTCCAGGCTAGCTCTTTCTGGCTGCGAGCTATCTCCAGACGTTCGCATTTTCCGAGCAGGGCTGCCGAAGCCCCCCTGCACGGACTCCCAAATCTATGTTTGAACTTTGAGGTGGCAATACAAGCAAGCAGCCCCAGTCTCTGTGCCTCTGTGCGAGCAGTGCCATGGGCAGATGAGGCTGAGCAACAGCTTTCCAGGCTAGCTCTTTCTGCCTTTGAGCTATCTGCAGACGTTCGCATTTTCAGAGCAGGGCTGCCGGAGGCCCCCTGCACGGACTCCAAAAGATAAGTTTGAACTTGGATTTCGCAAGACAAGCAAGCAGCCCCTATCTCTGTGCCTCTGCGTGAGCAGTGCCATGGGCAGATGAGGCTGAGCAACAGCTTTCCAGGCTAGCTCTTTCTGGCTGCGACCTATCTCCAGACGTTCGCATTTTCCGAGCAGGGCTGCCGAAGCCCCCCTGCATGGACTCCCAAATCTATGTTTGAACTTTGAGGTGGCAAGACAAGCAAGCAGCCCCAGTCTCTGTGCCTCTGTGCGAGCAGTGCCATGGGCAGATGAGGCTGAGCAACAGCTTTCCAGGCTAGCTCTTTCTGGCTGCGAGCTATCTGCAGACGTTCGCATTTTCGGAGCAGGGCAGATGGAGGCTTATTACACGGAACCCAAAAATACATTTGAAGTTTGATGTAGGAAGACAAGAAAGAAGCCACAGTCTTTGTGCCTCTGTGCGAGCAGTGCCATGGGCAGATGAGGCTGAGCAACAGATTTCCAGGCTAGCTCTTTCTGGCTGCGAGCTATCTGCAGACGTTCGCATTTTCAGAGCACTACTGCCGGATTCATCCGGCACGGACCACCTAAGATATGTTTGAAGTTTGAGGTGGCAAGACAAGCAAGAAGCCCCAGTCTCTGTGCCTCTGTGCGAGTAGTGCCATGGGCAGATGAGGCTGAGCAACAGCTTTCCAGGCTAGCTCTTTCTGGCTGCGAGCTATCTGCAGACGTTCGCATTTTCAGAGCAGGACTGCCGGAGGCCCCCTGCACGGACTCCCCATGTTACGTTTGAAGTTTGAGGGAACAAGAGAAGCAAGCAGCACCAGTCTCTGTGCCTCTGTGCGAGCAGTGACATGGGCAGATGAAGCTGAGCAACAGCTTTCCAGGCTAGCTCTTTCTGGCTGCGAGCTAACTGCAGACGTTCGCATTTTCAGAGCAGGGCTGCCGGAGGCCCCCTGCACGGACTACAAAAGATAAGTTTGAACTTGGAGTTGGCAAGACAAGCAAGCAGCCCCAGTCTCTGTGCCTCTGTGCGAGCAGTGCCATGGGCAGATGAGGCTGAGCAGCAGCTTTCCAGGCTAGCTCTTTCTGGCTGCGAGCTATCTGCAGACGTTCACATTTTCCGAGCAGGACTGCCGGAGGCCCCCTGCACGGACTCCCAATGTTACGTTTGAAGTTTGAGGGGACAAGAGAAGCAAGCAGCCCCAGTCTCTGTGCCTCTGTGCGAGTAGTGCCATGGGCAGATGAGGCTGAGCAACAGATTTACACGCTAGCTCTTTCTGGCTGCGAGCTATCTGCACACGTTCGCATTTTCGGAGCAGGGCTGCCGGAGGCCTCCTGCAAGGACCCCAAAGGCTACGTTTGAATTTTGTGGTAACAAGACAAGCAAGCAGCCCCAGTCTCTGTGCCTCTGTGCGAGCAGTGCCATGGGCACATGAGGCTGAGCAACAGCTTTCCAGGCTAGCTCTTTCTGGCTGCGAGCTATCTGCAGACGTTCGCATTTTCGGAGCAACGCTGCCATAGGCCACCTGCATGGACTCCCAAAGCTACGTTTGAAGTTTCAGGGGGCAAGACAAGCAAGCAGCCCCAGTCTCTGTGCCTCTGTGCGAGCAGTGCCATGGGCAGATGAGGCTGAGCAACAGATTTCCAGGCTAGCTGTTTCTGGCTGCGAGCTATCTGCAGACGTTCGCATTTTCAGAGCACTACTGCCGGATTCATCCGGCACGGACCACCTAAGATATGTTTGAAGTTTGAGGTGGCAAGACAAGCAAGCAGCCCCAGTCTCTGTGCCTCTGCGCGAGCAGTGCCATGGGCAGATGAGGCTGAGCAACAGATTTCCAGGCTAGCTCTTTCTGGCTGCGAGCTATCTGCAGACGTTCGCATTTTCAGAGCAGGGCTGCCGGAGGCCCCCTGCACGGACTTCAAAAGATAAGTTTGAACTTGGATTTGGCAAGACAAGCAAGCAGCCCCAGTCTCTGTGCCTCTGCGCGAGCAGTGCCATGGGCAGATGAGGCTGAGCAACAGCTTTCCAGGCTAGCTCTTTCTGGCTGCGAGCTATCTCCAGACGTTCGCATTTTCCGAGCAGGGCTGCCGAAGCCCCCCTGCACGGACTCCCAAATCTATGTTTGAACTTTGAGGTGGCAAGACAAGCAAGCAGCCCCAGTCTCTGTGCCTCTGTGCGAGCAGTGCCATGGGCAGATGAGGCTGAGCAACAGATTTCCAGGCTAGCTCTTTCTGCCTTCGAGCTATCTGCAGACGTTCGCATTTTCAGAGCAGGGCTGCCGGAGGCCCCCTGCACGGACTCCAAAAGATAAGTTTGAACTTGGTTTTGGTAAGACAAGCAAGCAACCCCAGTCTCTGTGCCTCTGCGCGAGCAGTGCCATGGGCAGATGAGGCTGAGCAACAGCTTTCCAGGCTAGCTCTTTCTGGCTGCGACCTATCTGCAGACGTTCACATTTTCGGAGCAGGACTGCCGGAGGACTCCTGCACGGATTCCCCATGTTACGTTTGAAGTTTGAGGGAACAAGAGAAGCAAGCAGCCCCAGTCTCTGTGCCTCTGTGCAAGCAGTGCCATGGGCAGATGAGGCTGAGCAACAGCTTTCCAGGCTAGCTCTTTCTGGCTGCGAGCTATCTGCAGACGTTCGCATTTTCGGAGCAACGCTGCCATAGGCCACCTGCAAGGACTCCCAAAGCTACGTTTGAAGTTTCAGGGGGCAAGACAAGCGAGCAGCCCCAGTCTCTGTGCCTCTGTGCGTGCAGTGCCATGGGCAGATGAGGCTGAGCAACAGCTTTCCAGGCTAGCTCTTTCTGCCTGCGATCTATCTGCAGACGTTCACGTTTTCGGAGCAGGGCTGCCTGAGGCCCCCTGTATGGACCTCCAAAGATACGCTTGAAGTTTGAGGTGGCAAGACAAGCAAGCAGCCCCAGTCTCTGTGCCTCTGTGCATCAGTGCCATGGCCAGATGAGGCTGAGCAACAGCTTTCCAGGCTAGCTCTTTCTGGCTGCGAGCTATCTGCAGACGTTCGCATTTTCAGAGCAGGGCTGCCGGAGGACCCCTGTATGGACCTCCAAAAGATTAGTTTGAACTTGGAGTTGGCAAGACAAGCAAGCAGCCCCAGTCTCTGTGCCTCTGTGCGAGCAGTGCCATGGGCAGATGAAGCTGAGCAACAGCTTTCCAGGCTAGCTCTTTCTGGCTGCGAGCTAACTGCAGACGTTCGCATTTTCAGAGCAGGGCTGCCGGAGGCCCCCTGCACGGACTCCAAAAGATAAGTTTGAACTTGGAGTTGGCAAGACAAGCAAGCAGCCCCAGTCTCTGTTCCTCTGTGCGAGCAGTGCCATGGGCAGATGAGGCTGAGCAGCAGATTTCCACGCTAGCTCTTTCTGGCTGCGAGCTATCTCCACACGTTCGCATTTTCGAAGCAGGGCTGCCGGAGGCCTCCTGCAAGGACCCCAAAGGCTACGTTTGAATTTTGAGGTAACAAGACAAGCAAGCAGCCCCAGTCTCTGTGTCTCTGTGCGAGCAGTGCCATGGGCAGATGAGGCTGAGCAACAGCTTTCCAGGCTAGCTCTTTCTGGCTGCGAGCTATCTGCAGACGTTCGCATTTTCGGAGCAACGCTGCCATAGGCCACCTGCACGGACTCCCAAAGCTACGTTTGAAGTTTCAGGGGGCAAGACAAGCAAGCAGCCCCAGTCTCTGTGCCTCTGTGCATCATTGCCATGGGCAGATGAGGCTGAGCAACAGCTTTCCAGGCTAGCTCTTTCTGCCTGCGAGCTATCTCCAGATGTTCGCATTTTCCGAGCAGGGCTGCCGAAGCCCCCCTGCACGGACTCCCAAATCTATGTTTGAACTTTGAGGTGGCAATACAAGCAAGCAGCCCCAGTCTCTGTGCCTCTGTGCGAGCAGTGCCATGGGCAGATGAGGCTGAGCAACAGATTTCCAGGCTAGCTCTTTCTGCCTTCGAGCTATCTGCAGACGTTCGCATTTTCAGAGCAGGGCTGCCGGAGGCCCCCTGCACGGACTCCAAAAGATAAGTTTGAACTTGGATTTGGCAAGACAAGCAAGCAGCCCCAGTCTCTGTGCCTCTGCGCGAGCAGTGCCATGGGCAGATGAGGCTGAGCAACAGCTTTCCAGGCTAGCTCTTTCTGGCTGCGAGCTATCTCCAGACGTTCGCATTTTCCGAGCAGGGCTGCCGAAGCCCCCCTGCACGGACTCCCAAATCTATGTTTGAACTTTGAGGTGGCAAGACAAGCAAGCACCCCCAGTCTCTGTGCCTCTGTGCGAGCAGTGCCATGGGCAGATGAGGCTGAGCAACAGCTTTCCAGGCTAGCTCTTTCTGGCTGCGAGCTACCTGCAGACGTTCGCATTTTCGGAGCAGGGCAGATGGAGGCTTATTACACGGAACCCAAAAATACATTTGAAGTTTGATGTAGGAAGACAAGAAAGAAGCCACAGTCTTTGTGCCTCTGTGCGAGCAGTGCCATGGGCAGATGAGGCTGAGCAACAGATTTCCAGGCTAGCTCTTTCTGGCTGCGAGCTATCTGCAGACGTTCGCATTTTCAGAGCACTACTGCCGGATTCATCCGGCACGGACCACCTAAGATATGTTTGAAGTTTGAGGTGGCAAGACAAGCAAGAAGCCCCAGTCTCTGTGCCTCTGTGCATCAGTGCCATGGGCAGATGAGGCTGAGCAACAGCTTTCCAGGCTAGCTCTTTCTGGCTGCGAGCTATCTGCAGACGTTCACATTTTCCGAGCAGGACTGCCGGAGTCCCCCTGCACGGACTCCCCATGTTACGTTTGAAGTTTGAGAGAACAAGAGAAGCAAGCAGCACCAGTCTCTGTGCCTCTGTGCGAGTAGTGCCATGGGCAGATGAGGCTGAGCAACAGATTTCCACGCTAGCTCTTTCTGGCTGCGAGCTATCTGCACACGTTCGCATTTTCGGAGCAGGGCTGCCGGAGGCCTCCTGCAAGGACCCCAAAGGCTACGTTTGAATTTTGAGATAACAAGACAAGCAAGCAGCCCCAGTCTCTGTGCCTCTGTGCGAGCAGTGCCATGGGCACATGAGGCTGAGCAACAGCTTTCCAGGCTAGCTCTTTCTGGCTGCGAGCTATCTGCAGACGTTCGCATTTTCGGAGCAACGCTGCCATAGGCCACCTGCACGGACTCCCAAAGCTACGTTTGAAGTTTCAGGGGGCAAGACAAGCAAGCAGCCCCAGTCTCTGTGCCTCTGTGCGAGCAGTGCCATGGGCAGATGAGGCTGAGCAACAGATTTCCAGGCTAGCTGTTTCTGGCTGCGAGCTATCTGCAGACGTTCGCATTTTCAGAGCACTACTTCCGGATTCATCCGGCACGGACCACCTAAGATATGTTTGAAGTTTGAGGTGGCAAGACAAGCAAGCAGCCCCAGTCTCTGTGCCTCTGTGCATCAGTGCCATGGGCAGATGAGGCTGAGCAACAGCTTTCCAGGCTAGCTCTTTCTGCCTGCGAGCTATCTCCAGACGTTCGCATTTTCCGAGCAGGGCTGCCGAAGCCCCCCTGCACGGACTCCCAAATCTATGTTTGAACTTTGAGGTGGCAATACAAGCAAGCAGCCCCAGTCTCTGTGCCTCTGTGCGAGCAGTGCCATGGGCAGATGAGGCTGAGCAACAGCTTTCCAGGCTAGCTCTTTCTGCCTTCGAGCTATATGCAGACGTTCGCATTTTCAGAGCAGGGCTGCCGGAGGCCCCCTGCGCGGACTCCAAAAGATAAGTTTGAACTTGGATTTGGCAAGACAAGCAAGCAGCCCCAGTCTCTGTGCCTCTGTGCGAGCAGTGCCATGGGCAGATGAGGCTGAGCAACAGCTTTCCACGCTAGCTCTTTCTGGCTGCGACCTATCTGCAGACGTTCGCATTTTCCGAGCAGGGCTGCCGAAGCCCCCCTGCACGGACTCCCAAATCTATGTTTGAACTTTGAGGTGGCAAGACAAGCAAGCAGCCCCAGTCTCTGTGCCTCTGTGCGAGCAGTGCCATGGGCAGATGAGGCTGAGCAACAGCTTTCCAGGCTAGCTCTTTCTGGCTGCGATCTAACTGCAGACGTTCGCATTTTCAGAGCAGGGCTGCCGGAGGCCCCCTGAACGGACTGCAAAAGATAAGTTTGAACTTGGATTTGGCAAGACAAGCAAGCAGCCCCAGTCTCTGTGCCTCTGTGCGAGCGGTGCCAAGGGCAGATGAGGCTGAGCAACAGCTTTCCAGGCTAGCTCTTTCTGCCTGCGAGCTATCTGCAGACGTTCACGTTTTCGGAGCAGGGCTGCCTGAGGCCCCCTGTATGGACCTCCAAAGATACGCTTGAAGTTTGAGATGGCAAGACAAGCAAGAAGCCCCAGTCTCTGTGCCTCTGTGCGAGCAGTGCCATGGGCAGATGAGGCTGAGCAACAGCTTTCCAGGCTAGATCTTTCTGGCTGCGACCTATCTGCAGACGTTCACATTTTCCGAGCAGGACTGCCGGAGGCCCCCTGCACGGATTCCCCATGTTACGTTTGAAGCTTGAGGGGACAAGAGAAGCAAGCAGCCCCAGTCTCTGTGCCTCTGTGCAAGCAGTGCCATGGGCAGATGAGGCTGAGCAACAGCTTTCCAGGCTAGCTGTTTCTGCCTGCGAGCTATCTGCAGACGTTCACGTTTTCGGAGCAGGGCTGCCTGAGGCCCCCTGTATGGACCTCCAAAGATACGCTTGAAGTTTGAGGTGGCAAGACAAGCAAGCAGCCCCAGTCTCTGTGCCTCTGTGCGAGCAGTGCCATGGGCAGATGAGGCTGAGCAACAGCTTTCCAGGCTAGCTCTTTCTGGCTGCGAGCTATCTGCAGACGTTCGCATTTTCAGATCAGGGCTGCCGGAGGACCCCTGTATGGACCTCCAAAAGATTAGTTTGAACTTGGAGTTGGCAAGACAAGCAAGCAGCCCCAGTCTCTATGCCTCTGTGCATCAGTGCCATGGCCAGATGAGGCTGAGCAACAGCTTTCCAGGCTAGCTCTTTCTGGCTGCGAGCTATCTGCAGACGTTCGCATTTTCAGAGCACTACTGCCGGATTCATCCGGCACGGAACACCTAAGATATGTTTGAAGTTTGAGGTGGCAAGACAAGCAAGAAGCCCCAGTCTCTGTGCCTCTGTGCGAGCAGTGCCATGGGCAGATGAGGCTGAGCAACAGCTTTCCACACTAGCTCTTTCTGGCTGCGAGCTATCTGCAGACGTTCGAATTTTCGGAGCAGGGCAGATGGAGGCTTATTACACGGAACCCAAAAATACATTTGAAGTTTGATGTAGGAAGACAAGAAAGAAGCCACAGTCTTTGTGCCTCTGTGCGAGCAGTGCCATGGGCAGATGAGGCTGAGCAACAGATTTCCAGGCTAGCTCTTTCTGGCTGCGAGCTATCTGCAGACGTTCGCATTTTCAGAGCACTACTGCCGGATTCATCCGGCACGGACCACCTAAGATATGTTTGAAGTTTGAGGTGGCAAGACAAGCAAGCAGCCCCAGTCTCTGTGCCTCTGTGCGAGCAGTGCCATGGGCAGATGAGGCTGAGCAACAGCTTCCCAGGCTAGCTCTTTCTGGCTGCGAGCTATCTCCAGACGTTCGCATTTTCCGAGCAGGGCTGCCGAAGCCCCCCTGCACGGACTCCCAAAACTACGTTTGAACTTTGAGGTGGCAAGACAAGCAAGCAGCCCCAGTCTCTGTGCCTCTGTGCGAGCAGTGCCATGGGCAGATGAGGCTGAGCAACAGATTTCCAGGCTAGCTCTTTCTGGCTGCGAGCTATCTACAGACGTTCGCATTTTCGGAACAACCTTTCCAGAGTCAACCTGAACGGAATCCCAAAACTATGATTGAAGTTTGAAGGGGCAAGACAAGCAAACAGCCCCAGTCTCTGTGCCTCTGTGCGAGCAGTGCCATGGGCAGATGAGGCTGAGCAACAGCTTTCCAGGCTAGCTCTTTCTGGTTGCGACCTATCTGCAGACGTTCACATTTTCCGAGCAGGACTGCCAGAGGCCCCCTGCACGGACTCCCCATGTTACGTTTGAAGTTTGAGGGGACAAGAGAAGCAAGCAGCACCAGTCTCTGTGCCTCTGTGCGAGCAGTGCCATGGGCAGATGAGGCTGGGCAACAGCTTTCCAGGCTAGCTCTTTCTGGCTGCGAGCTACCTGCAGACGTTCGCATTTTCGGAACAACGTTGCCGGAGTCCACCTGAACGGACTCCCAAAACTATGTTTGAAGTTTGAGGGGGCAATACAAGCAAGCAGCCCCAGTCTCTGTGCCTCTGTGCGAGCAGTGCCATGGGCACATGAGGCTGAGCAACAGCTTTCCAGGCTAGCTCTTTCTGTCTGCGAGCTATCGGCAAACGTTCTCATTTCGGACCAGGGCTGCTGGAGGCCCCCTGCACGGAACCCAAAAATACATTTGAAGTTTGATAGGGGAAGACAAGAAAGAAGTCCCAGTCTTTGTGCCTCTGTGCAAGCAGTGCCATGGGTAGATGAGGCTGAGCAGCAGCTTTCCAGGCTAGCTCTTTCTGGCTGCGAGCTATCTGCAGACGTTCGCATTTTCAGAGCACTACTGCCGGATTCATCCGGCACGGACCACCTAAGATATGTTTGAAGTTTGAGGTGGCAAGACAAGCAAGAAGCCGCAGTCTCTGTGCCTCTGTGCATCAGTGCCATGGGCAGATGAGGCTGAGCAACAGCTTTCCAGGCTAGCTCTTTCTGCCTGCGAGCTATCTCCAGACGTTCGCATTTTCCGAGCAGGGCTGCCGAAGCCCCCCTGCACGGACTCCCAAATCTATGTTTGAACTTTGAGGTGGCAATACAAGCAAGCAGCCCCAGTCTCTGTGCCTCTGTGCGAGCGGTGCCAAGGGCAGATGAGGCTGAGCAACAGCTTTCCAGGCTAGCTCTTTCTGCCTGCGAGCTATCTGCAGACGTTCACGTTTTCGGAGCAGGGCTGCCTGAGGCCCCCTGTATGGACCTCCAAAGATACGCTTGAAGTTTGAGGTGGCAAGACAAGCAAGAAGCCCCAGTCTCTGTGCCTCTGTGCGAGCAGTGCCATGGGCAGATGAGGCTGAGCAACAGCTTTCCAGGCTAGCTCTTTCTGGCTGCGACCTATCTGCAGACGTTCACATTTTCCGAGCAGGACTGCCGGAGGCCCCCTGCACGGATTCCCCATGTTACGTTTGAAGCTTGAGGGGACAAGAGAAGAAAGCAGCCCCAGTCTCTGTGCCTCTGTGCAAGCAGTGCCATGGGCAGATGAGGCTGAGCAACAGCTTTCCAGGCTAGCTGTTTCTGCCTGCGAGCTATCTGCAGACGTTCACGTTTTCGGAGCAGGGCTGCCTGAGGCCCCCTGTATGGACCTCCAAAGATACGCTTGAAGTTTGAGGTGGCAAGACAAGCAAGCAGCCCCAGTCTCTGTGCCTCTGTGCGAGCAGTGCCATGGGCAGATGAGGCTGAGCAACAGCTTTCCAGGCTAGCTCTTTCTGGCTGCGAGCTATCTGCAGACGTTCGCATTTTCAGATCAGGGCTGCCGGAGGACCCCTGTATGGACCTCCAAAAGATTAGTTTGAACTTGGAGTTGGCAAGACAAGCAAGCAGCCCCAGTCTCTATGCCTCTGTGCATCAGTGCCATGGCCAGATGAGGCTGAGCAACAGCTTTCCAGGCTAGCTCTTTCTGGCTGCGAGCTATCTGCAGACGTTCGCATTTTCAGAGCACTACTGCCGGATTCATCCGGCACGGAACACCTAAGATATGTTTGAAGTTTGAGGTGGCAAGACAAGCAAGAAGCCCCAGTCTCTGTGCCTCTGTGCGAGCAGTGCCATGGGCAGATGAGGCTGAGCAACAGCTTTCCACGCTAGCTCTTTCTGGCTGCGAGCTATCTGCAGACGTTCGAATTTTCGGAGCAGGGCAGATGGAGGCTTATTACACGGAACCCAAAAATACATTTGAAGTTTGATGTAGGAAGACAAGAAAGAAGCCACAGTCTTTGTGCCTCTGTGCGAGCAGTGCCATGGGCAGATGAGGCTGAGCAACAGATTTCCAGGCTAGCTCTTTCTGGCTGCGAGCTATCTGCAGACGTTCGCATTTTCAGAGCACTACTGCCGGATTCATCCGGCACGGACCACCTAAGATATGTTTGAAGTTTGAGGTGGCAAGACAAGCAAGCAGCCCCAGTCTCTGTGCCTCTGTGCGAGCAGTGCCATGGGCAGATGAGGCTGAGCAACAGCTTCCCAGGCTAGCTCTTTCTGGCTGCGAGCTATCTCCAGACGTTCGCATTTTCCGAGCAGGGCTGCCGAAGCCCCCCTGCACGGACTCCCAAAACTACGTTTGAACTTTGAGGTGGCAAGACAAGCAAGCAGCCCCAGTCTCTGTGCCTCTGTGCGAGCAGTGCCATGGGCAGATGAGGCTGAGCAACAGATTTCCAGGCTAGCTCTTTCTGGCTGCGAGCTATCTACAGACGTTCGCATTTTCGGAACAACCTTTCCAGAGTCAACCTGAACGGAATCCCAAAACTATGATTGAAGTTTGAAGGGGCAAGACAAGCAAACAGCCCCAGTCTCTGTGCCTCTGTGCGAGCAGTGCCATGGGCAGATGAGGCTGAGCAACAGCTTTCCAGGCTAGCTCTTTCTGGTTGCGACCTATCTGCAGACGTTCACATTTTCCGAGCAGGACTGCCAGAGGCCCCCTGCACGGACTCCCCATGTTACGTTTGAAGTTTGAGGGGACAAGAGAAGCAAGCAGCACCAGTCTCTGTGCCTCTGTGCGAGCAGTGCCATGGGCAGATGAGGCTGGGCAACAGCTTTCCAGGCTAGCTCTTTCTGGCTGCGAGCTACCTGCAGACGTTCGCATTTTCGGAACAACGTTGCCGGAGTCCACCTGAACGGACTCCCAAAACTATGTTTGAAGTTTGAGGGGGCAATACAAGCAAGCAGCCCCAGTCTCTGTGCCTCTGTGCGAGCAGTGCCATGGGCACATGAGGCTGAGCAACAGCTTTCCAGGCTAGCTCTTTCTGTCTGCGAGCTATCGGCAAACGTTCTCATTTCGGACCAGGGCTGCTGGAGGCCCCCTGCACGGAACCCAAAAATACATTTGAAGTTTGATAGGGGAAGACAAGAAAGAAGTCCCAGTCTTTGTGCCTCTGTGCAAGCAGTGCCATGGGTAGATGAGGCTGAGCAGCAGCTTTCCAGGCTAGCTCTTTCTGGCTGCGAGCTATCTGCAGACGTTCGCATTTTCAGAGCACTACTGCCGGATTCATCCGGCACGGACCACCTAAGATATGTTTGAAGTTTGAGGTGGCAAGACAAGCAAGAAGCCGCAGTCTCTGTGCCTCTGTGCATCAGTGCCATGGGCAGATGAGGCTGAGCAACAGCTTTCCAGGCTAGCTCTTTCTGCCTGCGAGCTATCTCCAGACGTTCGCATTTTCCGAGCAGGGCTGCCGAAGCCCCCCTGCACGGACTCCCAAATCTATGTTTGAACTTTGAGGTGGCAATACAAGCAAGCAGCCCCAGTCTCTGTGCCTCTGTGCGAGCGGTGCCAAGGGCAGATGAGGCTGAGCAACAGCTTTCCAGGCTAGCTCTTTCTGCCTGCGAGCTATCTGCAGACGTTCACGTTTTCGGAGCAGGGCTGCCTGAGGCCCCCTGTATGGACCTCCAAAGATACGCTTGAAGTTTGAGGTGGCAAGACAAGCAAGAAGCCCCAGTCTCTGTGCCTCTGTGCGAGCAGTGCCATGGGCAGATGAGGCTGAGCAACAGCTTTCCAGGCTAGCTCTTTCTGGCTGCGACCTATCTGCAGACGTTCACATTTTCCGAGCAGGACTGCCGGAGGCCCCCTGCACGGATTCCCCATGTTACGTTTGAAGCTTGAGGGGACAAGAGAAGAAAGCAGCCCCAGTCTCTGTGCCTCTGTGCAAGCAGTGCCATGGGCAGATGAGGCTGAGCAACAGCTTTCCAGGCTAGCTGTTTCTGCCTGCGAGCTATCTGCAGACGTTCACGTTTTCGGAGCAGGGCTGCCTGAGGCCCCCTGTATGGACCTCCAAAGATACGCTTGAAGTTTGAGGTGGCAAGACAAGCAAGCAGCCCCAGTCTCTGTGCCTCTGTGCGAGCAGTGCCATGGGCAGATGAGGCTGAGCAACAGCTTTCCAGGCTAGCTCTTTCTGGCTGCGAGCTATCTGCAGACGTTCGCATTTTCAGATCAGGGCTGCCGGAGGACCCCTGTATGGACCTCCAAAAGATTAGTTTGAACTTGGAGTTGGCAAGACAAGCAAGCAGCCCCAGTCTCTATGCCTCTGTGCATCAGTGCCATGGCCAGATGAGGCTGAGCAACAGCTTTCCAGGCTAGCTCTTTCTGGCTGCGAGCTATCTGCAGACGTTCGCATTTTCAGAGCACTACTGCCGGATTCATCCGGCACGGAACACCTAAGATATGTTTGAAGTTTGAGGTGGCAAGACAAGCAAGAAGCCCCAGTCTCTGTGCCTCTGTGCGAGCAGTGCCATGGGCAGATGAGGCTGAGCAACAGCTTTCCACGCTAGCTCTTTCTGGCTGCGAGCTATCTGCAGACGTTCGAATTTTCGGAGCAGGGCAGATGGAGGCTTATTACACGGAACCCAAAAATACATTTGAAGTTTGATGTAGGAAGACAAGAAAGAAGCCACAGTCTTTGTGCCTCTGTGCGAGCAGTGCCATGGGCAGATGAGGCTGAGCAACAGATTTCCAGGCTAGCTCTTTCTGGCTGCGAGCTATCTGCAGACGTTCGCATTTTCAGAGCACTACTGCCGGATTCATCCGGCACGGACCACCTAAGATATGTTTGAAGTTTGAGGTGGCAAGACAAGCAAGCAGCCCCAGTCTCTGTGCCTCTGTGCGAGCAGTGCCATGGGCAGATGAGGCTGAGCAACAGCTTTCCAGGCTAGCTCTTTCTGGCTGCGAGCTATCTCCAGACGTTCGCATTTTCCGAGCAGGGCTGCCGAAGCCCCCCTGCACGGACTCCCAAAACTACGTTTGAACTTTGAGGTGGCAAGACAAGCAAGCAGCCCCAGTCTCTGTGCCTCTGTGCGAGCAGTGCCATGGGCAGATGAGGCTGAGCAACAGATTTCCAGGCTAGCTCTTTCTGGCTGCGAGCTATCTACAGACGTTCGCATTTTCGGAACAACCTTTCCAGAGTCAACCTGAACGGAATCCCAAAACTATGATTGAAGTTTGAAGGGGCAAGACAAGCAAACAGCCCCAGTCTCTGTGCCTCTGTGCGAGCAGTGCCATGGGCAGATGAGGCTGAGCAACAGCTTTCCAGGCTAGCTCTTTCTGGTTGCGACCTATCTGCAGACGTTCACATTTTCCGAGCAGGACTGCCAGAGGCCCCCTGCACGGACTCCCCATGTTACGTTTGAAGTTTGAGGGGACAAGAGAAGCAAGCAGCACCAGTCTCTGTGCCTCTGTGCGAGCAGTGCCATGGGCAGATGAGGCTGGGCAACAGCTTTCCAGGCTAGCTCTTTCTGGCTGCGAGCTACCTGCAGACGTTCGCATTTTCGGAACAACGTTGCCGGAGTCCACCTGAACGGACTCCCAAAACTATGTTTGAAGTTTGAGGGGGCAATACAAGCAAGCAGCCCCAGTCTCTGTGCCTCTGTGCGAGCAGTGCCATGGGCACATGAGGCTGAGCAACAGCTTTCCAGGCTAGCTCTTTCTGTCTGCGAGCTATCGGCAAACGTTCTCATTTCGGACCAGGGCTGCTGGAGGCCCCCTGCACGGAACCCAAAAATACATTTGAAGTTTGATAGGGGAAGACAAGAAAGAAGTCCCAGTCTTTGTGCCTCTGTGCAAGCAGTGCCATGGGTAGATGAGGCTGAGCAGCAGCTTTCCAGGCTAGCTCTTTCTGGCTGCGAGCTATCTGCAGACGTTCGCATTTTCAGAGCACTACTGCCGGATTCATCCGGCACGGACCACCTAAGATATGTTTGAAGTTTGAGGTGGCAAGACAAGCAAGAAGCCGCAGTCTCTGTGCCTCTGTGCATCAGTGCCATGGGCAGATGAGGCTGAGCAACAGCTTTCCAGGCTAGCTCTTTCTGCCTGCGAGCTATCTCCAGACGTTCGCATTTTCCGAGCAGGGCTGACGAAGCCCCCCTGCACGGACTCCCAAATCTATGTTTGAACTTTGAGGTGGCAATACAAGCAAGCAGCCCCAGTCTCTGTGCATCTGTGCGAGCAGTGCCATGGGCAGATGAGGCTGAGCAACAGCTTTCCAGGCTAGCTCTCTCTGGCTGCGAGCTATCTGCAGACGTTCGCATTTTCAGAGCAGAGCTGCCGGAGGACCCCTGTATGGACCTCCAAAAGATTAGTTTGAACTTGGAGTTGGCAAGACAAGCAAGCAGCCCCAGTCTCTATGCCTCTGTGCATCAGTGCCATGGCCACATGAGGCTGAGCAACAGCTTTCCAGGCTAGCTGTTTCTGGCTGCGAGCTATCTGCAGACGTACTCATTTCGGAGCAGGACTGCTGAAGGCCCCCTGCACGGAACCCAAAAATACATTTGAAGTTTGATAGGGGAAGACAAGAAAGAAGCCCCAGTCTTTGTGCCTCTGTGCAAGCAGTGCCATGGCCAGATGAGGCTGAGCAACAGCTTTCCAGGCTAGCTCTTTCTGGCTGCGATCTAACTGCAGACGTTCGCATTTTCAGAGCAGGGCTTCCGGAGTCCCCCTGAACGGACTACAAAAGATAAGTTTGAACTTGGATTTGGCAAGACAAGCAAGCAGCCCCAGTCTCTGTGCCTCTGTGCGAGCAGTGCCAAGGGCAGATGAGGCTGAGCAACAGCTTTCCAGGCTAGCTCTTTCTGGCTGCGAGCTATCTGCAGACATTCACATTTTCAGAGCAGCACTGCCGGAGGCCCCCTGCACGGACTCCCAATGTTACGTTTGAAGTTTGAGGGGACAAGAGAAGCAAGCAGCCCCAGTGTCTGTGCCTCTGTGTGAGTAGTGCCATGGGCAGATGAGGCTGAGAAACAGGTTTCCAGGCTAGCTTTTTCTGGCTGCGAGCTATCTGCAGACGTTCGCATTTTCGGAGCAACGCTGCCATAGGCCACCTGCACGGACTCCCAAAGCTACGTTTGAAGTTTCAGGGGGCAAGACAAGCAAGCAGCCCCAGTCTCTGTGCCTCTGTGCGAGCAGTGCCATGGGCAGATGAGGCTGAGCAACAGCTTTCCAGGCTAGCTCTTTCTGCCTGCGAGGTATCTCCAGACGTTCGCATTTTCCGAGCAGGGCTGCCGAAGCCCCCCTGCACGGACTCCCAAATCTATGTTTGAACTTTGAGGTGGCAATACAAGCAAGCAGCCCCAGTCTCTGTGCCTCTGTGCGAGCGGTGCCAAGGGCAGATGAGGCTGAGCAACAGCTTTCCAGGCTAGCTCTTTCTGCCTGCGAGCTATCTGCAGACGTTCACGTTTTCGGAGCAGGGCTGCCTGAGGCCCCCTGTATGGACCTCCAAAGATACGCTTGAAGTTTGAGGTGGCAAGACAAGCAAGAAGCCCCAGTCTCTGTGCCTCTGTGCGAGCAGTGCCATGGGCAGATGAGGCTGAGCAACAGCTTTCCAGGCTAGCTCTTTCTGGCTGCGACCTATCTGCAGACGTTCACATTTTCCGAGCAGGACTGCCGGAGGCCCCCTGCACGGATTCCCCATGTTACGTTTGAAGCTTGAGGGGACAAGAGAAGAAAGCAGCCCCAGTCTCTGTGCCTCTGTGCAAGCAGTGCCATGGGCAGATGAGGCTGAGCAACAGCTTTCCAGGCTAGCTGTTTCTGCCTGCGAGCTATCTGCAGACGTTCACGTTTTCGGAGCAGGGCTGCCTGAGGCCCCCTGTATGGACCTCCAAAGATACGCTTGAAGTTTGAGGTGGCAAGACAAGCAAGCAGCCCCAGTCTCTGTGCCTCTGTGCGAGCAGTGCCATGGGCAGATGAGGCTGAGCAACAGCTTTCCAGGCTAGCTCTTTCTGGCTGCGAGCTATCTGCAGACGTTCGCATTTTCAGATCAGGGCTGCCGGAGGACCCCTGTATGGACCTCCAAAAGATTAGTTTGAACTTGGAGTTGGCAAGACAAGCAAGCAGCCCCAGTCTCTATGCCTCTGTGCATCAGTGCCATGGCCAGATGAGGCTGAGCAACAGCTTTCCAGGCTAGCTCTTTCTGGCTGCGAGCTATCTGCAGACGTTCGCATTTTCAGAGCACTACTGCCGGATTCATCCGGCACGGAACACCTAAGATATGTTTGAAGTTTGAGGTGGCAAGACAAGCAAGAAGCCCCAGTCTCTGTGCCTCTGTGCGAGCAGTGCCATGGGCAGATGAGGCTGAGCAACAGCTTTCCACGCTAGCTCTTTCTGGCTGCGAGCTATCTGCAGACGTTCGAATTTTCGGAGCAGGGCAGATGGAGGCTTATTACACGGAACCCAAAAATACATTTGAAGTTTGATGTAGGAAGACAAGAAAGAAGCCACAGTCTTTGTGCCTCTGTGCGAGCAGTGCCATGGGCAGATGAGGCTGAGCAACAGATTTCCAGGCTAGCTCTTTCTGGCTGCGAGCTATCTGCAGACGTTCGCATTTTCAGAGCACTACTGCCGGATTCATCCGGCACGGACCACCTAAGATATGTTTGAAGTTTGAGGTGGCAAGACAAGCAAGCAGCCCCAGTCTCTGTGCCTCTGTGCGAGCAGTGCCATGGGCAGATGAGGCTGAGCAACAGCTTTCCAGGCTAGCTCTTTCTGGCTGCGAGCTATCTCCAGACGTTCGCATTTTCCGAGCAGGGCTGCCGAAGCCCCCCTGCACGGACTCCCAAAACTACGTTTGAACTTTGAGGTGGCAAGACAAGCAAGCAGCCCCAGTCTCTGTGCCTCTGTGCGAGCAGTGCCATGGGCAGATGAGGCTGAGCAACAGATTTCCAGGCTAGCTCTTTCTGGCTGCGAGCTATCTACAGACGTTCGCATTTTCGGAACAACCTTTCCAGAGTCAACCTGAACGGAATCCCAAAACTATGATTGAAGTTTGAAGGGGCAAGACAAGCAAACAGCCCCAGTCTCTGTGCCTCTGTGCGAGCAGTGCCATGGGCAGATGAGGCTGAGCAACAGCTTTCCAGGCTAGCTCTTTCTGGTTGCGACCTATCTGCAAACGTTCACATTTTCCGAGCAGGACTGCCAGAGGCCCCCTGCACGGACTCCCCATGTTACGTTTGAAGTTTGAGGGGACAAGAGAAGCAAGCAGCACCAGTCTCTGTGCCTCTGTGCGAGCAGTGCCATGGGCAGATGAGGCTGGGCAACAGCTTTCCAGGCTAGCTCTTTCTGGCTGCGAGCTACCTGCAGACGTTCGCATTTTCGGAACAACGTTGCCGGAGTCCACCTGAACGGACTCCCAAAACTATGTTTGAAGTTTGAGGGGGCAATACAAGCAAGCAGCCCCAGTCTCTGTGCCTCTGTGCGAGCAGTGCCATGGGCACATGAGGCTGAGCAACAGCTTTCCAGGCTAGCTCTTTCTGTCTGCGAGCTATCGGCAAACGTTCTCATTTCGGACCAGGGCTGCTGGAGGCCCCCTGCACGGAACCCAAAAATACATTTGAAGTTTGATAGGGGAAGACAAGAAAGAAGTCCCAGTCTTTGTGCCTCTGTGCAAGCAGTGCCATGTGTAGATGAGGCTGAGCAACAGCTTTCCAGGCTAGCTCTTTCTGGCTGCGAGCTAACTGCAGACGTTCGCATTTTCAGAGCAGGGCTGCCGGAGGCCCCCTGCACGGACTCCAAAAGATAAGTTTGAACTTGGAGTTGGCAAGACAAGCAAGCAGCCCCAGTCTCTGTGCCTCTGTGCGAGCAGTGCCATGGGCAGATGATGCTGAGCAGCAGCTTTCCAGGCTAGCTCTTTCTGGCTGCGAGCTATCTGCAGACGTTCGCATTTTCAGAGCACTACTGCCGGATTCATCCGGCACGGACCACCTAAGATATGTTTGAAGTTTGAGGTGGCAAGACAAGCAAGAAGCCGCAGTCTCTGTGCCTCTGTGCATCAGTGCCATGGGCAGATGAGGCTGAGCAACAGCTTTCCAGGCTAGCTCTTTCTGCCTGCGAGCTATCTCCAGACGTTCGCATTTTCCGAGCAGGGCTGCCGAAGCCCCCCTGCACGGACTCCCAAATCTATGTTTGAACTTTGAGGTGGCAATACAAGCAAGCAGCCCCAGTCTCTGTGCATCTGTGCGAGCAGTGCCATGGGCAGATGAGGCTGAGCAACAGCTTTCCAGGCTAGCTCTCTCTGGCTGCGAGCTATCTGCAGACGTTCGCATTTTCAGAGCAGAGCTGCCGGAGGACCCCTGTATGGACCTCCAAAAGATTAGTTTGAACTTGGAGTTGGCAAGACAAGCAAGCAGCCCCAGTCTCTATGCCTCTGTGCATCAGTGCCATGTCCAGATGAGGCTGAGCAACAGCTTTCCAGGCTAGCTCTTTCTGGCTGCGAGCTATCTGCAGACGTACTCATTTCGGAGCAGGACTGCTGAAGGCCCCCTGCACGGAACCCAAAAATACATTTGAAGTTTGATAGGGGAAGACAAGAAAGAAGCCCCAGTCTTTGTGCCTCTGTGCAAGCAGTGCCATGGCCAGATGAGGCTGAGCAACAGCTTTCCAGGCTAGCTCTTTCTGGCTGCGATCTAACTGCAGACGTTCGCATTTTCAGAGCAGGGCTTCCGGAGTCCCCCTGAACGGACTACAAAAGATAAGTTTGTACTTGGATTTGGCAAGACAAGCAAGCAGCCCCAGTCTCTGTGCCTCTGTGCGAGCAGTGCCAAGGGCAGATGAGGCTGAGCAACAGCTTTCCAGGCTAGCTCTTTCTGGCTGCGAGCTATCTGCAGACGTTCACATTTTCAGAGCAGCACTGCCGGAGGCCCCCTGCACGGACTCCCAATGTTACGTTTGAAGTTTGAGGGGACAAGAGAAGCAAGCAGCCCCAGTGTCTGTGCCTCTGTGTGAGTAGTGCCATGGGCAGATGAGGCTGAGAAACAGGTTTCCAGGCTAGCTTATTCTGGCTGCGAGCTATCTGCAGACGTTCGCATTTTCGGAGCAACGCTGCCATAGGCCACCTGCACGGACTCCCAAAGCTACGTTTGAAGTTTCACGGGGCAAGACAAGCAAGCAGCCCCAGTCTCTGTGCCTCTGTGCGAGCAGTGCCATGTGCAGATGAGGCTGAGCAACAGATTTCCAGGCTAGCTCTTTCTGGCTGCGAGCTATCTGCAGACGTTCGCATTTTCAGAGCACTACTGCCGGATTCATCCGGCACGGACCACCTAAGATATGTTTGAAGTTTGAGGTAGCAAGACAAGCAAGAAGCCCCAGTCTCTGTGCCTCTGTGCGAGCAGTGCCATGGGCAGATGAGGCTGAGCAACAGCTTTCCACGCTAGCTCTTTCTGGCTGCGAGCTATCTGCAGACGTTCGAATTTTCGGAGCAGGGCAGATGGAGGCTTATTACACGGAACCCAAAAATACATTTGAAGTTTGATGTAGGAAGACAACAAAGAAGCCACAGTCTTTGTGCCTCTGTGCGAGCAGTGCCATGGGCAGATGAGGCTGAGCAACAGATTTCCAGGCTAGCTCTTTCTGGCTGCGAGCTATCTGCAGATGTTCGCATTTTCAGAGCACTACTGCCGGATTCATCCGGCACGGACCACCTAAGATATGTTTGAAGTTTGAGGTGGCAAGACAAGCAAGCAGCCCCAGTCTCTGTGCCTCTGTGCGAGCAGTGCCATGGGCAGATGAGGCTGAGCAACAGCTTTCCAGGCTAGCTCTTTCTGGCTGCGAGCTATCTCCAGACGTTCGCATTTTCCGAGCAGGGCTGCCGAAGCCCCCCTGCACGGACTCCCAAAACTACGTTAGAACTTTGAGGTGGCAAGACAAGCAAGCAGCCCCAGTCTCTGTGCCTCTGTGCGAGCAGTGCCATGGGCAGATGAGGCTGAGCAACAGATTTCCAGGCTAGCTCTTTCTGGCTGCGAGCTATCTACAGACGTTCGCATTTTCGGAACAACCTTTCCAGAGTCAACCTGAACGGAATCCCAAAACTATGATTGAAGTTTGAAGGGGCAAGACAAGCAAACAGCCCCAGTCTCTGTGCCTCTGTGCGAGCAGTGCCATGGGCAGATGAGGCTGAGCAACAGCTTTCCAGGCTAGCTCTTTCTGGTTGCGACCTATCTGCAGACGTTCACATTTTCCGAGCAGGACTGCCGGAGGCCCCCTGCACGGACTCCCCATGTTACGTTTGAAGTTTGAGGGGACAAGAGAAGCAAGCAGCACCAGTCTCTGTGCCTCTGTGCGAGCAGTGCCATGGGCAGATGAGACTGGGCAACAGCTTTCCAGGCTAGCTCTTTCTGGCTGCGAGCTACCTGCAGACGTTCGCATTTTCGGAGCAACGCTGCCATAGGCCACCTGCACGGACTCCCAAAGCTACGTTTGAAGTTTCAGGGGGCAAGACAAGCAATCAGCCCCAGTCTCTGTGCCTCTGTGCGTGCAGTGCCATGTGCAGATGAGGCTGAGCAACAGCTTTCCAAGCTAGATCTTTCTGGCTGCGAGCTATCTGCAGACACTCGCATTTTCGGAACAACGTTGCGGAGTCCACCTGAACGGACTCCCAAAACTATGTTTGAAGTTTGAGGGGGCAATACAAGCAAGCAGCCCCAGTCTCTGTGCCTCTGTGCGAGCAGTGCCATGGGCACATGAGGCTGAGCAACAGCTTTCCAGGCTAGCTCTTTCTGGCTGCGAGCTATCTGCAGACGTTCTCATTTCGGAGCAGAGCTGCTGGAGGCCCCCTGCACGGAACCCAAAAATACATTTGAAGTTTGATAGGGGAAGACAAGAAAGAAGCCCCAGTCTCTGTGCCTCTGTGCATCAGTGCCATGGGCAGATGAGGCTGAGCAACAGCTTTCCAGGCTAGCTCTTTCTGCCTGCGGGCTATCTGCAGACGTTCGCATTTTCCGAGCAGGGCTGTTGAAGCCCCCCTGCACGGACTCCCAAATCTATGTTTGAACTTTGAGGTGGCAATACAAGCAAGCAGCCCCAGTCTCTGTGCCTCTGTGCGAGCAGTGCCATGGGCAGATAAGGCTGAGCAACAGATTTCCAGGCTACCTCTTTCTGCCTGCGAGCTATCTGCAGACGTTCGCATTTTCAGAGCAGGGCTGCCGGAGGCCCCCTGCACGGACTCCAAAAGATAAGTTTGAACTTGGATTTGGCAAGACAAGCAAGCAGCCCCAGTCTCTGTGCCTCTGTGCGAGCAGTGCCATGGGCAGATGAGGCTGAGCAACAGCTTTCCAGGCTAGCTCTTTCTGGCTGCGACCTATCTGCAGACGTTCACATTTTCCGAGCAGGACTGCCGGAGGCCCCCTGCACGGATTCCCCATGTAACGTTTGAATTTTGAGGGGACAAGAGAAGCAAGCAGCCCCAGTCTCTGTGCCTCTGTGCAAGCAGTGCCATGGGCAGATGAGGCTGAGCAACAGCTTTCCAGGCTAGCTCTTTCTGGCTGCGAGCTACCTGCAGACGTTCGCATTTTCGGAGCACAGCTGCCATAGGCCACCTGCACGGACTCCCAAAGCTACGTTTGAAGTTTCAGGAGGCAAGACAAGCAAGCAGCCCCAGTCTCTGTGCCTCTGTGCGTACAGTGCCATGGGCAGATGAGGCTGAGCAACAGCTTTCCAGGCTAGATCTTTCTGCCTGCGAGCTATCTGCAGACGTTCACGTTTTCGGAGCAGGGCTGCCTGAGGCCCCCTGTATGGACCTCCAAAGATACGCTTGAAGTTTGAGGTTGCAAGACAAGCAAGCAGCCCCAGTCTCTGTGCCTCTGTGCGAGCAGTGCCATGGGCAGATGAGGCTGAGCAACAGCTTTCCAGGCTAGCTCTTTCTGGCTGCGAGCTATCTCCAGACGTTCGCATTTTCCGAGCAGGGCTGCCGGAGGACCCCTGTATGGACCTCCAAAAGATTAGTTTGAACTTGGAGTTGGCAAGACAAGCAAGCAGCCCCAGTCTCTATGCCTCTGTGCATCAGTGCCATGGGCAGATGAGGCTGAGCAACAGCTTTCCAGGCTAGCTCTTTCTGGCTGCGAGCTATCTGCAGACGTACTCATTTCGGAGCAGGACTGCTGAAGGCCCCCTGCACGGAACCCAAAAATACATTTGAAGTTTGATAGGGGAAGACAAGAAAGAAGCCCCAGTCTTTGTGCCTCTGTGCAAGCAGTGCCATGGCCAGATGAGGCTGAGCAACAGCTTTCCAGGCTAGCTCTTTCTGGCTGCGATCTAACTGCAGACGTTCGCATTTTCAGAGCAGGGCTTCCGGAGTCCCCCTGAACGGACTCCAAAAGATAAGTTTGAACTTGGATTTGGCAAGACAAGCAAGCAGCCCCAGTCTCTGTGCCTCTGTGCGAGCAGTGCCAAGGGCAGATGAGGCTGAGCAACAGCTTTCCAGGCTAGCTCTTTCTGGCTGCGAGCTATCTGCAGACGTTCACATTTTCAGAGCAGCACTGCCGGAGGCCCCCTGCACGGACTCCCAATGTTACGTTTGAAGTTTGAGGGGACAAGAGAAGCAAGCAGCCCCAGTGTCTGTGCCTCTGTGTGAGTAGTGCCATGGGCAGATGAGGCTGAGAAACAGGTTTCCAGGCTAGCTTTTTCTGGCTGCGAGCTATCTGCAGACGTTCGCATTTTCGGAGCAACGCTGCCATAGGCCACCTGCACGGACTCCCAAAGCTACGTTTGAAGTTTCAGGGGGCAAGACAAGCAAGCAGCCCCAGTCTCTGTGCCTCTGTGCGAGCAGTGCCATGTGCAGATGAGACTGAGCAACAGATTTCCAGGCTAGCTCTTTCTGGCTGCGAGCTATCTGCAGACGTTCGCATTTTCAGAGCACTACTGCCGGATTCATCCGGCACGGACCACCTAAGATATGTTTGAAGTTTGAGGTAGCAAGACAAGCAAGAAGCCCCAGTCTCTGTGCCTCTGTGCGAGCAGTGCCATGGGCAGATGAGGCTGAGCAACAGCTTTCCACGCTAGCTCTTTCTGGCTGCGAGCTATCTGCAGACGTTCGAATTTTCGGAGCAGGGCAGATGGAGGCTTATTACACGGAACCCAAAAATACATTTGAAGTTTGATGTAGGAAGACAAGAAAGAAGCCACAGTCTTTGTGCCTCTGTGCGAGCAGTGCCATGGGCAGATGAGGCTGAGCAACAGATTTCCAGGCTAGCTCTTTCTGGCTGCGAGCTATCTGCAGACGTTCGCATTTTCAGAGCACTACTGCCGGATTCATCCGGCACGGACCACCTAAGATATGTTTGAAGTTTGAGGTGGCAAGACAAGCAAGCAGCCCCAGTCTCTGTGCCTCTGTGCGAGCAGTGCCATGGGCAGATGAGGCTGAGCAACAGCTTTCCAGGCTAGCTCTTTCTGGCTGCGATCTAACTGCAGACGTTCGCATTTTCAGAGCAGGGCTGACGGAGGCCCCCTGAACGGACTCCAAAAGATAAGTTTGAACTTGGATTTGGCAAGACAAGCAAGCAGCCCCAGTCTCTGTGCCTCTGTGCGAGCAGTGCCAAGGGCAGATGAGGCTGAGCAATAGCTTTCCAGGCTAGCTTTTTCTGGCTGCGAGCTATCTGCAGACGTTCGCATTTTCGGAGCGACGCTGCCATAGGCCACCTGCACGGACTCCCAAAGCTACGTTTGAAGTTTCAGGGGGCAAGACAAGCAAGCAGCCCCAGTCTCTGTGCCTCTGTGCGAGCAGTGCCATGGGCAGATGAGGCTGAGCAACAGATTTCCAGGCTAGCTTTTTCTGGCTGCGAGCTATCTGCAGACGTTCGCATTTTCAGAGCACTACTGCCGGATTCCTCCGGCACGGAACACCTAAGATATGTTTGAAGTTTGAGGTGGCAAGACAAGCAAGAAGCCCCAGTCTCTGTGCCTCTGTGCGAGCAGTGCCATGGGCAGATGAGGCTGAGCAACAGCTTTCCACGCTAGCTCTTTCTGGCTGCGAGCTATCTGCAGACGTTCGAATTTTCGGAGCAGGGCAGATGGAGGCTTATTACACGGAACCCAAAAATACATTTGAAGTTTGATGTAGGAAGACAAGAAAGAAGCCACAGTCTTTGTGCCTCTGTGCGAGCAGTGCCATGGGCAGATGAGGCTGAGCAACAGATTTCCAGGCTAGCTCTTTCTGGCTGCGAGCTATCTGCAGACGTTCGCATTTTCAGAGCACTACTGCCGGATTCATCCGGCACGGACCACCTAAGATATGTTTGAAGTTTGAGGTGGCAAGACAAGCAAGCAGCCCCAGTCTCTGTGCCTCTGTGCGAGCAGTGCCATGGGCAGATGAGGCTGAGCAACAGCTTTCCAGGCTAGCTCTTTCTGGCTGCGAGCTATCTCCAGACGTTCGCATTTTCCGAGCAGGGCTGCCGAAGCCACCCTGCACGGACTCCCAAAACTACGTTAGAACTTTGAGGTGGCAAGACAAGCAAGCAGCCCCAGTCTCTGTGCCTCTGTGCGAGCAGTGCCATGGGCAGATGAGGCTGAGCAACAGATTTCCAGGCTAGCTCTTTCTGGCTGCGAGCTATCTACAGACGTTCGCATTTTCGGAACAACCTTTCCAGAGTCAACCTGAACGGAATCCCAAAACTATGATTGAAGTTTGAAGGGGCAAGACAAGCAAACAGCCCCAGTCTCTGTGACTCTGTGCGAGCAGTGCCATGGGCAGATGAGGCTGAGCAACAGCTTTCCAGGCTAGCTCTTTCTGGTTGCGACCTATCTGCAGACGTTCACATTTTCCGAGCAGGACTGCCAGAGGCCCCCTGCACGGACTCCCCATGTTACGTTTGAAGTTTGAGGGGACAAGAGAAGCAAGCAGCACCAGTCTCTGTGCCTCTGTGCGAGCAGTGCCATGGGCAGATGAGGCTGGGCAACAGCTTTCCAGGCTAGCTCTTTCTGGCTGCGAGCTACCTGCAGACGTTCGCATTTTCGGAGCAACGCTGCCATAGGCCACCTGCACGGACTCCCAAATCTACGTTTGAAGTTTCAGGGGGCAAGACAAGCAATCAGCCCCAGTCTCTGTGCCTCTGTGCGTGCAGTGCCATGGGCAGATGAGGCTGAGCAACAGCTTTCCAGGCTAGCTCTTTCTGGCTGCGAGCTATCTGCAGATGTTCGCATTTTCAGAGCAGGGCTGCCGGAGGACCCCTGCACGGACTCCAAAATATTAGTTTGAACTTGGAGTAGGCAAGACAAGCAAGCAGCCCCAGTCTCTGTGCCTCTGTGCATCAGTGCCATGTGCAGATGAGGCTGAGCAACAGCTTTCCAAGCTAGCTCTTTCTGCCTGCGAGCTATCTGCAGACACTCGCATTTTCGGAACAACGTTGCCGGAGTCCACCTGAACGGACTCCCAAAACTATGTTTGAAGTTTGAGGGGGCAATACAAGCAAGCAGCCCCAGTCTCTGTGCCTCTGTGCGAGCAGTGCCATGGGCACATGAGGCTGAGCAACAGCTTTCCAGGCTAGCTCTTTCTGGCTGCGAGCTATCGGCAAACGTTCTCATTTCGACCAGGGCTGCTGGAGACCCCCTGCACGGAACCCAAAAATACATTTGAAGTTTGATAGGGGAAGACAAGAAAGAAGCCACAGTCTTTGTGCCTCTGTGCAAGCAGTGCCATGGGTAGATGAGGCTGAGCAACAGCTTTCCAGGCTAGCTCTTTCTGGCTGCAAGCTAACTGCAGACGTTCGCATTTTCAGAGCAGGGCTGCCGGAGGCCCCCTGCACGGACTCCAAAAGATAAGTTTGAACTTGGAGTTGGCAAGACAAGCAAGCAGCCCCAGTCTCTGTGTCTCTGTGCGAGCAGTGCCATGGGCAGATGATGCTGAGCAGCAGCTTTCCAGGCTAGCTCTTTCTGGCTGCGAGCTATCTGCAGACGTTCGCATTTTCAGAGCACTACTGCCGGATTCATCCGGCACGGACCACCTAAGATATGTTTGAAGTTTGAGGTGGCAAGACAAGCAAGAAGCCGCAGTCTCTGTGCCTCTGTGCATCAGTGCCATGGGCAGATGAGGCTGAGCAACAGCTTTCCAGGCTAGCTCTTTCTGCCTGCGAGCTATCTCCAGACGTTCGCATTTTCCGAGCACGGCTGCCGAAGCCCCCCTGCACGGACTCCCAAATCTATGTTTGAACTTTGAGGTGGCAATACAAGCAAGCAGCCCCAGTCTCTGTGCATCTGTGCGAGCAGTGCCATGGGCAGATGAGGCTGAGCAACAGCTTTCCAGGCTAGCTCTCTCTGGCTGCGAGCTATCTGCAGACGTTCGCATTTTCAGAGCAGAGCTGCCGGAGGACCCCTGTATGGACCTCCAAAAGATTAGTTTGAACTTGGAGTTGGCAAGACAAGCAAGCAGCCCCAGTCTCTATGCCTCTGTGCATCAGTGCCATGGCCAGATGAGGCTGAGCAACAGCTTTCCAGGCTAGGTCTTTCTGGCTGCGAGCTATCTGCAGACGTACTCATTTCGGAGCAGGACTGCTGAAGGCCCCCTGCACGGAACCCAAAAATACATTTGAAGTTTGATAGGGGAAGACAAGAAAGAAGCCCCAGTCTTTGTGCCTCTGTGCAAGCAGTGCCATGGCCAGATGAGGCTGAGCAACAGCTTTCCAGGCTAGCTCTTTCTGGCTGCGATCTAACTGCAGACGTTCGCATTTTCAGAGCAGGGCTTCCGGAGTCCCCCTGAACGGACTCCAAAAGATAAGTTTGAACTTGGATTTGGCAAGACAAGCAAGCAGCCCCAGTCTCTGTGCCTCTGTGCGAGCAGTGCCAAGGGCAGATGAGGCTGAGCAACAGCTTTCCAGGCTAGCTCTTTCTGCCTGCGAGCTATCTGCAGACGTTCACATTTTCCGAGCAGCACTGCCGGAGGCCCCCTGCACGGACTCCCAATGTTACGTTTGAAGTTTGAGGGGACAAGAGAAGCAAGCAGCCCCAGTGTCTGTGCCTCTGTGTGAGTAGTGCCATGGGCAGATGAGGCTGAGAAACAGGTTTCCAGGCTAGCTTTTTCTGGCTGCGAGCTATCTGCAGACGTTCGCATTTTCGGAGCAACGCTGCCATAGGCCACCTGCACGGACTCCCAAAGCTACGTTTGAAGTTTCAGGGGGCAAGACAAGCAAGCAGCCCCAGTCTCTGTGCCTCTGTGCGAGCAGTGCCATGTGCAGATGAGACTGAGCAACAGATTTCCAGGCTAGCTCTTTCTGGCTGCGAGCTATCTGCAGACGTTCGCATTTTCAGAGCACTACTGCCGGATTCATCCGGCACGGACCACCTAAGATATGTTTGAAGTTTGAGGTAGCAAGACAAGCAAGAAGCCCCAGTCTCTGTGCCTCTGTGCGAGCAGTGCCATGGGCAGATGAGGCTGAGCAACAGCTTTCCACGCTAGCTCTTTCTGGCTGCGAGCTATCTGCAGACGTTCGAATTTTCGGAGCAGAGCAGATGGAGGCTTATTACACGGAACCCAAAAATACATTTGAAGTTTGATGTAGGAAGACAACAAAGAAGCCACAGTCTTTGTGCCTCTGTGCGAGCAGTGCCATGGGCAGATGAGGCTGAGCAACAGATTTCCAGGCTAGCTCTTTCTGGCTGCGAGCTATCTGCAGACGTTCGCATTTTCAGAGCACTACTGCCGGATTCATCCGGCACGGACCACCTAAGATATGTTTGAAGTTTGAGGTGGCAAGACAAGCAAGCAGCCCCAGTCTCTGTGCCTCTGTGCGAGCAGTGCCATGGGCAGATGAGGCTGAGCAACAGCTTTCCAGGCTAGCTCTTTCTGGCTGCGAGCTATCTCCAGACGTTCGCATTTTCCGAGCAGGGCTGCCGAAGCCCCCCTGCACGGACTCCCAAAACTACGTTAGAACTTTGAGGTGGCAAGACAAGCAAGCAGCCCCAGTCTCTGTGCCTCTGTGCGAGCAGTGCCATGGGCAGATGAGGCTGAGCAACAGCTTTCCAGGCTAGCTCTTTCTGGCTGCGAGCTATCTACAGACGTTCGCATTTTCGGAACAACCTTTCCAGAGTCAACCTGAACGGAATCCCAAAACTATGATTGAAGTTTGAAGGGGCAAGACAAGCAAACAGCCCCAGTCTCTGTGCCTCTGTGCGAGCAGTGCCATGGGCAGATGAGGCTGAGCAACAGCTTTCCAGGCTAGCTCTTTCTGGTTGCGACCTATCTGCAGACGTTCACATTTTCCGAGCAGGACTGCCGGAGGCCCCCTGCACGGACTCCCCATGTTACGTTTGAAGTTTCAGGGGACAAGAGAAGCAAGCAGCACCAGTCTCTGTGCCTCTGTGCGAGCAGTGCCATGGGCAGATGAGGCTGGGCAACAGCTTTCCAGGCTAGCTCTTTCTGGCTGCGAGCTACCTGCAGACGTTCGCATTTTCGGAGCAACGCTGCCATAGGCCACCTGCACGGACTCCCAAAGCTACGTTTGAAGTTTCAGGGGGCAAGACAAGCAATCAGCCCCAGTCTCTGTGCCTCTGTGCGTGCAGTGCCATGGGCAGATGAGGCTGAGCAACAGCTTTCCAGGCTAGCTCTTTCTGGCTGCGAGCTATCTGCAGATGTTCGCATTTTCAGAGCAGGGCTGCCGGAGGACCCCTGCACGGACTCCAAAAGATTAGTTTGAACTTGGAGTTGGCAAGACAAGCAAGCAGCCCCAGTCTCTGTGCCTCTGTGCATCAGTGCCATGTGCAGATGAGGCTGAGCAACAGCTTTCCAAGCTAGCTCATCTGGCTGCGAGCTATCTGCAGACACTCGCATTTTCGGAACAACGTTGCCGGAGTCCACCTGAACGGACTCCCAAAACTATGTTTGAAGTTTGAGGGGGCAATACAAGCAAGCAGCCCCAGTCTCTGTGCCTCTGTGCGAGCAGTGCCATGGGCAGATGAGGCTGAGCAACAGCTTTCCAGGCTAGCTCTTTCTGTCTGCGAGCTATCGGCGAACGTTCTCATTTCGGAGCAGGGCTGCTGGAGGCCCCCTGCACGGAACCCAAAAATACATTTGAAGTTTGATAGGGGAAGACAAGAAAGAAGCCCCAGTCTGTGTGCCTCTGTGCATCAGTGCCATGGGCAGATGAGGCTGAGCAACAGCTTTCCAGGCTAGCTCTTTCTGCCTGCGAGCTATCTGCAGACGTTCGCATTTTCCGAGCAGGGCTGTTGAAGCCCCCCTGCACGGACTCCCAAATCTATGTTTGAACTTTGAGGTGGCAATACAAGCAAGCAGCCCCAGTCTCTGTGCATCTGTGCGAGCAGTGCCATGGGCAGATGAGGCTGAGCAACAGCTTTCCAGGCTAGCTCTTTCTGGCTGCGACCTATCTGCAGACGTTCACATTTTCCGAGCAGGACTGCCGGAGGCCCCCTGCACGGATTCCCCATGTAACGTTTGAAGTTTGAGGGGACAAGAGAAGCAAGCAGCCCCAGTCTCTGTGCCTCTGTGCAAGCAGTGCCATGGGCAGATGAGGCTGAGCAACAGCTTTCCAGGCTAGCTCTTTCTGGCTGCGAGCTACCTGCAGACGTTCGCATTTTCGGAGCAAATCTGCCATAGGCCACCTGCACGGACTCCCAAAGCTACGTTTGAAGTTTCAGGAGGCAAGACAAGCAAGCAGCCCCAGTCTCTGTGCCTCTGTGCGTGCAGTGCCATGGGCAGATGAGGCTGAGCAACAGCTTTCCAGGCTAGCTCTTTCTGCCTGCGAGCTATCTGCAGACGTTCACGTTTTCGGAGCAGGGCTGCCTGAGGCCCCCTGTATGGACCTCCAAAGATACGCTTGAAGTTTGAGGTGGCAAGACAAGCAAGCAGCCCCAGTCTCTGTTCCTCTGTGCGAGCAGTGCCATGGGCAGATGAGGCTGAGCAACAGCTTTCCAGGCTAGCTCTTTCTGGCTGCGAGCTATCTGCAGACGTTCGCATTTTCAGAGCAGGGCTGCCGGAGGACCCCTGTATGGACCTCCAAAAGATTAGTTTGAACTTGGAGTTGGCAAGACAAGCAAGCAGCCCCAGTCTCTATGCCTCTGTGCATCAGTGCCATGGGCAGATGAGGCTGAGCAACAGCTTTCCAGGCTAGCTCTTTCTGGCTGCGAGCTATCTGCAGACGTACTCATTTCGGAGCAGGACTGCTGAAGGCCCCCTGCACGGAACCCAAAAATACATTTGAAGTTTGATAGGGGAAGACAAGAAAGAAGCCCCAGTCTTTGTGCCTCTGTGCAAGCAGTGCCATGGCCAGATGAGGCTGAGCAACAGCTTTCCAGGCTAGCTCTTTCTGGCTGCGATCTAACTGCAGACGTTCGCATTTTCAGAGCAGGGCTTCCGGAGTCCCCCTGAACGGACTCCAAAAGATAAGTTTGAACTTGGATTTGGCAAGACAAGCAAGCAGCCCCAGTCTCTGTGCCTCTGTGCGAGCAGTGCCAAGGGCAGATGAGGCTGAGCAACAGCTTTCCAGGCTAGCTCTTTCTGGCTGCGAGCTATCTGCAGACGTTCACATTTTCAGAGCAGCACTGCCGGAGGCCCCCTGCACGGACTCCCAATATTACGTTTGAAGTTTGAGGGGACAAGAGAAGCAAGCAGCCCCAGTGTCTGTGCCTCTGTGTGAGTAGTGCCATGGGCAGATGAGGCTGAGAAACAGGTTTCCAGGCTAGCTTTTTCTGGCTGCGAGCTATCTGCAGACGTTCGCATTTTCGGAGCAACGCTGCCATAGGCCACCTGCACGGACTCCCAAAGCTACGTTTGAAGTTTCAGGGGGCAAGACAAGCAAGCAGCCCCAGTCTCTGTGCCTCTGTGCGAGCAGTGCCATGTGCAGATGAGACTGAGCAACAGATTTCCAGGCTAGCTCTTTCTGGCTGCGAGCTATCTGCAGACGTTCGCATTTTCAGAGCACTACTGCCGGATTCATCCGGCACGGACCACCTAAGATATGTTTGAAGTTTGAGGTAGCAAGACAAGCAAGAAGCCCCAGTCTCTGTGCCTCTGTGCGAGCAGTGCCATGGGCAGATGAGGCTGAGCAACAGCTTTCCACGCTAGCTCTTTCTGGCTGCGAGCTATCTGCAGACGTTCGAATTTTCGGAGCAGGGCAGATGGAGGCTTATTACACGGAACCCAAAAATACATTTGAAGTTTGATGTAGGAAGACAACAAAGAAGCCACAGTCTTTTTGCCTCTGTGCGAGCAGTGCCATGTGCAGATGAGGCTGAGCAACAGATTTCCAGGCTAGCTCTTTCTGGCTGCGAGCTATCTGCAGACGTTCGCATTTTCAGAGCACTACTGCCGGATTCATCCAGCACGGACCACCTAAGATATGTTTGAAGTTTGAGGTGGCAAGACAAGCAAGCAGCCCCAGTCTCTGTGCCTCTGTGCGAGCAGTGCCATGGGCAGATGAGGCTGAGCAACAGCTTTCCAGGCTAGCTCTTTCTGGCTGCGAGCTATCTCCAGACGTTCGCATTTTCCGAGCAGGGCTGCCGAAGCCCCCCTGCACGGACTCCCAAAACTACGTTAGAACTTTGAGGTGGCAAGACAAGCAAACAGCCCCAGTCTCTGTGCCTCTGTGCGAGCAGTGCCATGGGCAGATGAGGCTGAGCAACAGCTTTCCAGGCTAGCTCTTTCTGGTTGCGACCTATCTGCAGACGTTCACATTTTCCGAGCAGGACTGCCGTAGGCCCCCTGCACGTACTCCCCATGTTACGTTTGAAGTTTGAGGGGACAAGAGAAGCAAGCAGCACCAGTCTCTGTGCCTCTGTGCGAGCAGTGCCATGGGCAGATGAGGCTGGGCAACAGCTTTCCAGGCTAGCTCTTTCTGGCTGCGAGCTACCTGCAGACGTTCGCATTTTCGGAGCAACGCTGCCATAGGCCACCTGCACGGACTCCCAAAGCTACGTTTGAAGTTTCAGGGGGCAAGACAAGCAATCAGCCCCAGTCTCTGTGCCTCTGTGCGTGCAGTGCCATGGGCAGATGAGGCTGAGCAACAGCTTTCCAGGCTAGCTCTTTCTGGCTGCGAGCTATCTGCAGATGTTCGCATTTTCAGAGCAGAACTGCCGGAGGACCCCTGCACGGACTCCAAAAGATTAGTTTGAACTTGGAGTTGGCAAGACAAGCAAGCAACCCCAGTCTCTGTGCCTCTGTGCATCAGTGCCATGTGCAGATGAGGCTGAGCAACAGCTTTCCAAGCTAGCTCTTTCTGGCTGCGAGCTATCTGCAGACACTCGCATTTTCGGAACAACGTTGCCGGAGTCCACCTGAACGGACTCCCAAAACTATGTTTGAAGTTTGAGGGGGCAATACAAGCAAGCAGCCCCAGTCTCTGTGCCTCTGTGCGAGCAGTGCCATGGGCACATGAGGCTGAGCAACAGCTTTCCAGGCTAGCTCTTTCTGGCTGCGAGCTATCGGCGAACGTTCTCATTTCGGAGCAGGGCTGCTGGAGGCCCCC
This sequence comes from Opisthocomus hoazin, assembly GCF_030867145.1. Lineage (NCBI taxonomy): Eukaryota > Metazoa > Chordata > Aves > Opisthocomiformes > Opisthocomidae > Opisthocomus > Opisthocomus hoazin. The sequence goes on along the minus strand of NC_134430.1, from coordinate 19,420,509 downwards.
TGCACGGAACCCAAAAATACATTTGAAGTTTGATAGGGGAAGACAAGAAAGAAGCCCCAGTCTCTGTGCCTCTGTGCATCAGTGCCATGGGCAGATGAGGCTGAGCAACAGCTTTCCAGGCTAGCTCTTTCTGCCTGCGAGCTATCTGCAGACGTTCGCATTTTCCGAGCAGGGCTGTTGAAGCCCCCCTGCACGGACTCCCAAATCTATGTTTGAACTTGGATTTGGCAAGACAAGCAAGCAGCCCCAGTCTCTGTGCCTCTGTGCGAGCAGTGCCATGGGCAGATGAGGCTGAGCAACAGCTTTCCAGGCTAGCTCTTTCTGGCTGCGACCTATCTGCAGACGTTCACATTTTCCGAGCAGGACTGCCGGAGGCCCCCTGCACGGATTCCCCATGTAACGTTTGAAGTTTGAGGGGACAAGAGAAGCAAGCAGCCCCAGTCTCTGTGCCTCTGTGCAAGCAGTGCCATGGGCAGATGAGGCTGAGCAACAGCTTTCCAGGCTAGCTCTTTCTGCCTGCGAGCTACCTGCAGACGTTCGCATTTTCGGAGCAAAGCTGCCATAGGCCACCTGCACGGACTCCCAAAGCTACGTTTGAAGTTTCAGGGGGCAAGACAAGCAAGCAGCCCCAGTCTCTGTGCCTCTGTGCGAGCAGTGCCATGGGCAGATGAGGCTGAGCAACAGCTTTCCAGGCTAGCTCTTTCTGCCTGCGAGCTATCTGCAGACGTTCACGTTTTCGGAGCAGGGCTGCCTGAGGCCCCCTGTATGGACCTCCAAAGATACGCTTGAAGTTTGAGGTGGCAAGACAAGCAAGCAGCCCCAGTCTCTGTGCCTCTGTGCGAGCAGTGCCATGGGCAGATGAGGCTGAGCAACAGCTTTCCAGGCTAGCTCTTTCTGGCTGCGAACTATCTGCAGACGTTCGCATTTTCAGAGCAGGGCTGCCGGAGGACCCCTGTATGGACCTCCAAAAGATTAGTTTGAACTTGGAGTTGGCAAGACAAGCAAGCAGCCCCAGTCTCTATGCCTCTGTGCATCAGTGCCATGGGCAGATGAGGCTGAGCAACAGCTTTCCAGGCTAGCTCTTTCTGGCTGCGAGCTATCTGCAGACGTACTCATTTCGGAGCAGGACTGCTGAAGGCCCCCTGCACGGAACCCAAAAATACATTTGAAGTTTGATAGGGGAAGACAAGAAAGAAGCCCCAGTCTTTGTGCCTCTGTGCGTGCAGTGCCATGGGCAGATGAGGCTGAGCAACAGCTTTCCAGGCTAGCTCTTTCTGCCTGCGAGCTATCTGCAGACGTTCGCATTTTCCGAGCAGGGCTGTTGAAGCCCCCCTGCACGGACTCCCAAATCTATGTTTGAACTTTGAGGTGGCAATACAAGCAAGCAGCCCCAGTCTCTGTGCATCTGTGCGAGCAGTGCCATGGGCAGATGAGGCTGAGCAACAGCTTTCCAGGCTAGCTCTTTCTGGCTGCGACCTATCTGCAGACGTTCACATTTTCCGAGCAGGACTGCCGGAGGCCCCCTGCACGGATTCCCCATGTAACGTTTGAAGTTTGAGGGGACAAGAGAAGCAAGCAGCCCCAGTCTCTGTGCCTCTGTGCAAGCAGTGCCATGGGCAGATGAGGCTGAGCAACAGCTTTCCAGGCTAGCTCTTTCTGGCTGCGAGCTACCTGCAGACGTTCGCATTTTCGGAGCAAATCTGCCATAGGCCACCTGCACGGACTCCCAAAGCTACGTTTGAAGTCTCAGGAGGCAAGACAAGCAAGCAGCCCCAGTCTCTGTGCCTCTGTGCGTGCAGTGCCATGGGCAGATGAGGCTGAGCAACAGCTTTCCAGGCTAGCTCTTTCTGCCTGCGAGCTATCTGCAGACGTTCACGTTTTCGGAGCAGGGCTGCCTGAGGCCCCCTGTATGGACCTCCAAAGATACGCTTGAAGTTTGAGGTGGCAAGACAAGCAAGCAGCCCCAGTCTCTGTTCCTCTGTGCGAGCAGTGCCATGGGCAGATGAGGCTGAGCAACAGCTTTCCAGGCTAGCTCTTTCTGGCTGCGAGCTATCTGCAGACGTTCGCATTTTCAGAGCAGGGCTGCCGGAGGACCCCTGTATGGACCTCCAAAAGATTAGTTTGAACTTGGAGTTGGCAAGACAAGCAAGCAGCCCCAGTCTCTATGCCTCTGTGCATCAGTGCCATGGGCAGATGAGGCTGAGCAACAGCTTTCCAGGCTAGCTCTTTCTGGCTGCGAGCTATCTGCAGACGTACTCATTTCGGAGCAGGACTGCTGAAGGCCCCCTGCACGGAACCCAAAAATACATTTCAAGTTTGATAGGGGAAGACAAGAAAGAAGCCCCAGTCTTTGTGCCTCTGTGCAAGCAGTGCCATGGCCAGATGAGGCTGAGCAACAGCTTTCCAGGCTAGCTCTTTCTGGCTGCGATCTAACTGCAGACGTTCGCATTTTCAGAGCAGGGCTTCCGGAGTCCCCCTGAACGGACTCCAAAAGATAAGTTTGAACTTGGATTTGGCAAGACAAGCAAGCAGCCCCAGTCTCTGTGCCTCTGTGCGAGCAGTGCCAAGGGCAGATGAGGCTGAGCAACAGATTTCCAGGCTAGCTCTTTCTGGCTGCGAGCTATCTACAGATGTTCGCATTTTCGGAACAACCTTTCCAGAGTCAACCTGAACGGAATCCCAAAACTATGATTGAAGTTTGAAGGGGCAAGACAAGCAAACAGCCCCAGTCTCTGTGCCTCTGTGCGAGCAGTGCCATGGGCAGATGAGGCTGAGCAACAGCTTTCCAGGCTAGCTCTTTCTGGCTGCGACCTATCTGCAGACGTTCACATTTTCCGAGCAGGACTGCCGGAGGCCCCCTGCACGGATTCCCCATGTAACGTTTGAAGTTTGAGGGGACAAGAGAAGCAAGCAGCCCCAGTCTCTGTGCCTCTGTGCAAGCAGTGCCATGGGCAGATGAGGCTGAGCAACAGCTTTCCAGGCTAGCTCTTTCTGGCTGCGAGCTACCTGCAGACGTTCGCATTTTCGGAGCAAATCTGCCATAGGCCACCTGCACGGACTCCCAAAGCTACGTTTGAAGTTTCAGGAGGCAAGACAAGCAAGCAGCCCCAGTCTCTGTGCCTCTGTGCGTGCAGTGCCATGGGCAGATGAGGCTGAGCAACAGCTTTCCAGGCTAGCTCTTTCTGCCTGCGAGCTATCTGCAGACGTTCACGTTTTCGGAGCAGGGCTGCCTGAGGCCCCCTGTATGGACCTCCAAAGATACGCTTGAAGTTTGAGGTGGCAAGACAAGCAAGCAGCCCCAGTCTCTGTTCCTCTGTGCGAGCAGTGCCATGGGCAGATGAGGCTGAGCAACAGCTTTCCAGGCTAGCTCTTTCTGGCTGCGAGCTATCTGCAGACGTTCGCATTTTCAGAGCAGGGCTGCCGGAGGACCCCTGTATGGACCTCCAAAAGATTAGTTTGAACTTGGAGTTGGCAAGACAAGCAAGCAGCCCCAGTCTCTATGCCTCTGTGCATCAGTGCCATGGGCAGATGAGGCTGAGCAACAGCTTTCCAGGCTAGCTCTTTCTGGCTGCGAGCTATCTGCAGACGTACTCATTTCGGAGCAGGACTGCTGAAGGCCCCCTGCACGGAACCCAAAAATACATTTGAAGTTTGATAGGGGAAGACAAGAAAGAAGCCCCAGTCTTTGTGCCTCTGTGCAAGCAGTGCCATGGCCAGATGAGGCTGAGCAACAGCTTTCCAGGCTAGCTCTTTCTGGCTGCGATCTAACTGCAGACGTTCGCATTTTCAGAGCAGGGCTTCCGGAGTCCCCCTGAACGGACTCCAAAAGATAAGTTTGAACTTGGATTTGGCAAGACAAGCAAGCAGCCCCAGTCTCTGTGCCTCTGTGCGAGCAGTGCCAAGGGCAGATGAGGCTGAGCAACAGCTTTCCAGGCTAGCTCTTTCTGGCTGCGAGCTATCTGCAGACGTTCACATTTTCAGAGCAGCACTGCCGGAGGCCCCCTGCACGGACTCCCAATATTACGTTTGAAGTTTGAGGGGACAAGAGAAGCAAGCAGCCCCAGTGTCTGTGCCTCTGTGTGAGTAGTGCCATGGGCAGATGAGGCTGAGAAACAGGTTTCCAGGCTAGCTTTTTCTGGCTGCGAGCTATCTGCAGACGTTCGCATTTTCGGAGCAACGCTGCCATAGGCCACCTGCACGGACTCCCAAAGCTACGTTTGAAGTTTCAGGGGGCAAGACAAGCAAGCAGCCCCAGTCTCTGTGCCTCTGTGCGAGCAGTGCCATGTGCAGATGAGACTGAGCAACAGATTTCCAGGCTAGCTCTTTCTGGCTGCGAGCTATCTGCAGACGTTCGCATTTTCAGAGCACTACTGCCGGATTCATCCGGCACGGACCACCTAAGATATGTTTGAAGTTTGAGGTAGCAAGACAAGCAAGAAGCCCCAGTCTCTGTGCCTCTGTGCGAGCAGTGCCATGGGCAGATGAGGCTGAGCAACAGCTTTCCACGCTAGCTCTTTCTGGCTGCGAGCTATCTGCAGACGTTCGAATTTTCGGAGCAGGGCAGATGGAGGCTTATTACACGGAACCCAAAAATACATTTGAAGTTTGATGTAGGAAGACAACAAAGAAGCCACAGTCTTTTTGCCTCTGTGCGAGCAGTGCCATGTGCAGATGAGGCTGAGCAACAGATTTCCAGGCTAGCTCTTTCTGGCTGCGAGCTATCTGCAGACGTTCGCATTTTCAGAGCACTACTGCCGGATTCATCCAGCACGGACCACCTAAGATATGTTTGAAGTTTGAGGTGGCAAGACAAGCAAGCAGCCCCAGTCTCTGTGCCTCTGTGCGAGCAGTGCCATGGGCAGATGAGGCTGAGCAACAGCTTTCCAGGCTAGCTCTTTCTGGCTGCGAGCTATCTCCAGACGTTCGCATTTTCCGAGCAGGGCTGCCGAAGCCCCCCTGCACGGACTCCCAAAACTACGTTAGAACTTTGAGGTGGCAAGACAAGCAAACAGCCCCAGTCTCTGTGCCTCTGTGCGAGCAGTGCCATGGGCAGATGAGGCTGAGCAACAGCTTTCCAGGCTAGCTCTTTCTGGTTGCGACCTATCTGCAGACGTTCACATTTTCCGAGCAGGACTGCCGTAGGCCCCCTGCACGTACTCCCCATGTTACGTTTGAAGTTTGAGGGGACAAGAGAAGCAAGCAGCACCAGTCTCTGTGCCTCTGTGCGAGCAGTGCCATGGGCAGATGAGGCTGGGCAACAGCTTTCCAGGCTAGCTCTTTCTGGCTGCGAGCTACCTGCAGACGTTCGCATTTTCGGAGCAACGCTGCCATAGGCCACCTGCACGGACTCCCAAAGCTACGTTTGAAGTTTCAGGGGGCAAGACAAGCAATCAGCCCCAGTCTCTGTGCCTCTGTGCGTGCAGTGCCATGGGCAGATGAGGCTGAGCAACAGCTTTCCAGGCTAGCTCTTTCTGGCTGCGAGCTATCTGCAGATGTTCGCATTTTCAGAGCAGAACTGCCGGAGGACCCCTGCACGGACTCCAAAAGATTAGTTTGAACTTGGAGTTGGCAAGACAAGCAAGCAACCCCAGTCTCTGTGCCTCTGTGCATCAGTGCCATGTGCAGATGAGGCTGAGCAACAGCTTTCCAAGCTAGCTCTTTCTGGCTGCGAGCTATCTGCAGACACTCGCATTTTCGGAACAACGTTGCCGGAGTCCACCTGAACGGACTCCCAAAACTATGTTTGAAGTTTGAGGGGGCAATACAAGCAAGCAGCCCCAGTCTCTGTGCCTCTGTGCGAGCAGTGCCATGGGCACATGAGGCTGAGCAACAGCTTTCCAGGCTAGCTCTTTCTGGCTGCGAGCTATCGGCGAACGTTCTCATTTCGGAGCAGGGCTGCTGGAGGCCCCCTGCACGGAACCCAAAAATACATTTGAAGTTTGATAGGGGAAGACAAGAAAGAAGCCCCAGTCTCTGTGCCTCTGTGCATCAGTGCCATGGGCAGATGAGGCTGAGCAACAGCTTTCCAGGCTAGCTCTTTCTGCCTGCGAGCTATCTGCAGACGTTCGCATTTTCCGAGCAGGGCTGTTGAAGCCCCCCTGCACGGACTCCCAAATCTATGTTTGAACTTGGATTTGGCAAGACAAGCAAGCAGCCCCAGTCTCTGTGCCTCTGTGCGAGCAGTGCCATGGGCAGATGAGGCTGAGCAACAGCTTTCCAGGCTAGCTCTTTCTGGCTGCGACCTATCTGCAGACGTTCACATTTTCCGAGCAGGACTGCCGGAGGCCCCCTGCACGGATTCCCCATGTAACGTTTGAAGTTTGAGGGGACAAGAGAAGCAAGCAGCCCCAGTCTCTGTGCCTCTGTGCAAGCAGTGCCATGGGCAGATGAGGCTGAGCAACAGCTTTCCAGGCTAGCTCTTTCTGCCTGCGAGCTACCTGCAGACGTTCGCATTTTCGGAGCAAAGCTGCCATAGGCCACCTGCACGGACTCCCAAAGCTACGTTTGAAGTTTCAGGGGGCAAGACAAGCAAGCAGCCCCAGTCTCTGTGCCTCTGTGCGAGCAGTGCCATGGGCAGATGAGGCTGAGCAACAGCTTTCCAGGCTAGCTCTTTCTGCCTGCGAGCTATCTGCAGACGTTCACGTTTTCGGAGCAGGGCTGCCTGAGGCCCCCTGTATGGACCTCCAAAGATACGCTTGAAGTTTGAGGTGGCAAGACAAGCAAGCAGCCCCAGTCTCTGTGCCTCTGTGCGAGCAGTGCCATGGGCAGATGAGGCTGAGCAACAGCTTTCCAGGCTAGCTCTTTCTGGCTGCGAACTATCTGCAGACGTTCGCATTTTCAGAGCAGGGCTGCCGGAGGACCCCTGTATGGACCTCCAAAAGATTAGTTTGAACTTGGAGTTGGCAAGACAAGCAAGCAGCCCCAGTCTCTATGCCTCTGTGCATCAGTGCCATGGGCAGATGAGGCTGAGCAACAGCTTTCCAGGCTAGCTCTTTCTGGCTGCGAGCTATCTGCAGACGTACTCATTTCGGAGCAGGACTGCTGAAGGCCCCCTGCACGGAACCCAAAAATACATTTGAAGTTTGATAGGGGAAGACAAGAAAGAAGCCCCAGTCTTTGTGCCTCTGTGCGTGCAGTGCCATGGGCAGATGAGGCTGAGCAACAGCTTTCCAGGCTAGCTCTTTCTGCCTGCGAGCTATCTGCAGACGTTCGCATTTTCCGAGCAGGGCTGTTGAAGCCCCCCTGCACGGACTCCCAAATCTATGTTTGAACTTTGAGGTGGCAATACAAGCAAGCAGCCCCAGTCTCTGTGCATCTGTGCGAGCAGTGCCATGGGCAGATGAGGCTGAGCAACAGCTTTCCAGGCTAGCTCTTTCTGGCTGCGACCTATCTGCAGACGTTCACATTTTCCGAGCAGGACTGCCGGAGGCCCCCTGCACGGATTCCCCATGTAACGTTTGAAGTTTGAGGGGACAAGAGAAGCAAGCAGCCCCAGTCTCTGTGCCTCTGTGCAAGCAGTGCCATGGGCAGATGAGGCTGAGCAACAGCTTTCCAGGCTAGCTCTTTCTGGCTGCGAGCTACCTGCAGACGTTCGCATTTTCGGAGCAAATCTGCCATAGGCCACCTGCACGGACTCCCAAAGCTACGTTTGAAGTCTCAGGAGGCAAGACAAGCAAGCAGCCCCAGTCTCTGTGCCTCTGTGCGTGCAGTGCCATGGGCAGATGAGGCTGAGCAACAGCTTTCCAGGCTAGCTCTTTCTGCCTGCGAGCTATCTGCAGACGTTCACGTTTTCGGAGCAGGGCTGCCTGAGGCCCCCTGTATGGACCTCCAAAGATACGCTTGAAGTTTGAGGTGGCAAGACAAGCAAGCAGCCCCAGTCTCTGTTCCTCTGTGCGAGCAGTGCCATGGGCAGATGAGGCTGAGCAACAGCTTTCCAGGCTAGCTCTTTCTGGCTGCGAGCTATCTGCAGACGTTCGCATTTTCAGAGCAGGGCTGCCGGAGGACCCCTGTATGGACCTCCAAAAGATTAGTTTGAACTTGGAGTTGGCAAGACAAGCAAGCAGCCCCAGTCTCTATGCCTCTGTGCATCAGTGCCATGGGCAGATGAGGCTGAGCAACAGCTTTCCAGGCTAGCTCTTTCTGGCTGCGAGCTATCTGCAGACGTACTCATTTCGGAGCAGGACTGCTGAAGGCCCCCTGCACGGAACCCAAAAATACATTTCAAGTTTGATAGGGGAAGACAAGAAAGAAGCCCCAGTCTTTGTGCCTCTGTGCAAGCAGTGCCATGGCCAGATGAGGCTGAGCAACAGCTTTCCAGGCTAGCTCTTTCTGGCTGCGATCTAACTGCAGACGTTCGCATTTTCAGAGCAGGGCTTCCGGAGTCCCCCTGAACGGACTCCAAAAGATAAGTTTGAACTTGGATTTGGCAAGACAAGCAAGCAGCCCCAGTCTCTGTGCCTCTGTGCGAGCAGTGCCAAGGGCAGATGAGGCTGAGCAACAGATTTCCAGGCTAGCTCTTTCTGGCTGCGAGCTATCTACAGATGTTCGCATTTTCGGAACAACCTTTCCAGAGTCAACCTGAACGGAATCCCAAAACTATGATTGAAGTTTGAAGGGGCAAGACAAGCAAACAGCCCCAGTCTCTGTGCCTCTGTGCGAGCAGTGCCATGGGCAGATGAGGCTGAGCAACAGCTTTCCAGGCTAGCTCTTTCTGGTTGCGACCTATCTGCAGACGTTCACATTTTCCGAGCAGGACTGCCGTAGGCCCCCTGCACGGACTCCCCATGTTACGTTTGAAGTTTGAGGGGACAAGAGAAGCAAGCAGCACCAGTCTCTGTGCCTCTGTGCGAGCAGTGCCATGGGCAGATGAGGCTGGGCAACAGCTTTCCAGGCTAGCTCTTTCTGGCTGCGAGCTACCTGCAGACGTTCGCATTTTCGGAGCAACGCTGCCATAGGCCACCTGCACGGACTCCCAAAGCTACGTTTGAAGTTTCAGGGGGCAAGACAAGCAATCAGCCCCAGTCTCTGTGCCTCTGTGCGTGCAGTGCCATGGGCAGATGAGGCTGAGCAACAGCTTTCCAGGCTAGCTCTTTCTGGCTGCGAGCTATCTGCAGATGTTCGCATTTTCAGAGCAGAACTGCCGGAGGACCCCTGCACGGACTCCAAAAGATTAGTTTGAACTTGGAGTTGGCAAGACAAGCAAGCAGCCCCAGTCTCTGTGCCTCTGTGCATCAGTGCCATGTGCAGATGAGGCTGAGCAACAGCTTTCCAAGCTAGCTCTTTCTGGCTGCGAGCTATCTGCAGACACTCGCATTTTCGGAACAACGTTGCCGGAGTCCACCTGAACGGACTCCCAAAACTATGTTTGAAGTTTGAGGGGGCAATACAAGCAAGCAGCCCCAGTCTCTGTGCCTCTGTGCGAGCAGTGCCATGGGCACATGAGGCTGAGCAACAGCTTTCCAGGCTAGCTCTTTCTGGCTGCGAGCTATCGGCGAACGTTCTCATTTCGGAGCAGGGCTGCTTGAGGCCCCCTGCACGGAACCCAAAAATACATTTGAAGTTTGATAGGGGAAGACAAGAAAGAAGCCCCAGTCTCTGTGCCTCTGTGCATCAGTGCCATGGACAGATGAGGCTGAGCAACAGCTTTCCAGGCTAGCTCTTTCTGCCTGCGAGCTATCTGCAGACGTTCGCATTTTCCGAGCAGGGCTGTTGAAGCCCCCCTGCACGGACTCCCAAATCTATGTTTGAACTTGGATTTGGCAAGACAAGCAAGCAGCCCCAGTCTCTGTGCCTCTGTGCGAGCAGTGCCATAGGCAGATGAGGCTGAGCAACAGCTTTCCAGGCTAGCTCTTTCTGGCTGCGACCTATCTGCAGACGTTCACATTTTCCGAGCAGGACTGCCGGAGGCCCCCTGCACGGATTCCCCATGTAACGTTTGAAGTTTGAGGGGACAAGAGAAGCAAGCAGCCCCAGTCTCTGTGCCTCTGTGCAAGCAGTGCCATGGGCAGATGAGGCTGAGCAACAGCTTTCCAGGCTAGCTCTTTCTGCCTGCGAGCTACCTGCAGACGTTCGCATTTTCGGAGCAAAGCTGCCTGAGGCCCCCTGTATGGACCTCCAAAGATACGCTTGAAGTTTGAGGTGGCAAGACAAGCAAGCAGCCCCAGTCTCTGTGCCTCTGTGCGAGCAGTGCCATGGGCAGATGAGGCTGAGCAACAGCTTTCCAGGCTAGCTCTTTCTGGCTGCGAGCTATCTGCAGACGTACTCATTTCGGAGCAGGACTGCTGAAGGCCCCCTGCACGGAACCCAAAAATACATTTGAAGTTTGATAGGGGAAGACAAGAAAGAAGCCCCAGTCTTTGTGCCTCTGTGCAAGCAGTGCCATGGCCAGATGAGGCTGAGCAACAGCTTTCCAGGCTAGCTCTTTCTGGCTGCGATCTAACTGCAGACGTTCGCATTTTCAGAGCAGGGCTGCCGGAGGCCCCCTGAACGGACTCCAAAAGATAAGTTTGAACTTGGATTTGGCAAGACAAGCAAGCAGCCCCAGTCTCTGTGCCTCTGTGCGAGCAGTGCCAAGGGCAGATGAGACTGAGCAACAGCTTTCCAGGCTAGCTCTTTCTGGCTGCGAGCTATCTGCAGACGTTCACATTTTCAGAGCAGCACTGCCGGAGGCCCCCTGCACAGACTCCCAATGTTACGTTTGAAGTTTGAGGGGACAAGAGAAGCAAGCAGCCCCAGTGTCTGTGCCTCTGTGTGAGTAGTGCCATGGGCAGATGAGGCTGAGAAACAGGTTTCCAGGCTAGCTTTTTCTGGCTGCGAGCTATCTGCAGACGTTCGCATTTTCGGAGCAACGCTGCCATAGGCCACCTGCACGGACTCCCAAAGCTACGTTTGAAGTTTCAGGGGGCAAGACAAGCAAGCAGCCCCAGTCTCTGTGCCTCTGTGCGAGCAGTGCCATGGGCAGATGAGGCTGAGCAACAGATTTCCAGGCTAGCTCTTTCTGGCTGCGAGCTATCTGCAGACGTTCGCATTTTCAGAGCACTACTGCCGGATTCATCCGGCACGGACCACCTAAGATATGTTTGAAGTTTGAGGTGGCAAGACAAGCAAGAAGCCCCAGTCTCTGTGCCTCTGTGCATCAGTGCCATGGGCAGATGAGGCTGAGCAACAGCTTTCCAGGCTAGCTCTTTCTGGCTGCGAGCTATCTGCAGACGTTCGCATTTTCAGAGCAGGGCTGCCGAAGCACCCCTGCACGGACTCCCAAATCTATGTTTGAACTTTGAGGTGGCAAGACAAGCAAGCAGCCCCAGTCTCTGTGCCTCTGTGCGAGCAGTGCCATGGGCAGATGAGGCTGAGCAACAGATTCCCAGGCTAGCTCTTTCTGGCTGCGAGCTCTCTACAGACGTTCGCATTTTCGGAACAACCTTTCCGGAGTCAACCTGAACGGACTCCCAAAACTATGTTTGAAGTTTGAGGGGGCAAGACAAGCAAGCAGCCCCAGTCTCAGTGTCTCTGCGAGAGCAGTGCCGTGGGCAGATGAGGCTGAGCAACAGCTTTCCAGGCTAGCTCTTTCTGGCTTTGAGCCATCTGCAGACGTTCGCACTTTCGGAGCAGGGCTGCCGGAGACCCCCTGCACGGAACCCAAAAATACATTTGAAGTTTGATAGGGAAAGACAAGAAAGAAGCCACAGTCTTTGTGCCTCTGTGCAAGCAGTGCCATGGCCAGAGGAGGCTGAGCAACAGCTTTCCAGGCTAGCTCTTTCTGCCTGCGAGCTATGTGCAGACGTTCACGTTTTCGGAGCAGGGCTACCTGAGGCCCCCTGTATGGACCTCCAAAGATACACTTGAAGATTGAGGGGGCAAGAGAAGCAAGCAGCCCCAGTCTCTGTGCCTCTGTGTGAGCAGTGCCATGGGCAGATGAGTCTGAGCAATAGATTTCCAGGCTAGCTCATTCTGGCTGCGAGCTATCTGCAGACGTTCACATTTTCGGAGCAGGGCTGCCGGAGTCCGGCTGCACGGACCCCAAAGGCTACGTTTGAAGTTTGAGGTGACAAGACAAGCAAGCACCCCCAGTCTCTGTGCCTCTGTGCGTGCAGTGCCATGGGCAGATGAGGCTGAGCAACAGCTTTCCACGCTAGCTCTTTCTGGCTGCGAGCTATCTGCAGACGTTCGAATTTTCGGAGCAGGGCAGATGGAGGCTTATTACACGGAACCCAAAAATACATTAGAAGTTTGATGTAGGAAGACAACAAAGAAGCCACAGTCTTTGTGCCTCTGTGCGAGCAAGTGCCATGGGCAGATGAGGCTGAGCAACAGATTTCCAGGCTAGCTCTTTCGGGCTGCGAGCTATCTGCAGACGTTCGCATTTTCGGAGCAGCGCTGTCGGAGGCGCTCGGCACGGACAGCCTAACCTATGTCTGAAGTTTGAGGTGGCAAGACAAGCAAGCAGCACCAGTCTCTGTGCCTCTGTGCGAGCAGTGCCATGGGCAGATGAGGCTGAGCAATATCTTTCCAGGCTAGCTCTTTCTGCCTGCGAGCTATCTGCAGACGTTTGCATTTTCAGAGCAAGGATGCCGGACGCCCCCTGCACGTACAGCCTAACCTACGTCTGAAGTTTGAGGTGGCAAGACAAGCAAGCAGCCCCAGTCTCTGTGCCTCTGTGCGAGCAGTGCCATGGGCAGATGAGGCTGAGCAACAGTTTTACAGGCTAGATCATTTTGCCTGCGAGCTATCTGCAGACGTTCGCGTTTTCGGAGCAGGGTTCCCTCAGGCCCTCTGCATGGAACCCCAAATATACATTTGAAGTTTGAGGGGGCAAGACAAGCAAGCAGCCCCAGTCTCTGTGCCTCTGTGCGAGCAGTGCCATAGCCATACGAGGCTGAGCAACAGCTTTCCAGGCTAGCTCTTTCTGGCTACGAGCTATCTGCAGCCGTTTGCATTTTCGGAGCAGCGCTGCCGGAGGCGCTCTGCACGGAAAGCCTAACCTACGTCTGAAGTTTGAGGTGGCAAGAGAAGCAAGCAGCCCCAGTCTCTGTGCCTCTGTTCGAGCAGTGCCATGGGCAGATGAGGCTGAGCAACAGCTTTACAGGCTAGCTCTTTCCTGCTGCGAGCTATCTGCAGACGTTCGCGTTTTCGGAGCAGGGTTCCCTCAGGCCCTCTGCATGGAACCCCAAATATACATTTGAAGTTTGAGGTGGCAAGACAAGCAAGCAGCCCCAGTCTCTGTGCCTCTGTGCGAGCAGTGCCATGGGCAGATGAGGCTGAGCAACAGTTCTACAGGCTAGATCATTTTGCCTGAGAGCTATCTGCAGACGTTCGCGTTTTCGGAGCAGGGTTCCCTCAGGCCCTCTGCATGGAACCCCAAATATACATTTGAAGTTTGAGGGGGCAAGACAAGCAAGCAGCCCCAGTCTCTGTGCCTCTGTGCGAGCAGTGCCATGGGCAGATGAGGCTGAGCAACAGCTTTGCAGGCTAGCTCTTTCTGGCTGCGAGCTATCTGCAGACGTTCGCATTTTCAGAACAGGGCTGCTGGAGGCTTCCTGCACGGACCACCTTATCTAGTTTTGAAGTTTGAGGGGGCAAGACAAGCAAGCAGCCCCAGTCTCTGTGCCTCTGTGCGAGCAGTGCCATGGGCAGATGAGGCTGAGCAACAGCTTTCCAGGCTAGATCTTTCTGGCTGCGAGCTATCTGCAGACGTTTGCATTTTCAGAGCAAGGCTACCTTCAGGCCCCCTGCACGGACCCCCTAAGCGACGTTTGAAGTTTGAGGTGGCAAGACAAGCAAGCAGCCCCAGACTCTGTGCCTCTGTGCAAGCAGTGCCATGGGCAGATGAGGCTGAGCAACAGCTTTCCAGGCTAGCTCTTTCTGGCTGCGAGCTATCTGCAGACGTTCGCATTCCTGGAGCAGGGCTGACGGAGTCGCCCGGCACGGACCACCAAAGATACGTTTGAAGTTTGAGGTGGAAAGACAAGCAAGCAGCCCCAGTCTCTCTGCCTCAGTGCGAGCAGAGCCATTGGCAGATGAGGCTGAGCAACAGCTTTCCAGGCTAGCCCTTTCGGGCTGCGAGCTATCTGCAGACGTTCGCATTTTCGGAGCAGCGCTGTCGGAGGCGCTCGGCACGGACAGCCTAACCTATGTCTGAAGTTTGAGGTGGCAAGACAAGCAAGCAGCACCAGTCTCTGTGCCTCTGTGCGAGCAGTGCCATGGGCAGATGAGGCTGAGCAATATCTTTCCAGGCTAGCTCTTTCTGGCTGCGAGCTATCTGCAGACGTTTGCATTTTCAGAGCAAGGCTGCCGGACGCCCCCTGCACGTACAGCCTCACCTACGTCTGAAGTTTGAGGTGGCAAGACAAGCAAGCAGCCCCAGTCTCTGTGCCTCTGTGCGAGCAGTGCCATGGGCAGATGAGGCTGAGCAACAGTTTTACAGGCTAGATCATTTTGCCTGCGAGCTATCTGCAGACGTTCGCGTTTTCGGAGCAGGGTTCCCTCAGGCCCTCTGCATGGAACCCCAAATATACATTTGAAGTTTGAGGGGGCAAGAGAAGTAAGCAGCCCCAGTCTCTGTGCCTCTGTGCGAGCAGTGCCATGGGCAGATGAGGCTGAGCAACAGCTTTCCAGGCTAGCTCTTTCCTGCTGCGAGCTATCTGCAGACGTTCGCATTTTCAGAACAGGGCTGCTGGAGGCTTCCTGCACGGACCACCTAAGCTATGTTTGAAGTTTGAGGGGGCAAGACAAGCAAGCAGCCCCAGTCTCTGTGGCTCTGTGCGAGCAGTGCCAGGGGCAGATGAGACTGAGCAACAGCTTTCCAGGCTAGCTCTTTCTGGCTGCGAGCTATCTGCAGACGTTCGCATTTTCAGAGCGGGGCTATCTTCAGGCACCCGGCACGGACCACCTAAGCTGCATTTGAAGTTTGGGGGGCAAGGGAAGCAAGCAGCCCCAGTCTCTGTGCCTCTGTGCGAGCAGTGCCATGGGCAGATGAGGCTGAGCAACAGCTTTCCAGGCTAGCTTTTTCTGGCTTCGAGCTATCTGCAGACGTTCGCATTTTCAGAGCAAGGCTGCCGGAGGCCCCCTGCACGGACGCCCAAAGTTACATTTGACTATTGAGGTGGCAGTATAAGCAAGCAGCCCCAGTCTCTGTGCCTCTGTGCGAGCAGTGCCATGGGCAGATGAGGCTGAGCAGCAGCTTTCCAGGCTAGCTCTTTCTGCCTGCGAGCTATCTGCAGACGTTCGCATTTTCAGAACAGGGCTGCTGGAGGCTTCCTGCACGGACCACCTAAGCTATGTTTGCAGTTTGAGGGGGCAAGACAAGCAAGCAGCCCCAGTCTCTGTGCCTCAGTGCGAGCAGTGCCAGGGGCAGATGAGACTGAGCAACAGCTTTCCAGGCTAGCTCTTTCTGCCTGCGAGCTATCTGCAGCCGTTCGCATTTTCGGAGCAGGGCTGTCGGAGGCGCTCGGCACGTAGAGCCTAACCTAAGTCTGAAGTTTGAGGTGGCAAGACAAGCAAGAAGCCCCAGTCTCTGTGCCTCTGTGCGAGCAGTGCCATGGGCAGATGAGGCTGAGCAACAGCTTTCCAGGCTAGCTCTTTCTGGCTGCGAGCTATCTGCAGACATTCGCATTTTCAGAGCAGGGCTGACGGAGGCGCCCGGCACGGACCACCTACGCTACGTTTGAATTTTGAAGGGGCAAGAGAAACAAGCAGCCCCAGTCTCTGTGCCTCTGTGCGAGCAGTGCCATAGCCATATGAGGCTGAGCAACAGCTTTCCAGGCTAGCTCTTTCTGGCTGCGAGCTATCTGCAGACGTTTGCATTTTCAGAGCAAGGCTGCCGGACCCCCCCTGCACGTACAGCCTAACCTACGTCTGAAGTTTGAGGTGGAAAGACAAGCAAGCAGCCCCAGTCTCTGTGCCTCTGTGCGAGCAGTGCCATGGGCAGATGAGGCTGAGCAACAGCTTTCCAGGCTAGCTCTTTCTGGCTACGAGCTATCTGCAGCCGTTCGCATTTTCGGAGCAGCGCTGTTGGAGGCTCTCTGCACGGACAGCCTAACCTACGTCTGAAGTTTGAGGTGGCAAGAGAAGCAAGCAGCCCCAGTCTCTGTGCCTCTGTTCGAGCAGTGCCATGGGCAGATGAGGCTGAGCAACAGCTTTACAGGCTAGCTCTTTCCTGCTGCGAGCTATCTGCAGACGTTAGCGTTTTCGGAGCAGGGGTCCCGCAGGCCCTCTGCATGGAACCCCAAATATACATTTGAAGTTTGAGGGGGCAAGACAAGCAAGCAGCCCCAGTCTCTGTGCCTCTGTGCGAGCAGTGCCATGGGCAGATGAGGCTGAGCAACAGTTTTACATGCTAGATCATTTTGCCTGCGAGCTATCTGCAGACGTTCGCGTTTTCGGAGCAGGGTTACCTCAGGCCCTCTGCATGGAACCCCAAATATACATTTGAAGTTTGAGGGGGCAAGACAAGCAAGCAGCCCCAGTCTCTGTGCCTCTGTGCGAGCAGTGCCATGGGCAGATGAGGCTGAGCAACAGCTTTGCAGGCTAGCTCTTTCTGGCTGCGAGCTATCTGCAGACGTTCGCATTTTCAGAACAGGGCTGCTGGAGGCTTCCTGCACGGACCACCTTATCTAGTTTTGAAGTTTGAGGTGGCAAGACAAGCAAGCAGCCCCAGTCTCTGTGCCTCTGTGCGAGCAGTGCCATGGGCAGATGAGGCTGAGCAACAGCTTTCCAGGCTAGATCTTTCTGGCTGCGAGCTATCTGCAGACGTTTGCATTTTCAGAGCAAGGCTACCTTCAGGCCCCCTGCACGGACCCCCTAAGCGACGTTTGAAGTTTGAGGTGGCAAGACAAGCAAGCAGCCCCAGACTCTGTGCCTCTGTGCGAGCAGTGCCATGGGCAGATGAGGCTGAGCAACAGCTTTCCAGGCTAGCTCTTTCTGGCTGCGAGCTATCTGCAGACGTTCGCATTCTTGGAGCAGGGCTGACGGAGTCGCCCGGCACGGACCACCAAAGATACGTTTGAAGTTTGAGGTGTCAAGACAAGCAAGCAGCCCCAGTCTCTGTGCCTCAGTGCGAGCAGAGCCATTGGCAGATGAGGCTGAGCAACAGCTTTCCAGGCTAGCCCTTTCGGGCTGCGAGCTATCTGCAGACGTTCGCATTTTCAGAGCAGCGCTGTCGGAGGCGCTCGGCACGGACAGCCTAACCTATGTCTGAAGTTTGAGGTGGCAAGACAAGCAAGCAGCACCAGTCTCTGTGCCTCTGTGCGAGCAGTGCCATGGGCAGATGAGGCTGAGCAATATCTTTCCAGGCTAGCTCTTTCTGCCTGCGAGCTATCTGCAGACGTTTGCATTTTCAGAGCAAGGCTGCCGGACGCCCCCTGCACGTACAGCCTAACCTACGTCTGAAGTTTGAGGTGGCAAGACAAGCAAGCAGCCCCAGTCTCTGTGCCTCTGTGCGAGCAGTGCCATGGGCAGATGAGGCTGAGCAACAGTTTTACAGGCTAGATCATTTTGCCTGCGAGCTATCTGCAGACGTTCGCGTTTTCGGAGCAGGGTTCCCTCAGGCCCTCTGCATGGAACCCCAAATATACATTTGAAGTTTGAGGGGGCAAGAGAAGTAAGCAGCCCCAGTCTCTGTGCCTCTGTGCGAGCAGTGCCATGGGCAGATGAGGCTGAGCAACAGCTTTCCAGGCTAGCTCTTTCCTGCTGCGAGCTATCTGCAGACGTTCGCATTTTCAGAGCAGTGCTGCCGGAGGCCCCCTGCACGGAACCCCTAAGCGACGTTTGAAGTTTGAGGTGGCAAGACAAGCAAGCAGCCGCCGTCTCTGTGCCTCTGTGCGAGCAGTGCCATGGGCAGATGAGGCTGAGCAACAGTTTTACAGGCTAGATCATTTTGCCTGCGAGCTATCTGCAGACGTTCGCGTTTTCGGAGCAGGGTTCCCTAAGGCCCTCTGCATGGAACCCCAAATATACATTTGAAGTTTGAGGGGGCAAGACAAGCAAGCAGCCCCAGTCTCTGTGCCTCAGTGCGAGCAGTGCCA
Source organism: Opisthocomus hoazin (assembly GCF_030867145.1). Classification (NCBI taxonomy): domain Eukaryota; kingdom Metazoa; phylum Chordata; class Aves; order Opisthocomiformes; family Opisthocomidae; genus Opisthocomus; species Opisthocomus hoazin. Next base: position 19,402,489 of record NC_134430.1, on the reverse strand, counting down.
TAGCCATACGAGGCTGAGCAACAGCTTTCCAGGCTAGCTCTTTCTGGCTACGAGCTATCTGCAGCCGTTTGCATTTTCGGAGCAGCGCTGCCGGAGGCGCTCTGCACGGACAGCCTAACCTACGTCTGAAGTTTGAGGTGGCAAGAGAAGCAAGCAGCCCCAGTCTCTGTGCCTCTGTTCGAGCAGTGCCATGGGCAGATGAGGCTGAGCAACAGCTTTACAGACTAGCTCTTTCCTGCTGCGAGCTATCTGCAGACGTTAGCGTTTTCGGAGCAGGGGTCCCGCAGGCCCTCTGCATGGAACCCCAAATATACATTTGAAGTTTGAGGGGGCAAGACAAGCAAGCAGCCCCAGTCTCTGTGCCTCTGTGCGAGCAGTGCCATGGGCAGATGAGGCTGAGCAACAGTTCTACAGGCTAGATCATTTTGCCTGAGAGCTATCTGCAGATGTTCGCGTTTTCGGAGCAGGGTTCCCTCAGGCCCTCTGCATGGAACACCAAATATACATTTGAAGTTTGAGGGGGCAAGACAAGCAAGCAGCCCCAGTCTCTGTGCCTCTGTGCGAGCAGTGCCATGGGCAGATGAGGCTGAGCAACAGCTTTCCAGGCTAGATCTTTCTGGCTGCGAGCTATCTGCAGACGTTTGCATTTTCAGAGCAAGGCTACCTTCAGGCCCCCTGCACGGACCCCCTAAGCGACGTTTGAAGTTTGAGGTGGCAAGACAAGCAAGCAGCCCCAGACTCTGTGCCTCTGTGCGAGCAGTGCCATGGGCAGATGAGGCTGAGCAACAGCTTTCCAGGCTAGCTCTTTCTGGCTGCGAGCTATCTGCAGACGTTCGCATTCTTGGAGCAGGGCTGACGGAGTCGCCCGGCACGGACCACCAAAGATACGTTTGAAGTTTGAGGTGGAAAGACAAGCAAGCAGCCCCAGTCTCTGTGCCTCAGTGCGAGCAGAGCCATTGGCAGATGAGGCTGAGCAACAGCTTTCCAGGCTAGCCCTTTCGGGCTGCGAGCTATCTGCAGACGTTCGCATTTTCGGAGCAGCGCTGTCGGAGGCGCTCGGCACGGACAGCCTAACATATGTCTGAAGTTTGAGGTGGCAAGACAAGCAAGCAGCACCAGTCTCTGTGCCTCTGTGCGAGCAGTGCCATGGGCAGATGAGGCTGAGCAATATCTTTCCAGGCTAGCTCTTTCTGGCTGCGAGCTATCTGCAGACGTTCACATTTTCAGAGCAAGGCTGCCGGACGCCCCCTGCACGTACAGCCTCACCTACGTCTGAAGTTTGAGGTGGCAAGACAAGCAAGCAGCCCCAGTCTCTGTGCCTCTGTGCGAGCAGTGCCATGGGCAGATGAGGCTGAGCAACAGTTTTACAGGCTAGATCATTTTGCCTGCGAGCTATCTGCAGACGTTCGCGTTTTCGGAGCAGGGTTCCCTCAGGCCCTCTGCATGGAACCCCAAATATACATTTGAAGTTTGAGGGGGCAAGAGAAGTAAGCAGCCCCAGTCTCTGTGCCTCTGTGCGAGCAGTGCCATGGGCAGATGAGGCTGAGCAACAGCTTTCCAGGCTAGCTCTTTCCTGCTGCGAGCTATCTGCAGACGTTCGCATTTTCAGAACAGGGCTGCTGGAGGCTTCCTGCACGGACCACCTAAGCTATGTTTGAAGTTTGAGGGGGCAAGACAAGCAAGCAGCCCCAGTCTCTGTGGCTCTGTGCGAGCAGTGCCAGGGGCAGATGAGACTGAGCAACAGCTTTCCAGGCTAGCTCTTTCTGGCTGCGAGCTATCTGCAGACGTTCGCATTTTCAGAGCGGGGCTATCTTCAGGCACCCGGCACGGACCACCTAAGCTGCATTTGAAGTTTGGGGGGCAAGGGAAGCAAGCAGCCCCAGTCTCTGTGCCTCTGTGCGAGCAGTGCCATGGGCAGATGAGGCTGAGCAACAGCTTTCCAGGCTAGCTTTTTCTGGCTTCGAGCTATCTGCAGACGTTCGCATTTTCAGAGCAAGGCTGCCGGAGGCCCCCTGCACGGACGCCCAAAGTTACATTTGAATATTGAGGTGGCAGTATAAGCAAGCAGCCCCAGTCTCTGTGCCTCTGTGCGAGCAGTGCCATGGGCAGATGAGGCTGAGCAGCAGCTTTCCAGGCTAGCTCTTTCTGCCTGCGAGCTATCTGCAGACGTTCGCATTTTCAGAACAGGGCTGCTGGAGGCTTCCTGCACGGACCACCTAAGCTATGTTTGCAGTTTGAGGGGGCAAGACAAGCAAGCAGCCCCAGTCTCTGTGGCTCTGTGCGAGCAGTGCCAGGGGCAGATGAGACTGAGCAACAGCTTTCCAGGCTAGCTCTTTCTGCCTGCGAGCTATCTGCAGCCGTTCGCATTTTCGGAGCAGGGCTGTCGGAGGCGCTCGGCACGTAGAGCCTAACCTAAGTCTGAAGTTTGAGGTGGCAAGACAAGCAAGAAGCCCCAGTCTCTGTGCCTCTGTGCGAGCAGTGCCATGGGCAGATGAGGCTGAGCAACAGCTTTCCAGGCTAGCTCTTTCTGGCTGCGAGCTATCTGCAGACATTCGCATTTTCAGAGCAGGGCTGACGGAGGCGCCCGGCACGGACCACCTACGCTACGTTTGAATTTTGAAGGGGCAAGAGAAACAAGCAGCCCCAGTCTCTGTGCCTCTGTGCGAGCAGTGCCATAGCCATATGAGGCTGAGCAACAGCTTTCCAGGCTAGCTCTTTCTGGCTGCGAGCTATCTGCAGACGTTTGCATTTTCAGAGCAAGGCTGCCGGACGCCCCCTGCACGTACAGCCTAACCTACGTCTGAAGTTTGAGGTGGAAAGACAAGCAAGCAGCCCCAGTCTCTGTGCCTCTGTGCGAGCAGTGCCATGGGCAGATGAGACTGAGCAACAGCTTTCCAGGCTAGCTCTTTCTGGCTACGAGCTATCTGCAGCCGTTCGCATTTTCGGAGCAGCGCTGTTGGAGGCTCTCTGCACGGACAGCCTAACCTACGTCTGAAGTTTGAGGTGGCAAGAGAAGCAAGCAGCCCCAGTCTCTGTGCCTCTGTTCGAGCAGTGCCATGGGCAGATGAGGCTGAGCAACAGCTTTCCAGGCTAGCTCTTTCTGCCTGCGAGCTATCTGCAGCCGTTCGCATTTTCGGAGCAGGGCTGTCGGAGTCGCTCGGCACGTAGATCCTACCCTACGTCTGAAGTTTGAGGTGGCAAGACAAGCAAGTAGCCCCAGTCTCTGTGCCTCTGTGCGAGCAGTGCCATGGGCAGATGAGGCTGAGCAACAGTTTTACAGGCTAGATCATTTTGCCTGCGAGCTATCTGCAGACGTTCATGTTTTCGGAGCAGGGCTGCCGGAGGCCCCCTGTATGGACCTCCAAAGATACGATTGAAGTTTGAGGTGGCAAGACAAGCAAGCAGCCCCAGTCTCTGTGCCTCTGTGCGAGCAGTGCCATGGGCAGATGAGGCTGAGCAACAGCTTTCCAGGCTAGCTCTTTCTGCCTGCGAGCTATCTGCAGCCGTTCGCATTTTCGGAGCAGGGCTGCCGGAGGCCCCCTGCACGTAACCCCTAAGCGACGTTTGAAGTTTGAGGTGGAAAGACAAGCAAGCAGCCCCACTCTCTGTGCCTCTGTGCGAGCAGTGCCATGGGCAGATGAGGCTGAGCAACAGCTTTCCAGGCTAGCTCTTTCTGCCTGCGAGCTATCTGCAGCCGTTCGCATTTTCGGAGCAGGGCTGTTGGAGGCCCCCTGTATGGACCTCCAAAGATACTCTTGAAGTTTGAGGTGGCAAGACAAGCAAGCAGCCCCAGTCTCTGTGCCTCTGTGCGAGCAGTGCCATGGGCAGATGAGGCTGAGCAGCAGCTTTGCAGGCTAGCTCTTTCTGGCTACGAGCTATCTGCAGACGTTCATGTTTTCGGAGCAGGGCTGCCGGAGGCCCCCTGTATGGACCTCCAAAGATACGCTTGAAGTTTGAGGTGGCAAGACAAGCAAGCAGCCCCAGTCTCTGTGCCTCTGTGCGAGCAGTGCCATGGGCAGATGAGGCTGAGCAACAGCTTTCCAGGCTAGCTCTTTCTGCCTGCGAGCTATCTGCAGCCGTTCGCATTTTCGGAGCAGGGCTGTCGGAGGCGCTCCTCACGTAGAGCCTAACCTACGTCTGAAGTTTGAGGTGGCAAGACAAGCAAGCAGCCCCAGTCTCTGTGCCTCTGTGCGAGCAGTGCCATGGGCAGATGAGGCTGAGCAACAGCTTTCCAGGCTAGCTCTTTCTGTCTGCGAGCTATCTGCAGACGTTCGCATTTTCAGAGCAGGGCTGACGGAGGATCCTGGCACGGACCACCTAAGCTAGGTTTGAAGTTTGAGGGGGCAAGAGAAGCAAGCAGCCCCAGTCTCCGTGCCTCTGTGAGAGCAGACCCATGGGCAGATGAGCCTGAGCAACAGCTTTGAAGGCTAGCTCTTTCTGCCTGCGAGCTATCTGCAGCCGTTCGCATTTTCGGAGCAGCGCTGTTGGAGGCGCTCGGCACGTACAGCCTAACCTACGTCTGAAGTTTGAGGGGGCAAGAGAAGCAAGCAGCCCCAGTCTCTGTGCCTCTGTGCGAGCAGTGCCATGGGCAGATGAGGCTGAGCAACAGCTTTCCAGGCTAGCTCTTTCTGGCTGTGAGCTATCTGCAGACGTTCGCATTTTCAGAGCAAGGCTGCCGGAGGCCCCCTGCACGGAACTCCTAAGCGATGTTTCAAGTTTGAGGTGGAAAGACAAGCAAGCAGCCCCAGTCTCTGTGCCTCTGTGCGAGCAGTGCCATGGGCAGATGAGGCTGAGCAACAGTTTTACAGGCTAGATAATTTTGCCTGCGAGCTATCTGCAGACGTTCGCGTTTTCGGAGCAGGGTTCCCTCAGGCCCTCTGCATGGAACCCCAAATATACATTTGAAGTTTGAGGTGGCAAGAAAAGCAAGCAGCCCCAATTTCTGTGCCTCTGTGCGAGCAGTACCATGGGCAGATGAGGCTGAGCAACAGCTTTCCAGGCTAGCTCTTTCTGTCTGCGAGCTATCTGCAGACGTTCATGTTTTCGGAGCAGTGCTGCCGGAGGCCCCCTGCACGGAACCCCTAAGCGACGTTTGAAGTTTGAGGTGGCAAGACAAGCAAGCAGCCGCCGTCTCTGTGCCTCTGTGCGAGCAGTGCCATGGGCAGATGAGGCTGAGCAACAGTTTTACAGGCTAGATCATTTTGCCTGCGAGCTATATGCAGACGTTCGCGTTTTCGGAGCAGGGTTCCCTAAGGCCCTCTGCATGGAACCCCAAATATACATTTGAAGTTTGAGGGGGCAAGACAAGCAAGCAGCCCCAGTCTCTGTGCCTCAGTGCGAGCAGTGCCATAGCCATATGAGGCTGAGCAACAGCTTTCCAGGCTAGCTCTTTCTGGCTACGAGCTATCTGCAGCCGTTCGCATTTTCGGAGCAGCGCTGCCGGAGGCGCTCTGCACGGACAGCCTAACCTACGTCTGAAGTTTGAGGTGGCAAGAGAAGCAAGCAGCCCCAGTCTCTGTGCCTCTGTTCGAGCAGTGCCATGGGCAGATGAGGCTGAGCAACAGCTTTACAGGCTAGCTCTTTCTGTCTGCGAGCTATCTGCAGACGTTCATGTTTTCGGAGCAGGGCTGCCGGAGGCCCCCTGTATGGACCTCCAAAGATACGCTTGAAGTTTGAGGTGTCAAGACAAGCAAGCAGCCCCAGTCTCTGTGCCTCTGTGCGAGCAGTGCCATGGGCAGATGAGGCTGAGCAACAGCTTTCCAGGCTAGCTCTTTCCTGCTGCGAGCTATCTGCAGACGTTAGCGTTTTCGGAGCAGGGGTCCCGCAGGCCCTCTGCATGGAACCCCAAATATACATTTGAAGTTTGAGGGGGCAAGACAAGCAAGCAGCCCCAGTCTCTGTGCCTCTGTGCGAGCAGTGCCATGGGCAGATGAGGCTGAGCAACAGTTTTACATGCTAGATCATTTTGCCTGCGAGCTATCTGCAGACGTTCGCGTTTTCGGAGCAGGGTTACCTCAGGCCCTCTGCATGGAACCCCAAATATACATTTGAAGTTTGAGGGGGCAAGACAAGCAAGCAGCCCCAGTCTCTGTGCCTCTGTGCGAGCAGTGCCATGGGCAGATGAGGCTGAGCAACAGCTTTGCAGGCTAGCTCTTTCTGGCTGCGAGCTATCTGCAGACGTTCGCATTTTCAGAACAGGGCTGCTGGAGGCTTCCTGCACGGACCACCTTATCTAGTTTTGAAGTTTGAGGTGGCAAGACAAGCAAGCAGCCCCAGTCTCTGTGCCTCTGTGCGAGCAGTGCCATGGGCAGATGAGGCTGAGCAACAGCTTTCCAGGCTAGATCTTTCTGGCTGCGAGCTATCTGCAGACGTTTGCATTTTCAGAGCAAGGCTACCTTCAGGCCCCCTGCACGGACCCCCTAAGCGACGTTTGAAGTTTGAGGTGGCAAGACAAGCAAGCAGCCCCAGACTCTGTGCCTCTGTGCGAGCAGTGCCATGGGCAGATGAGGCTGAGCAACAGCTTTCCAGGCTAGCTCTTTCTGGCTGCGAGCTATCTGCAGACGTTCGCATTCTTGGAGCAGGGCTGACGGAGTCGCCCGGCACGGACCACCAAAGATACGTTTGAAGTTTGAGGTGTCAAGACAAGCAAGCAGCCCCAGTCTCTGTGCCTCAGTGCGAGCAGAGCCATTGGCAGATGAGGCTGAGCAACAGCTTTCCAGGCTAGCCCTTTCGGGCTGCGAGCTATCTGCAGACGTTCGCATTTTCAGAGCAGCGCTGTCGGAGGCGCTCGGCACGGACAGCCTAACCTATGTCTGAAGTTTGAGGTGGCAAGACAAGCAAGCAGCACCAGTCTCTGTGCCTCTGTGCGAGCAGTGCCATGGGCAGATGAGGCTGAGCAATATCTTTCCAGGCTAGCTCTTTCTGCCTGCGAGCTATCTGCAGACGTTTGCATTTTCAGAGCAAGGCTGCCGGACGCCCCCTGCACGTACAGCCTAACCTACGTCTGAAGTTTGAGGTGGCAAGACAAGCAAGCAGCCCCAGTCTCTGTGCCTCTGTGCGAGCAGTGCCATGGGCAGATGAGGCTGAGCAACAGTTTTACAGGCTAGATCATTTTGCCTGCGAGCTATCTGCAGACGTTCGCGTTTTCGGAGCAGGGTTCCCTCAGGCCCTCTGCATGGAACCCCAAATATACATTTGAAGTTTGAGGGGGCAAGAGAAGTAAGCAGCCCCAGTCTCTGTGCCTCTGTGCGAGCAGTGCCATGGGCAGATGAGGCTGAGCAACAGCTTTCCAGGCTAGCTCTTTCCTGCTGCGAGCTATCTGCAGACGTTCGCATTTTCAGAGCAGTGCTGCCGGAGGCCCCCTGCACGGAACCCCTAAGCGACGTTTGAAGTTTGAGGTGGCAAGACAAGCAAGCAGCCGCCGTCTCTGTGCCTCTGTGCGAGCAGTGCCATGGGCAGATGAGGCTGAGCAACAGTTTTACAGGCTAGATCATTTTGCCTGCGAGCTATCTGCAGACGTTCGCGTTTTCGGAGCAGGGTTCCCTAAGGCCCTCTGCATGGAACCCCAAATATACATTTGAAGTTTGAGGGGGCAAGACAAGCAAGCAGCCCCAGTCTCTGTGCCTCAGTGCGAGCAGTGCCATAGCCATACGAGGCTGAGCAACAGCTTTCCAGGCTAGCTCTTTCTGGCTACGAGCTATCTGCAGCCGTTTGCATTTTCGGAGCAGCGCTGCCGGAGGCGCTCTGCACGGACAGCCTAACCTACGTCTGAAGTTTGAGGTGGCAAGAGAAGCAAGCAGCCCCAGTCTCTGTGCCTCTGTTCGAGCAGTGCCATGGGCAGATGAGGCTGAGCAACAGCTTTACAGACTAGCTCTTTCCTGCTGCGAGCTATCTGCAGACGTTAGCGTTTTCGGAGCAGGGGTCCCGCAGGCCCTCTGCATGGAACCCCAAATATACATTTGAAGTTTGAGGGGGCAAGACAAGCAAGCAGCCCCAGTCTCTGTGCCTCTGTGCGAGCAGTGCCATGGGCAGATGAGGCTGAGCAACAGTTCTACAGGCTAGATCATTTTGCCTGAGAGCTATCTGCAGATGTTCGCGTTTTCGGAGCAGGGTTCCCTCAGGCCCTCTGCATGGAACACCAAATATACATTTGAAGTTTGAGGGGGCAAGACAAGCAAGCAGCCCCAGTCTCTGTGCCTCTGTGCGAGCAGTGCCATGGGCAGATGAGGCTGAGCAACAGCTTTCCAGGCTAGATCTTTCTGGCTGCGAGCTATCTGCAGACGTTTGCATTTTCAGAGCAAGGCTACCTTCAGGCCCCCTGCACGGACCCCCTAAGCGACGTTTGAAGTTTGAGGTGGCAAGACAAGCAAGCAGCCCCAGACTCTGTGCCTCTGTGCGAGCAGTGCCATGGGCAGATGAGGCTGAGCAACAGCTTTCCAGGCTAGCTCTTTCTGGCTGCGAGCTATCTGCAGACGTTCGCATTCTTGGAGCAGGGCTGACGGAGTCGCCCGGCACGGACCACCAAAGATACGTTTGAAGTTTGAGGTGGAAAGACAAGCAAGCAGCCCCAGTCTCTGTGCCTCAGTGCGAGCAGAGCCATTGGCAGATGAGGCTGAGCAACAGCTTTCCAGGCTAGCCCTTTCGGGCTGCGAGCTATCTGCAGACGTTCGCATTTTCGGAGCAGCGCTGTCGGAGGCGCTCGGCACGGACAGCCTAACATATGTCTGAAGTTTGAGGTGGCAAGACAAGCAAGCAGCACCAGTCTCTGTGCCTCTGTGCGAGCAGTGCCATGGGCAGATGAGGCTGAGCAATATCTTTCCAGGCTAGCTCTTTCTGGCTGCGAGCTATCTGCAGACGTTCACATTTTCAGAGCAAGGCTGCCGGACGCCCCCTGCACGTACAGCCTCACCTACGTCTGAAGTTTGAGGTGGCAAGACAAGCAAGCAGCCCCAGTCTCTGTGCCTCTGTGCGAGCAGTGCCATGGGCAGATGAGGCTGAGCAACAGTTTTACAGGCTAGATCATTTTGCCTGCGAGCTATCTGCAGACGTTCGCGTTTTCGGAGCAGGGTTCCCTCAGGCCCTCTGCATGGAACCCCAAATATACATTTGAAGTTTGAGGGGGCAAGAGAAGTAAGCAGCCCCAGTCTCTGTGCCTCTGTGCGAGCAGTGCCATGGGCAGATGAGGCTGAGCAACAGCTTTCCAGGCTAGCTCTTTCCTGCTGCGAGCTATCTGCAGACGTTCGCATTTTCAGAACAGGGCTGCTGGAGGCTTCCTGCACGGACCACCTAAGCTATGTTTGAAGTTTGAGGGGGCAAGACAAGCAAGCAGCCCCAGTCTCTGTGGCTCTGTGCGAGCAGTGCCAGGGGCAGATGAGACTGAGCAACAGCTTTCCAGGCTAGCTCTTTCTGGCTGCGAGCTATCTGCAGACGTTCGCATTTTCAGAGCGGGGCTATCTTCAGGCACCCGGCACGGACCACCTAAGCTGCATTTGAAGTTTGGGGGGCAAGGGAAGCAAGCAGCCCCAGTCTCTGTGCCTCTGTGCGAGCAGTGCCATGGGCAGATGAGGCTGAGCAACAGCTTTCCAGGCTAGCTTTTTCTGGCTTCGAGCTATCTGCAGACGTTCGCATTTTCAGAGCAAGGCTGCCGGAGGCCCCCTGCACGGACGCCCAAAGTTACATTTGAATATTGAGGTGGCAGTATAAGCAAGCAGCCCCAGTCTCTGTGCCTCTGTGCGAGCAGTGCCATGGGCAGATGAGGCTGAGCAGCAGCTTTCCAGGCTAGCTCTTTCCTGCTGCGATCTATCTGCAGACGTTCGCATTTTCAGAACAGGGCTGCTGGAGGCTTCCTGCACGGACCACCTAAGCTATGTTTGCAGTTTGAGGGGGCAAGACAAGCAAGCAGCCCCAGTCTCTGTGGCTCTGTGCGAGCAGTGCCAGGGGCAGATGAGACTGAGCAACAGCTTTCCAGGCTAGCTCTTTCTGCCTGCGAGCTATCTGCAGCCGTTCGCATTTTCGGAGCAGGGCTGTCGGAGGCGCTCGGCACGTAGAGCCTAACCTAAGTCTGAAGTTTGAGGTGGCAAGACAAGCAAGAAGCCCCAGTCTCTGTGCCTCTGTGCGAGCAGTGCCATGGGCAGATGAGGCTGAGCAACAGCTTTCCAGGCTAGCTCTTTCTGGCTGCGAGCTATCTGCAGACATTCGCATTTTCAGAGCAGGGCTGACGGAGGCGCCCGGCACGGACCACCTACGCTACGTTTGAATTTTGAAGGGGCAAGAGAAACAAGCAGCCCCAGTCTCTGTGCCTCTGTGCGAGCAGTGCCATAGCCATATGAGGCTGAGCAACAGCTTTCCAGGCTAGCTCTTTCTGGCTGCGAGCTATCTGCAGACGTTTGCATTTTCAGAGCAAGGCTGCCGGACGCCCCCTGCACGTACAGCCTAACCTACGTCTGAAGTTTGAGGTGGAAAGACAAGCAAGCAGCCCCAGTCTCTGTGCCTCTGTGCGAGCAGTGCCATGGGCAGATGAGGCTGAGCAACAGCTTTCCAGGCTAGCTCTTTCTGGCTACGAGCTATCTGCAGCCGTTCGCATTTTCGGAGCAGCGCTGTTGGAGGCTCTCTGCACGGACAGCCTAACCTACGTCTGAAGTTTGAGGTGGCAAGAGAAGCAAGCAGCCCCAGTCTCTGTGCCTCTGTTCGAGCAGTGCCATGGGCAGATGAGGCTGAGCAACAGCTTTCCAGGCTAGCTCTTTCTGCCTGCGAGCTATCTGCAGCCGTTCGCATTTTCGGAGCAGGGCTGTCGGAGTCGCTCGGCACGTAGATCCTACCCTACGTCTGAAGTTTGAGGTGGCAAGACAAGCAAGTAGCCCCAGTCTCTGTGCCTCTGTGCGAGCAGTGCCATGGGCAGATGAGGCTGAGCAACAGTTTTACAGGCTAGATCATTTTGCCTGCGAGCTATCTGCAGACGTTCATGTTTTCGGAGCAGGGCTGCCGGAGGCCCCCTGTATGGACCTCCAAAGATACGCTTGAAGTTTGAGGTGGCAAGACAAGCAAGCAGCCCCAGTCTCTGTGCCTCTGTGCGAGCAGTGCCATGGGCAGATGAGGCTGAGCAACAGCTTTCCAGGCTAGCTCTTTCTGCCTGCGAGCTATCTGCAGCCGTTCGCATTTTCGGAGCAGGGCTGCCGGAGGCCCCCTGCACGTAACCCCTAAGCGACGTTTGAAGTTTGAGGTGGAAAGACAAGCAAGCAGCCCCACTCTCTGTGCCTCTGTGCGAGCAGTGCCATGGGCAGATGAGGCTGAGCAACAGCTTTCCAGGCTAGCTCTTTCTGCCTGCGAGCTATCTGCAGCCGTTCGCATTTTCGGAGCAGGGCTGTTGGAGGCCCCCTGTATGGACCTCCAAAGATACTCTTGAAGTTTGAGGTGGCAAGACAAGCAAGCAGCCCCAGTCTCTGTGCCTCTGTGCGAGCAGTGCCATGGGCAGATGAGGCTGAGCAACAGCTTTGCAGGCTAGCTCTTTCTGGCTACGAGCTATCTGCAGACGTTCATGTTTTCGGAGCAGGGCTGCCGGAGGCCCCCTGTATGGACCTCCAAAGATACGCTTGAAGTTTGAGGTGGCAAGACAAGCAAGCAGCCCCAGTCTCTGTGCCTCTGTGCGAGCAGTGCCATGGGCAGATGAGGCTGAGCAACAGCTTTCCAGGCTAGCTCTTTCTGCCTGCGAGCTATCTGCAGCCGTTCGCATTTTCGGAGCAGGGCTGTCGGAGGCGCTCCTCACGTAGAGCCTAACCTACGTCTGAAGTTTGAGGTGGCAAGACAAGCAAGTAGCCCCAGTCTCTGTGCCTCTGTGCGAGCAGTGCCATGGGCAGATGAGGCTGAGCAACAGCTTTCCAGGCTAGCTCTTTCTGTCTGTGAGCTATCTGCAGACAATCGCATTTTCAGAGCAGGGCTGACGGAGGATCCTGGCACGGACCACCTAAGCTAGGTTTGAAGTTTGAGGGGGCAAGAGAAGCAAGCAGCCCCAGTCTCCGTGCCTCTGTGAGAGCAGACCCATGGGCAGATGAGCCTGAGCAACAGCTTTCCAGGCTAGCTCTTTCTGCCTGCGAGCTATCTGCAGCCGTTCGCATTTTCGGAGCAGCGCTGTTGGAGGCGCTCGGCACGTACAGCCTAACCTACGTCTGAAGTTTGAGGGGGCAAGAGAAGCAAGCAGCCCCAGTCTCTGTGCCTCTGTGCGAGCAGTGCCATGGGCAGATGAGGCTGAGCAACAGCTTTCCAGGCTAGCTCTTTCTGGCTGTGAGCTATCTGCAGACGTTCGCATTTTCAGAGCAAGGCTGCCGGAGGCCCCCTGCACGGAACTCCTAAGCGATGTTTCAAGTTTGAGGTGGAAAGACAAGCAAGCAGCCCCAGTCTCTGTGCCTCTGTGCGAGCAGTGCCATGGGCAGATGAGGCTGAGCAACAGTTTTACAGGCTAGATAATTTTGCCTGCGAGCTATCTGCAGACGTTCGCGTTTTCGGAGCAGGGTTCCCTCAGGCCCTCTGCATGGAACCCCAAATATACATTTGAAGTTTGAGGTGGCAAGAAAAGCAAGCAGCCCCAATTTCTGTGCCTCTGTGCGAGCAGTACCATGGGCAGATGAGGCTGAGCAACAGCTTTCCAGGCTAGCTCTTTCTGTCTGCGAGCTATCTGCAGACGTTCATGTTTTCGGAGCAGTGCTGCCGGAGGCCCCCTGCACGGAACCCCTAAGCGACGTTTGAAGTTTGAGGTGGCAAGACAAGCAAGCAGCCGCCGTCTCTGTGCCTCTGTGCGAGCAGTGCCATGGGCAGATGAGGCTGAGCAACAGTTTTACAGGCTAGATCATTTTGCCTGCGAGCTATATGCAGACGTTCGCGTTTTCGGAGCAGGGTTCCCTAAGGCCCTCTGCATGGAACCCCAAATATACATTTGAAGTTTGAGGGGGCAAGACAAGCAAGCAGCCCCAGTCTCTGTGCCTCAGTGCGAGCAGTGCCATAGCCATATGAGGCTGAGCAACAGCTTTCCAGGCTAGCTCTTTCTGGCTACGAGCTATCTGCAGCCGTTCGCATTTTCGGAGCAGCGCTGCCGGAGGCGCTCTGCACGGACAGCCTAACCTACGTCTGAAGTTTGAGGTGGCAAGAGAAGCAAGCAGCCCCAGTCTCTGTGCCTCTGTTCGAGCAGTGCCATGGGCAGATGAGGCTGAGCAACAGCTTTACAGGCTAGCTCTTTCTGTCTGCGAGCTATCTGCAGACGTTCATGTTTTCGGAGCAGGGCTGCCGGAGGCCCCCTGTATGGACCTCCAAAGATACGCTTGAAGTTTGAGGTGTCAAGACAAGCAAGCAGCCCCAGTCTCTGTGCCTCTGTGCGAGCAGTGCCATGGGCAGATGAGGCTGAGCAACAGCTTTCCAGGCTAGCTCTTTCTGCCTGCGAGCTATCTGCAGCCGTTCGCATTTTCGGAGCAGGGCTGTCGGAGGCGCTCGGCACGTAGAGCCTAACCTACGTCTGAAGTTTGAGGTGGCAAGACAAGCAAGTAGCCCCAGTCTCTGTGCCTCTGTGCGAGCAGTGCCATGGGCAGATGAGGCTGAGCAACAGCTTTCCAGGCTAGCTCTTTCTGGCTGCGAGCTATCTGCAGCCGTTCGCATTTTCGGAGCAGCGCTGTTGGAGGCGCTCGGCACGTACAGCCTAACCTACGTCTGAAGTTTGAGGAGGCAAGAGAAGCAAGCAGCCCCAGTCTCTGTGCCTCTGTGCGAGCAGTGCCATGGGCAGATGAGGCTGAGCAACAGCTTTCCAGGCTAGCTCTTTCTGGTTGTGAGCTATCTGCAGACGTTCGCATTTTCAGAGCAAGGCTGCCGGAGGCCCCCTGCACGGAACCCCTAAGCGATGTTTCAAGTTTGAGGTGGAAAGACAAGCAAGCAGCCCCAGTCTCTGTGCCTCTGTGCGAGCAGTGCCATGGGCAGATGAGGCTGAGCAACAGTTTTACAGGCTAGATAATTTTGCCTGCGAGCTATCTGCAGACGTTCGCGTTTTCGGAGCAGGGTTCCCTCAGGCCCTCTGCATGGAACCCCAAATATACATTTGAAGTTTGAGGTGGCAAGAAAAGCAAGCAGCCCCAATTTCTGTGCCTCTGTGCGAGCAGTACCATGGGCAGATGAGGCTGAGCAACAGCTTTCCAGGCTAGCTCTTTCTGTCTGCGAGCTATCTGCAGACGTTCATGTTTTCGGAGCAGTGCTGCCGGAGGCCCCCTGCACGGAACCCCTAAGCGACGTTTGAAGTTTGAGGTGGCAAGACAAGCAAGCAGCCGCCGTCTCTGTGCCTCTGTGCGAGCAGTGCCATGGGCAGATGAGGCTGAGCAACAGTTTTACAGGCTAGATCATTTTGCCTGCGAGCTATATGCAGACGTTCGCGTTTTCGGAGCAGGGTTCCCTAAGGCCCTCTGCATGGAACCCCAAATATACATTTGAAGTTTGAGGGGGCAAGACAAGCAAGCAGCCCCAGTCTCTGTGCCTCAGTGCGAGCAGTGCCATAGCCATATGAGGCTGAGCAACAGCTTTCCAGGCTAGCTCTTTCTGGCTACGAGCTATCTGCAGCCGTTCGCATTTTCGGAGCAGCGCTGCCGGAGGCGCTCTGCACGGACAGCCTAACCTACGTCTGAAGTTTGAGGTGGCAAGAGAAGCAAGCAGCCCCAGTCTCTGTGCCTCTGTTCGAGCAGTGCCATGGGCAGATGAGGCTGAGCAACAGCTTTACAGGCTAGCTCTTTCTGTCTGCGAGCTATCTGCAGACGTTCATGTTTTCGGAGCAGGGCTGCCGGAGGCCCCCTGTATGGACCTCCAAAGATACGCTTGAAGTTTGAGGTGTCAAGACAAGCAAGCAGCCCCAGTCTCTGTGCCTCTGTGCGAGCAGTGCCATGGGCAGATGAGGCTGAGCAACAGCTTTCCAGGCTAGCTCTTTCTGCCTGCGAGCTATCTGCAGCCGTTCGCATTTTCGGAGCAGGGCTGTCGGAGGCGCTCGGCACGTAGAGCCTAACCTACGTCTGAAGTTTGAGGTGGCAAGACAAGCAAGTAGCCCCAGTCTCTGTGCCTCTGTGCGAGCAGTGCCATGGGCAGATGAGGCTGAGCAACAGCTTTCCAGGCTAGCTCTTTCTGCCTGCGAGCTATCTGCAGCCGTTCGCATTTTCGGAGCAGCGCTGTTGGAGGCGCTCGGCACGTACAGCCTAACCTACGTCTGAAGTTTGAGGAGGCAAGAGAAGCAAGCAGCCCCAGTCTCTGTGCCTCTGTGCGAGCAGTGCCATGGGCAGATGAGGCTGAGCAACAGCTTTCCAGGCTAGCTCTTTCTGGCTGTGAGCTATCTGCAGACGTTCGCATTTTCAGAGCAAGGCTGCCGGAGGCCCCCTGCACGGAACCCCTAAGCGACGTTTGAAGTTTGAGGTGGAAAGACAAGCAAGCAGCCCCAGTCTCTGTGCCTCTGTGCGAGCAGTGCCATGGGCAGATGAGGCTGAGCAACAGTTATACAGGCTAGATCATTTTGCCTGCGAGCTATCTGCAGACGTTCGCGTTTTCGGAGCAGGGTTCCCTCAGGCCCTCTGCATGGAACCCCAAATATACATTTGAAGTTTGAGGTGGCAAGACAAGCAAGCAGCCCCAGTCTCTGTGCCTCTGTGCGAGCAGTGCCAGGGGCAGATGAGGCTGAGCAACAGCTTTCCAGGCTAGCTCTTTCTGTCTGCGAGCTATCTGCAGACGTTCATGTTTTCGGAGCAGGGCTGCCGGAGGCCCCCTGTATGGACCTCCAAAGATACGCTTGAAGTTTGAGGTGGCAAGACAAGCAAGCAGCCCCAGTCTCTGTGCCTCTGTGCGACCAGTGCCATGGGCAGATGAGGCTGAGCAACAGCTTTCCAGACTAGCTCTTTCTGCCTGCGAGCTATCTGCAGACGTTCGCATTTTCGGAGCAGGGCTGTCGGAGGCGCTCGGCACGTAGAGCGTAACCTACGTCTGAAGTTTGAGGTGGCAAGACAAGCAAGTAGCCCCAGTCTCTGTGCCTCTGTGCGAGCAGTGCCATGGGCAGATGAGGCTGAGCAACAGCTTTCCAGGCTAGCTCTTTCTGCCTGCGAGCTATCTGCAGACATTCGCATTTTCAGAGCAGGGCTGACGAAGGAGCCTGGCACGGACCACCTAAGCTAGGTTTGAAGTTTGAGGGGGCAAGAGAAGCAAGCAGCCCCAGTCTCTGTGCCTCTGTGCGAGCACTGCCATGGGCAGATGAGGCTGAGCAACAGTTTTACAGGCTAGATCATTTTGCCTGCGAGCTATCTGCAGACGTTCGCGTTTTCGGAGCAGGGTTCCCTAAGGCCCTCTACATGGAACCCCAAATATACATTTGAAGTTTGAGGGGGCAAGACAAGCAAGCAGCCCCAGTCTCTGTGCCTCAGTGCGAGCAGTGCCATAGCCATATGAGGCTGAGCAACAGCTTTCCAGGCTAGCTCTTTCTGGCTACGAGCTATCTGCAGCCGTTTGCATTTTCGGAGCAGCGCTGCCGGACGCGCTCTGCACGGACAGCCTAACCTACGTCTGAAGTTTGAGGTGGCAAGAGAAGCAAGCAGCCCCAGTCTCTGTGCCTCTGTTCGAGCAGTGCCATGGGCAGATGAGTCTGAGAAACAGCTTTACAGGCTAGCTCTTTCCTGCTGCGAGCTATCTGCAGACGTTAGCGTTTTCGGAGCAGGGGTCCCGCAGGCCCTCTGCATGGAACCCCAAATATACATTTGAAGTTTGAGGGGGCAAGACAAGCAAGCAGCCCCAGTCTCTGTGCCTCTGTGCGAGCAGTGCCATGGGCAGATGAGGCTGAGCAACAGTTTTACAGGCTAGATCATTTTGTCTGCGAGCTATCTGCAGACGTTCGCGTTTTCGGAGCAGGGTTCCCTCAGGCCCTCTGCATGGAACCCCAAATATACATTTGAAGTTTGAGGGGGCAAGACAAGCAAGCAGCCCCAGTCTCTGTGCCTCTGTGCGAGCAGTGCCATGGGCAGATGAGGCTGAGCAACAGCTTTCCAGGCTAGCTCTTTCTGGCTGCGAGCTATCTGCAGCCGTTCGCATTTTCGGAGCAGCGCTGTTGGAGGCGCTCGGCACGTACAGCCTAACCTACGTCTGAAGTTTGAGGAGGCAAGAGAAGCAAGCAGCCCCAGTCTCTGTGCCTCTGTGCGAGCAGTGCCATGGGCAGATGAGGCTGAGCAACAGCTTTCCAGGCTAGCTCTTTCTGGTTGTGAGCTATCTGCAGACGTTCGCATTTTCAGACCAAGGCTGCCGGAGGCCCCCTGCACGGAACCCCTAAGCGATGTTTCAAGTTTGAGGTGGAAAGACAAGCAAGCAGCCCCAGTCTCTGTGCCTCTGTGCGAGCAGTGCCATGGGCAGATGAGGCTGAGCAACAGTTTTACAGGCTAGATAATTTTGCCTGCGAGCTATCTGCAGACGTTCGCGTTTTCGGAGCAGGGTTCCCTCAGGCCCTCTGCATGGAACCCCAAATATACATTTGAAGTTTGAGGTGGCAAGAAAAGCAAGCAGCCCCAATTTCTGTGCCTCTGTGCGAGCAGTACCATGGGCAGATGAGGCTGAGCAACAGCTTTCCAGGCTAGCTCTTTCTGTCTGCGAGCTATCTGCAGACGTTCATGTTTTCGGAGCAGTGCTGCCGGAGGCCCCCTGCACGGAACCCCTAAGCGACGTTTGAAGTTTGAGGTGGCAAGACAAGCAAGCAGCCGCCGTCTCTGTGCCTCTGTGCGAGCAGTGCCATGGGCAGATGAGGCTGAGCAACAGTTTTACAGGCTAGATCATTTTGCCTGCGAGCTATATGCAGACGTTCGCGTTTTCGGAGCAGGGTTCCCTAAGGCCCTCTGCATGGAACCCCAAATATACATTTGAAGTTTGAGGGGGCAAGACAAGCAAGCAGCCCCAGTCTCTGTGCCTCAGTGCGAGCAGTGCCATAGCCATATGAGGCTGAGCAACAGCTTTCCAGGCTAGCTCTTTCTGGCTACGAGCTATCTGCAGCCGTTCGCATTTTCGGAGCAGCGCTGCCGGAGGCGCTCTGCACGGACAGCCTAACCTACGTCTGAAGTTTGAGGTGGCAAGAGAAGCAAGCAGCCCCAGTCTCTGTGCCTCTGTTCGAGCAGTGCCATGGGCAGATGAGGCTGAGCAACAGCTTTACAGGCTAGCTCTTTCTGTCTGCGAGCTATCTGCAGACGTTCATGTTTTCGGAGCAGGGCTGCCGGAGGCCCCCTGTATGGACCTCCAAAGATACGCTTGAAGTTTGAGGTGTCAAGACAAGCAAGCAGCCCCAGTCTCTGTGCCTCTGTGCGAGCAGTGCCATGGGCAGATGAGGCTGAGCAACAGCTTTCCAGGCTAGCTCTTTCTGCCTGCGAGCTATCTGCAGCCGTTCGCATTTTCGGAGCAGGGCTGTCGGAGGCGCTCGGCACGTAGAGCCTAACCTACGTCTGAAGTTTGAGGTGGCAAGACAAGCAAGTAGCCCCAGTCTCTGTGCCTCTGTGCGAGCAGTGCCATGGGCAGATGAGGCTGAGCAACAGCTTTCCAGGCTAGCTCTTTCTGGCTGCGAGCTATCTGCAGCCGTTCGCATTTTCGGAGCAGCGCTGTTGGAGGCGCTCGGCACGTACAGCCTAACCTACGTCTGAAGTTTGAGGAGGCAAGAGAAGCAAGCAGCCCCAGTCTCTGTGCCTCTGTGCGAGCAGTGCCATGGGCAGATGAGGCTGAGCAACAGCTTTCCAGGCTAGCTCTTTCTGGCTGTGAGCTATCTGCAGACGTTCGCATTTTCAGAGCAAGGCTGCCGGAGGCCCCCTGCACGGAACCCCTAAGCGACGTTTGAAGTTTGAGGTGGAAAGACAAGCAAGCAGCCCCAGTCTCTGTGCCTCTGTGCGAGCAGTGCCATGGGCAGATGAGGCTGAGCAACAGTTATACAGGCTAGATCATTTTGCCTGCGAGCTATCTGCAGACGTTCGCGTTTTCGGAGCAGGGTTCCCTCAGGCCCTCTGCATGGAACCCCAAATATACATTTGAAGTTTGAGGTGGCAAGACAAGCAAGCAGCCCCAGTCTCTGTGCCTCTGTGCGAGCAGTGCCAGGGGCAGATGAGGCTGAGCAACAGCTTTCCAGGCTAGCTCTTTCTGTCTGCGAGCTATCTGCAGACGTTCATGTTTTCGGAGCAGGGCTGCCGGAGGCCCCCTGTATGGACCTCCAAAGATACGCTTGAAGTTTGAGGTGGCAAGACAAGCAAGCAGCCCCAGTCTCTGTGCCTCTGTGCGAGCAGTGCCATGGGCAGATGAGGCTGAGCAACAGCTTTCCAGGCTAGCTCTTTCTGCCTGCGAGCTATCTGCAGACGTTCGCATTTTCGGAGCAGGGCTGTCGGAGGCGCTCGGCACGTAGAGCGTAACCTACGTCTGAAGTTTGAGGTGGCAAGACAAGCAAGTAGCCCCAGTCTCTGTGCCTCTGTGCGAGCAGTGCCATGGGCAGATGAGGCTGAGCAACAGCTTTCCAGGCTAGCTCTTTCTGCCTGCGAGCTATCTGCAGACATTCGCATTTTCAGAGCAGGGCTGACGAAGGAGCCTGGCACGGACCACCTAAGCTAGGTTTGAAGTTTGAGGGGGCAAGAGAAGCAAGCAGCCCCAGTCTCTGTGCCTCTGTGCGAGCACTGCCATGGGCAGATGAGGCTGAGCAACAGTTTTACAGGCTAGATCATTTTGCCTGCGAGCTATCTGCAGACGTTCGCGTTTTTGGAGCAGGGTTCCCTAAGGCCCTCTACATGGAACCCCAAATATACATTTGAAGTTTGAGGGGGCAAGACAAGCAAGCAGCCCCAGTCTCTGTGCCTCAGTGCGAGCAGTGCCATAGCCATATGAGGCTGAGCAACAGCTTTCCAGGCTAGCTCTTTCTGGCTACGAGCTATCTGCAGCCGTTTGCATTTTCGGAGCAGCGCTGCCGGACGCGCTCTGCACGGACAGCCTAACCTACGTCTGAAGTTTGAGGTGGCAAGAGAAGCAAGCAGCCCCAGTCTCTGTGCCTCTGTTCGAGCAGTGCCATGGGCAGATGAGTCTGAGAAACAGCTTTACAGGCTAGCTCTTTCCTGCTGCGAGCTATCTGCAGACGTTAGCGTTTTCGGAGCAGGGGTCCCGCATGCCCTCTGCATTGAACCCCAAATATACATTTGAAGTTTGAGGGGGCAAGACAAGCAAGCAGCCCCAGTCTCTGTGCCTCTGTGCGAGCAGTGCCATGGGCAGATGAGGCTGAGCAACAGTTTTACAGGCTAGATCATTTTGTCTGCGAGCTATCTGCAGACGTTCGCGTTTTCGGAGCAGGGTTCCCTCAGGCCCTCTGCATGGAACCCCAAATATACATTTGAAGTTTGAGGGGGCAAGACAAGCAAGCAGCCCCAGTCTCTGTGCCTCTGTGCGAGCAGAGCCATTGGCAGATGAGGCTGAGCAACAGCTTTCCAGGCTAGCCCTTTCGGGCTGCGAGCTATCTGCAGACGTTCGCATTTTCGGAGCAGCGCTGTCGGAGGCGCTCGGCACGGACAGCCTAACCTATGTCTGAAGTTTGAGGTGGCAAGACAAGCAAGCAGCACCAGTCTCTGTGCCTCTGTGCGAGCAGTGCCATGGGCAGATGAGGCTGAGCAATATCTTTCCAGGCTAGCTCTTTCTGGCTGCGAGCTATCTGCAGACATTCGCATTTTCAGAGCAGGGCTGACGGAGGCGCCCGTCACGGACCACCTAAGCTAGGTTTGAAGTTTGAAGGGGCAAGACAAGCAAGCAGCCCCAGTCTCTGTGCCTCTGTGCGAGCAGTGCCATGGGCAGATGAGGCTGAGCAACAGCTTTCCAGGCTAGCTCTTTCTGGCTGCGAGCTATCTGCAGACGTTTGCATTTTCAGAGCAAGGCTGCCGGACGCCCCCTGCACGTACAGCCTAACCTACGTCTGAAGTTTGAGGTGGTAAGACAAGCAAGCAGCCCCAGTCTCTGTGCCTCTGTGCGAGCAGTGCCATGGGCAGATGAGGCTGAGCAACAGTTTTACAGGCTAGATCATTTTGCCTGCGAGCTATCTGCAGACGTTCGCGTTTTCGGAGCAGGGTTCCCTCAGGCCCTCTGCATGGAACCCCAAATATACATTTGAAGTTTGAGGGGGCAAGAGAAGTAAGCAGCCCCAGTCTCTGTGCCTCTGTGCGAGCAGTGCCATGGGCAGATGAGGCTGAGCAACAGCTTTCCAGGCTAGCTCTTTCCTGCTGCGAGCTATCTGCAGACGTTCCCATTTTCAGAACAGGGCTGCTGGAGGCTTCCTGCACGGACCACCTAAGCTATGTTTGAAGTTTGAGGGGGCAAGACAAGCAAGCAGCCCCAGTCTCTGTGGCTCTGTGCGAGCAGTGCCAGGGGCAGATGAGACTGAGCAACAGCTTTCCAGGCTAGCTCTTTCTGGCTGCGAGCTATCTGCAGACGTTCGCATTTTCAGAGCAGGGCTATCTTCAGGCACCCGGCACGGACCACCTAAGCTGCATTTGAAGTTTGGGGGGCAAGGGAAGCAAGCAGCCCCAGTCTCTGTGCCTCTGTGCGAGCAGTGCCATGGGCAGATGAGGCTGAGCAACAGCTTTCCAGGCTAGCTTTTTCTGGCTTCGAGCTATCTGCAGACGTTCGCATTTTCAGAGCAAGGCTGCCGGAGGCCCCCTGCACGGACCCCCAAAGTTACATTTGAATATTGAGGTGGCAGTATAAGCAAGCAGCCCCAGTCTCTGTGCCTCTGTGCGAGCAGTGCCATGGGCAGATGAGGCTGAGCAGCAGCTTTCCAGGCTAGCTCTTTCTGCCTGCGAGCTATCTGCAGACGTTCGCATTTTCAGAACAGGGCTGCTGGAGGCTTCCTGCACGGACCACCTAAGCTATGTTTGCAGTTTGAGGGGGCAAGACAAGCCAACAGCCCCAGTCTCTGTGGCTCTGTGCGAGCAGTGCCAGGGGCAGATGAGACTGAGCAACAGCTTTCCAGGCTAGCTCTTTCTGCCTGCGAGCTATCTGCAGCCGTTCGCATTTTCGGAGCAGGGCTGTCGGAGGCGCTCGGCACGTAGAGCCTACCCTACGTCTGAAGTTTGAGGTGGCAAGACAAGCAAGTAGCCCCAGTCTCTGTGCCTCTGTGCGAGCAGTGCCATGGGCAGATGAGGCTGAGCAACAGCTTTCCAGGCTAGCTCTTTCTGGCTGCGAGCTATCTGCAGACATTCGCATTTTCAGAGCAGGGCTGACGGAGGCGCCCGGCACGGACCACCTACGCTACGTTTGAATTTTGAAGGGGCAAGAGAAACAAGCAGCCCCAGTCTCTGTGCCTCTGTGCGAGCAGTGCCATAGCCATATGAGGCTGAGCAACAGCTTTCCAGGCTAGCTCTTTCTGGCTGCGAGCTATCTGCAGACGTTTGCATTTTCAGAGCAAGGCTGCCGGAGTCCCCCTGCACGGACCCCCTAAGCGACGTTTGAAGTTTGAGGTGGCAAGACAAGCAAGCAGCCCCAGTCTCTGTGCCTCTGTGCGAGCAGTGCCATGGGCAGATGAGGCTGAGCAACAGCTTTCCAGGCTAGCTCTTTCTGCCTGCGAGCTATCTGCAGACGTTCGCATTTTCAGAGCAGGGCTGACGGAGGCGCCCTGCACGTACAGCCTAACCTACGTCTGAAGTTTGAGGTGGCAAGACAAGCAAGCATCCCCAGTCTCTGTGCCTCTGTGCGAGCAGTGCCATGGGCAGATGAGGCTGAGCAACAGTTTTACAGGCTAGATCACTTTGCCTGCGAGCTATCTGCAGACGTTCGCGTTTTCGGAGCAGGGTTCCCTCAGGCCCTCTGCATGGAACCCCAAATATACATTTGAAGTTTGAGGGGGCAAGAGAAGTAAGCAGCCCCAGTCTCTGTGCCTCTGTGCGAGCAGTGCCAGGGGCAGATGAGACTGAGCAACAGCTTTCCAGGCTAGCTCTTTCTGGCTGCGAGCTATCTGCAGACGTTCGCATTTTCAGAGCAGGGCTATCTTCAGGCACCCGGCACGGACCACCTAAGCTGCATTTGAAGTTTGGGGGGCAAGGGAAGCAAGCAGCCCCAGTCTCTGTGCCTCTGTGCGAGCAGTGCCATGGGCAGATGAGGCTGAGCAACAGCTTTCCAGGCTAGCTTTTTCTGGCTTCGAGCTATCTGCAGACGTTCGCATTTTCAGAGCAAGGCTGCCGGAGGCCCCCTGCACTTACCCCCAAAGTTACATTTGAATATTGAGGTGGCAGTATAAGCAAGCAGCCCCAGTCTCTGTGCCTCTGTGCGAGCAGTGCCATGGGCAGATGAGGCTGAGCAACAGCTTTCCAGGCTAGCTCTTTCTGCCTGCGAGCTATCTGCAGACGTTCGCATTTTCAGAACAGGGCTGCTGGAGGCTTCCTGCACGGACCACCTAAGCTATGTTTGCAGTTTGAGGGGGCAAGACAAGCAAGCAGCCCCAGTCTCTGTGGCTCTGTGCGAGCAGTGCCAGGGGCAGATGAGACTGAGCAACAGCTTTCCAGGCTAGCTCTTTCTGCCTGCGAGCTATCTGCAGCCGTTCGCATTTTCGGAGCAGGGCTGTCGGAGGCGCTCGGCACGTAGAGCCTAACCTACGTCTGAAGTTTGAGGTGGCAAGACAAGCAAGTAGCCCCAGTCTCTGTGCCTCTGTGCGAGCAGTGCCATGGGCAGATGAGGCTGAGCAACAGCTTTCCAGGCTAGCTCTTTCTGGCTGCGAGCTATCTGCAGACATTCGCATTTTCAGAGCAGGGCTGACGGAGGCGCCCGGCACGGACCACCTACGCTACGTTTGAATTTTGAAGGGGCAAGAGAAACAAGCAGCCCCAGTCTCTGTGCCTCTGTGCGAGCAGTGCCATAGCCATATGAGGCTGAGCAACAGCTTTCCAGGCTAGCTCTTTCTGGCTGCGAGGTATCTGCAGACGTTTGCATTTTCAGAGCAAGGCTGCCGGAGGCCCCCTGCACGGACCCCCTAAGCGACGTTTGAAGTTTGAGGTGGCAAGACAAGCAAGCAGCCCCAGTCTCTGTGCCTCTGTGCGAGCAGTGCCATGGGCAGATGAGGCTGAGCAACAGCTTTCCAGGCTAGCTCTTTCTGCCTGCGAGCTATCTGCAGACGTTCGCATTTTCAGAGCAGGGCTGCCGGAGGCCCCCTGCACGGAACCCCTAAGCGACGTTTGAAGCTTGAGGTGGAAAGACAAGCAAGCAGCCCCAGTCTCTGTGCCTCTGTGCGAGCAGTGCCATGGGCAGATGAGGCTGAGCAACAGTTTTACAGGCTAGATCATTTTGCCTGCGAGCTATCTGCAGACGTTCGCGTTTTCGGAGCAGGGTTCCCTCAGGCCCTCTGCATGGAACCCCAAATATACATTTGAAGTTTGAGGGGGCAAGACAAGCAAGCAGTCCCAGTCTCTGTGCCTCTGTGCGAGCAGTGCCATGGGCAGATGAGGCTGAGCAACAGCTTTCCAGGCTAGCTCTTTCCTGCTGCGAGCTATCTGCAGACGTTCGCATTATCAGAACAGGGCTGCTGGAGGCTTCCTGCACGGACCACCTAATCTAGTTTTGAAGTTTGAGGGGGCAAGACAAGCAAGCAGCCCCAGTCTCTGTGCCTCTGTGCGAGCAGTGCCAGGGGCAGATGAGACTGAGCAACAGCTTTCCAGGCTAGCTCTTTCTGCCTGCGAGCTATCTGCAGCCGTTCGCATTTTCAGAGCAGGGCTACCTTCAGGCCCCCTGCACGGACCCCCAAAGTTACATTTGAATATTGAGGTGGCAGTATAAGCAAGCAGCCCCAGTCTCTGTGCCTCTGTGCGAGCAGTGCCATGGGCAGATGAGGCTGAGCAACAGCTTTCCAGGCTAGCTCTTTCTGCCTGCGAGCTATCTGCAGACATTCGCATTTTCAGAGCAGGGCTGACGGAGGCGCCCGGCACGGACCACCTAAGATACGTTTGAAGTTTGAAGGGGCAAGACAAGAAAGCAGCCCCAGTCTCTGTGCCTCTGTGCGAGCAGTGCCATGGGCAGATGAGGCTGAGCAACAGTTTTACAGGCTAGATCATTTTGCCTGCGAGCTATCTGCAGACGTTCGCGTTTTCGGAGCAGGGTTCCCTCAGGCCCTCTGCATGGAACCCCAAATATACATTTGAAGTTTGAGGGGGCAAGACAAGCAAGCAGCCCCAGTCTCTGTGCCTCTGTGCGAGCAGTGCCATGGGCAGATGAGGCTGAGCAACAGCTTTCCAGGCTAGCTCTTTCCTGCTGCGAGCTATCTGCAGACGTTCGCATTTTCAGAACAGGGCTGCTGGAGGCTTCCTGCACGGACCACCTTATCTAGTTTTGAAGTTTGAGGGGGCAAGACAAGCAAGCAGCCCCAGTCTCTGTGCCTCTGTGCGAGCAGTGCCATAGCCATATGAGGCTGAGCAACAGCTTTCCAGGCTAGATCTTTCTGGCTGCGAGCTATCTGCAGACGTTTGCATTTTCAGAGCAAGGCTACCTTCAGGCCCCCTGCACGGACCCCCTAAGCGACGTTTGAAGTTTGAGGTGGCAAGACAAGCAAGCAGCCCCAGACTCTGTGCCTCTGTGCGAGCAGTGCCATGGGCAGATGAGGCTGAGCAACAGCTTTCCAGGCTCGCTCTTTCTGGCTGCGAGCTATCTGCAGACGTTCGCATTCTTGGAGCAGGGCTGACGGAGTCGCACGGCACAAACCACCAAAGATACGTTTGAAGTTTGAGGTGTCAAGACAAGCAAGCAGCCCCAGTCTCTGTGCCTCAGTGCGAGCAGAGCCATTGGCAGATGAGGCTGAGCAACAGCTTTCCAGGCTAGCCCTTTCGGGCTGCGAGCTATCTGCAGACGTTCGCATTTTCGGAGCAGCGCTGTCGGAGGCGCTCGGCACGGACAGCCTAACCTATGTCTGAAGTTTGAGGTGGCAAGACAAGCAAGCAGCCCCAGTCTCTGTGCCTCTGTGCGAGCAGTGCCATGGGCAGATGAGGCTGAGCAATATCTTTCCAGGCTAGCTCTTTCTGGCTGCGAGCTATCTGCAGACATTCGCATTTTCAGAGCAGGGCTGACGGAGGCGCCCGTCACGGACCACCTAAGCTAGGTTTGAAGTTTGAAGGGGCAAGACAAGCAAGCAGCCCCAGTCTCTGTGCCTCTGTGCGAGCAGTGCCATAGCCATATGAGGCTGAGCAACAGCTTTCCAGGCTAGCTCTTTCTGGCTGCGAGCTATCTGCAGTCGTTTGCATTTTCAGAGCAAGGCTGCCGGACGCCCCCTGCACGTACAGCCTAACCTACGTCTGAAGTTTGAGGTGGCAAGACAAGCAAGCAGCCCCAGTCTCTGTGCCTCTGTGCGAGCAGTGCCATGGGCAGATGAGGCTGAGCAACAGTTTTACAGGCTAGATCATTTTGCCTGCGAGCTATCTGCAGACGTTCGCGTTTTCGGAGCACGGTTCCCTCAGGCCCTCTGCATGGAACCCCAAATATACATTTGAAGTTTGAGGGGGCAAGAGAAGTAAGCAGCTCCAGTCTCTGTGCCTCTGTGCGAGCAGTGCCATGGGCAGATGAGGCTGAGCAACAGCTTTCCAGGCTAGCTCTTTCCTGCTGCGAGCTATCTGCAGACGTTCGCATTTTCAGAACAGGGCTGCTGGAGGCTTCCTGCACGGACCACCTAAGCTATGTTTGAAGTTTGAGGGGGCAAGAGAAGCAAGTATCCCCATTCTCTGTGCCTCTGTGCGAGCAGTGCCATGGGCAGATGAGGCTTAGCAACAGCTTTCCAAGCTAGCTCTTTCTGGCTTCGAGCTATCTGCAGACGTTCGCATTTTCAGAGCAAGGCTGCCGGAGGCCCCCTGCACGGACCCCCAAAGTTACATTTGAATATTGAGGTGGCAGTATAAGCAAGCAGCCCCAGTCTCTGTGCCTCTGTGCGAGCAGTGCCATGGGCAGATGAGGCTGAGCAACAGCTTTCCAGGCTAGCTCTTTCTGCATGCGAGCTATCTGCAGCCGTTCGCATTTTCGGAGCAGGGCTGTCGGAGGCGCTCGGCACGTAGAGCCTAACCTACGTCTGAAGTTTGAGGTGGCAAGACAAGCAAGCAGCCCCAGTCTCTGTGCCTCTGTGCGACCAGTGCCATGGGCAGATGAGGCTGAGCAACAGCTTTGCAGGCTAGCTCTTTCTGGCTGCGATCTATCTGCAGACATTTGCATTTTCAGAGCAGGAATGACGGAGGCGCCCGGCACAAACCACCTAAGCTAGGTTTGAAGTTTGAGGTGACAAGACAAGCAAGCAGCCCCAGTCTCTGTGCCTCTGTGCGAGCAGTGCCATGGGCAGATGAGGCTGAGCAACAGTTTTACAGGCTAGATCATTTTGCCTGCGAGCTATCTGCAGACGTTCGCGTTTTCGGAGCACGGTTCCCTCAGGCCCTCTGCATGGAACCCCAAATATACATTTGAAGTTTGAGGTGGCAAGAAAAGCAAGCAGCCCCAATTTCTGTGCCTCTGTGCGAGCAGTGCCATGGGCAGATGAGGCTGAGCAACAGCTTTCCAGGCTAGCTCTTTCCTGCTGCGAGCTATCTGCAGACGTTCATGTTTTCGGAGCAGTGCTGCCGGAGGCCCCCTGCACGGAACCCCTAAGCGACGTTTGAAGGTTGAGGTGGCAAGACAAGCAAGCAGCCGCCGTCTCTGTGCCTCTGTGCGAGCAGTGCCATGGGCAGATGAGGCTGAGCAACAGTTTTACAGGCTAGATCATTTTGCCTGCGAGCTATCTGCAGACGTTCGCGTTTTCGGAGCAGGGTTCCCTAAGGCCCTCTGCATGGAACCCCAAATATACATTTGAAGTTTGAGGGGGCAAGACAAGCAAGCAGCCCCAGTCTCTGTGCCTCAGTGCGAGCAGTGCCATAGCCATATGAGGCTGAGCAACAGCTTTCCAGGCTAGCTCTTTCTGGCTACGAGCTATCTGCAGCCGTTCGCATTTTCGGAGCAGCGCTGCCGGAGGCGCTCTGCACGGACAGCCTAACCTACGTCTGAAGTTTGAGGTGGCAAGAGAAGCAAGCAGCCCCAGTCTCTGTGCCTCTGTGCGAGCAGTGCCATGGGCAGATGAGGCTGAGCAACAGTTTTACAGGCTAGACCATTTTGCCTGCGAGCTATCTGCAGACGTTCGCGTTTTCGGAGCAGGGTTCCCTCAGGCCCTCTGCATGGAACCCCAAATATACATTTGAAGTTTGAGGGGGCAAGACAAGCAAGCAGCCCCAGTCTCTGTGCCTCTGTGCGAGCAGTGCCATGGGCAGATGAGGCTGAGCAACAGCTTTGCAGGCTAGCTCTTTCTGGCTGCGAGCTATCTGCAGACGTTCGCATTTTCAGAACAGGGCTGCTGGAGGCTACCTGCACGGACCACCTTATCTAGTTTTGAAGTTTGAGGGGGCAAGACAAGCAAGCAGCCCCAGTCTCTGTGCCTCTGTGCGAGCAGTGCCATGGGCAGATGAGGCTGAGCAACAGCTTTCCAGGCTAGATCTTTCTGGCTGCGAGCTATCTGCAGACGTTTGCATTTTCAGAGCAAGGCTACCTTCAGGCCCCCTGCACGGACCCCCTAAGCGACGTTTGAAGTTTGAGGTGGCAAGACAAGCAAGCAGCCCCAGTCTCTGTGCCTCTGTGCGAGCAGTGCCATGGGCAGATGAGGCTGAGCAACAGCTTTCCAGGCTAGGTCTTTCTGCCTGCGAGCTATCTGCAGACGTTCGCATTCTTGGAGCAGGACTGACGGAGTCGCCCGGCACGGACCACCAAAGATACGTTTGAAGTTTGAGGTGTCAAGACAAGCAAGCAGCCCCAGTCTCTGTGCCTCAGTGCGAGCAGAGCCATTGGCAGATCAGGCTGAGCAACAGCTTTCCAGGCTAGCCCTTTCGGGCTGCGAGCTATCTGCAGACGTTCGCATTTTCGGAGCAGCGCTGTCGGAGGCGCTCGGCACGGACAGCCTAACCTATGTCTGAAGTTTGAGGTGGCAAGACAAGCAAGCAGCCCCAGTCTCTGTGCCTCTGTGCGAGCAGTGCCATGGGCAGATGAGGCTGAGCAATATCTTTCCAGGCTAGCTCTTTCTGGCTGCGAGCTATCTGCAGACATTCGCATTTTCACAGAAGGGCTGACGGAGGCGCCCGTCACGGACCACCTAAGCTAGGTTTGAAGTTTGAAGGGGCAAGACAAGCAAGCAGCCCCAGTCTCTGTGCCTCTGTGCGAGCAGTGCCATGGGCAAATGAGGCTGAGCAACAGCTTTCCAGGCTAGCTCTTTCTGGCTGCGAGCTATCTGCAGACGTTTGCATTTTCAGAGCAAGGCTGCCGGACACCCCCTGCACGTACAGCCTAACCTACGTCTGAAGTTTGAGGTGGCAAGACAAGCAAGCAGCCCCAGTCTCTGTGCCTCTGTGCGAGCAGTGCCATGGGCAGATGAGGCTGAGCAACAGTTTTACAGGCTAGATCATTTTGCCTGCGAGCTATCTGCAGACGTTCGCGTTTTCGGAGCAGGGTTCCCTCAGGCCCTCTGCATGGAACCCCAAATATACATTTGAAGTTTGAGGGGGCAAGAGAAGTAAGCAGCCCCAGTCTCTGTGCCTCTGTGCGAGCAGTGCCATGGGCAGATGAGGCTGAGCAACAGCTTTCCAGGCTAGCTCTTTCCTGCTGCGAGCTATCTGCAGACGTTCGCATTTTCAGAACAGGGCTGCTGGAGGCTTCCTGCACGGACCACCTAAGCTATGTTTGAAGTTTGAGGGGGCAAGACAAGCAAGCAGCCCCAGTCTCTGTGGCTCTGTGCGAGCAGTGCCAGGGGCAGATGAGACTGAGCAACAGCTTTCCAGGCTAGCTCTTTCTGGCTGCGAGCTATCTGCAGACGTTCGCATTTTCAGAGCAGGGCTATCTTCAGGCACCCGGCACGGACCACCTAAGCTGCATTTGAAGTTTGGGGGGCAAGGGAAGCAAGCAGCCCCAGTCTCTGTGCCTCTGTGCGAGCAGTGCCATGGGCAGATGAGGCTGAGCAAGAGCTTTCCAGGCTAGCTTTTTCTGGCTTCGAGCTATCTGCAGACGTTCGCATTTTCAGAGCAAGGCTGCTGGAGGCTTCCTGCACGGACCCCCAAAGTTACATTTGAATATTGAGGTGGCAGTATAAGCAAGCAGCCCCAGTCTCTGTGCCTCTGTGCGAGAAGTGCCATGGGCAGATGAGGCTGAGCAACAGCTTTCCAGGCTAGCTCTTTCTGCCTGCGAGCTATCTGCAGACGTTCGCATTTTCAGAACAGGGCTGCTGGAGGCTTCCTGCACGGACCACCTAAGCTATGTTTGCAGTTTGAGGGGGCAAGACAAGCAAGAAGCCCCAGTCTCTGTGGCTCTGTGCGAGCAGTGCCAGGGGCAGATGAGACTGAGCAACAGCTTTCCAGGCTAGCTCTTTCTGCCTGCGAGCTATCTGCAGCCGTTCGCATTTTCGGAGCAGGGCTGTCGGAGGCGCTCGGCACGTAGAGCCTAACCTACGTCTGAAGTTTTAGGTGGCAAGACAAGCAAGTAGCCCCAGTCTCTGTGCCTCTGTGCGAGCAGTGCCATGGGCAGATGAGGCTGAGCAACAGCTTTCCAGGCTAGCTCTTTCTGACTGCGAGCTATCTGCAGACATTCGCATTTTCAGAGCAGGGCTGACGGAGGCGCCCGGCACGGTCCACCTACGCTACGTTTGAATTTTGAAGGGGCAAGAGAAACAAGCAGCCCCAGTCTCTGTGCCTCTGTGCGAGCAGTGCCATAGCCATATGAGGCTGAGCAACAGCTTTCCAGGCTAGCTCTTTCTGGCTGCGAGCTATCTGCAGACGTTTGCATTTTCAGAGCAAGGCTGCCGGAGTCCCCCTGCACGGACCCCCTAAGCGACGTTTGAAGTTTGAGGTGGCAAGACAAGCAAGCAGCCCCAGTCTCTGTGCCTCTGTGCGAGCAGTGCCATAGCCATATGAGGCTGAGCAACAGCTTTCCAGGCTAGCTCTTTCTGGCTGCGAGCTATCTGCAGACGTTTGCATTTTCAGAGCAAGGCTGCCGGACGCCCCCTGCACGTACAGCCTAACCTACGTCTGAAGTTTGAGGTGGCAAGACAAGCAAGCAGCCCCAGTCTCTGTGCCTCTGTGCGAGCAGTGCCATGGGCAGATGAGGCTGAGCAACAGTTTTACAGGCTAGATCACTTTGCCTGCGAGCTATCTGCAGACGTTCGCGTTTTCGGAGCAGGGTTCCCTCAGGCCCTCTGCATGGAACCCCAAATATACATTTGAAGTTTGAGGGGGCAAGACAAGCAAGCAGCCCCAGTCTCTGTGCCTCTGTGCGAGCAGTGCCAGGGGCAGATGAGACTGAGCAACAGCTTTCCAGGCTAGCTCTTTCTGGCTGCGAGCTATCTGCAGACGTTCGCATTTTCAGAGCAGGGCTATCTTCAGGCACCCGGCACGAACCACCTAAGCTGCATTTGAAGTTTGGGG
This sequence comes from Opisthocomus hoazin, assembly GCF_030867145.1. Taxonomy (NCBI): domain Eukaryota; kingdom Metazoa; phylum Chordata; class Aves; order Opisthocomiformes; family Opisthocomidae; genus Opisthocomus; species Opisthocomus hoazin. The sequence continues at coordinate 19,371,020 of NC_134430.1, read as the reverse complement.
GGCAAGGGAAGCAAGCAGCCCCAGTCTCTGTGCCTCTGTGCGAGCAGTGCCATGGGCAGATGAGGCTGAGCAACAGCTTTCCAGGCTAGCTTTTTCTGGCTTCGAGCTATCTGCAGACGTTCGCATTTTCAGAGCAAGGCTGCCGGAGGCCCCCTGCACGGACCCCCAAAGTTACATTTGAATATTGAGGTGGCAGTATAAGCAAGCAGCCCCAGTCTCTGTGCCTCTGTGCGAGCAGTGCCATGGGCAGATGAGGCTGAGCAACAGCTTTCCAGGCTAGCTCTTTCTGCCTGCGAGCTATCTGCAGACGTTCGCATTTTCAGAACAGGGCTGCTGGAGGCTTCCTGCACGGACCACCTAAGCTATGTTTGCAGTTTGAGGGGGCAAGACAAGCAAGCAGCCCCAGTCTCTGTGGCTCTGTGCGAGCAGTGCCAGGGGCAGATGAGACTGAGCAACAGCTTTCCAGGCTAGCTCTTTCTGCCTGCGAGCTATCTGCAGACATTCGCATTTTCAGAGCAGGGCTGACGAAGGAGCCTGGCACGGACCACCTAAGCTAGGTTTGAAGTTTGAGGGGGCAAGAGAAGCAAGCAGCCCCAGTCTCTGTGCCTCTGTGCGAGCAGTGCCATGGGCAGATGAGGCTGAGCAACAGCTTTCCAGGCTAGCTCTTTCTGGCTGCGAGCTATCTGCAGACGTTTGCATTTTCAGAGCAAGGCTGCCGGACACCCCCTGCACGTACAGCCTAACCTACGTCTGAAGTTTGAGGTGGCAAGACAAGCAAGCAGCCCCAGTCTCTGTGCCTCTGTGCGAGCAGTGCCATGGGCAGATGAGGCTGAGCAACAGTTTTACAGGCTAGATCATTTTGCCTGCGAGCTATCTGCAGACGTTCGCGTTTTCGGAGCAGGGTTCCCTCAGGCCCTCTGCATGGAACCCCAAATATACATTTGAAGTTTGAGGGGGCAAGAGAAGTAAGCAGCCCCAGTCTCTGTGCCTCTGTGCGAGCAGTGCCATGGGCAGATGAGGCTGAGCAACAGCTTTCCAGGCTAGCTCTTTCCTGCTGCGAGCTATCTGCAGACGTTCGCATTTTCAGAACAGGGCTGCTGGAGGCTTCCTGCACGGACCACCTAAGCTATGTTTGAAGTTTGAGGGGGCAAGACAAGCAAGCAGCCCCAGTCTCTGTGGCTCTGTGCGAGCAGTGCCAGGGGCAGATGAGACTGAGCAACAGCTTTCCAGGCTAGCTCTTTCTGGCTGCGAGCTATCTGCAGACGTTCGCATTTTCAGAGCAGGGCTATCTTCAGGCACCCGGCACGGACCACCTAAGCTGCATTTGAAGTTTGGGGGGCAAGGGAAGCAAGCAGCCCCAGTCTCTGTGCCTCTGTGCGAGCAGTGCCATGGGCAGATGAGGCTGAGCAAGAGCTTTCCAGGCTAGCTTTTTCTGGCTTCGAGCTATCTGCAGACGTTCGCATTTTCAGAGCAAGGCTGCTGGAGGCTTCCTGCACGGACCCCCAAAGTTACATTTGAATATTGAGGTGGCAGTATAAGCAAGCAGCCCCAGTCTCTGTGCCTCTGTGCGAGAAGTGCCATGGGCAGATGAGGCTGAGCAACAGCTTTCCAGGCTAGCTCTTTCTGCCTGCGAGCTATCTGCAGACGTTCGCATTTTCAGAACAGGGCTGCTGGAGGCTTCCTGCACGGACCACCTAAGCTATGTTTGCAGTTTGAGGGGGCAAGACAAGCAAGAAGCCCCAGTCTCTGTGGCTCTGTGCGAGCAGTGCCAGGGGCAGATGAGACTGAGCAACAGCTTTCCAGGCTAGCTCTTTCTGCCTGCGAGCTATCTGCAGCCGTTCGCATTTTCGGAGCAGGGCTGTCGGAGGCGCTCGGCACGTAGAGCCTAACCTACGTCTGAAGTTTTAGGTGGCAAGACAAGCAAGTAGCCCCAGTCTCTGTGCCTCTGTGCGAGCAGTGCCATGGGCAGATGAGGCTGAGCAACAGCTTTCCAGGCTAGCTCTTTCTGACTGCGAGCTATCTGCAGACATTCGCATTTTCAGAGCAGGGCTGACGGAGGCGCCCGGCACGGTCCACCTACGCTACGTTTGAATTTTGAAGGGGCAAGAGAAACAAGCAGCCCCAGTCTCTGTGCCTCTGTGCGAGCAGTGCCATAGCCATATGAGGCTGAGCAACAGCTTTCCAGGCTAGCTCTTTCTGGCTGCGAGCTATCTGCAGACGTTTGCATTTTCAGAGCAAGGCTGCCGGAGTCCCCCTGCACGGACCCCCTAAGCGACGTTTGAAGTTTGAGGTGGCAAGACAAGCAAGCAGCCCCAGTCTCTGTGCCTCTGTGCGAGCAGTGCCATAGCCATATGAGGCTGAGCAACAGCTTTCCAGGCTAGCTCTTTCTGGCTGTGAGCTATCTGCAGACGTTTGCATTTTCAGAGCAAGGCTGCCGGACGCCCCCTGCACGTACAGCCTAACCTACGTCTGAAGTTTGAGGTGGCAAGACAAGCAAGCAGCCCCAGTCTCTGTGCCTCTGTGCGAGCAGTGCCATGGGCAGATGAGGCTGAGCAACAGTTTTACAGGCTAGATCACTTTGCCTGCGAGCTATCTGCAGACGTTCGCGTTTTCGGAGCAGGGTTCCCTCAGGCCCTCTGCATGGAACCCCAAATATACATTTGAAGTTTGAGGGGGCAAGACAAGCAAGCAGCCCCAGTCTCTGTGCCTCTGTGCGAGCAGTGCCAGGGGCAGATGAGACTGAGCAACAGCTTTCCAGGCTAGCTCTTTCTGGCTGCGAGCTATCTGCAGACGTTCGCATTTTCAGAGCAGGGCTATCTTCAGGCACCCGGCACGAACCACCTAAGCTGCATTTGAAGTTTGGGGGGCAAGGGAAGCAAGCAGCCCCAGTCTCTGTGCCTCTGTGCGAGCAGTGCCATGGGCAGATGAGGCTGAGCAACAGCTTTCCAGGCTAGCTTTTTCTGGCTTCGAGCTATCTGCAGACGTTCGCATTTTCAGAGCAAGGCTGCCGGAGGCCCCCTGCACGGACCCCCAAAGTTACATTTGAATATTGAGGTGGCAGTATAAGCAAGCAGCCCCAGTCTCTGTGCCTCTGTGCGAGCAGTGCCATGGGCAGATGAGGCTGAGCAACAGCTTTCCAGGCTAGCTCTTTCCTGCTGCGAGCTATCTGCAGACGTTCGCATTTTCAGAGCAGTGCTGCCGGAGGCCCCCTGCACGGAACCCCTAAGCGACGTTTGAAGTTTGAGGTGGCAAGACAAGCAAGCAGCCGCCGTCTCTGTGCCTCTGTGCGAGCAGTGCCATGGGCAGATGAGGCTGAGCAACAGTTTTACAGGCTAGATCATTTTGCCTGCGAGCTATCTGCAGACGTTCGCGTTTTCGGAGCAGGGTTCCCTAAGGCCCTCTGCATGGAACCCCAAATATACATTTGAAGTTTGAGGGGGCAAGACAAGCAAGCAGCCCCAGTCTCTGTGCCTCAGTGCGAGCAGTGCCATGGGCATATGAGGCTGAGCAACAGCTTTCCAGGCTAGCTCTTTCTGGCTACGAGCTATCTGCAGCCGTTCGCATTTTCGGAGCAGCGCTGCCGGAGGCGCTCTGCACGGACAGCCTAACCTACGTCTGAAGTTTGAGGTGGCAAGAGAAGCAAGCAGCCCCAGTCTCTGTGCCTCTGTTCGAGCAGTGCCATGGGCAGATGAGGCTGAGCAACAGCTTTACAGGCTAGCTCTTTCTGTCTGCGAGCTATCTGCAGACGTTAGCGTTTTCGGAGCAGGGGTCCCGCAGGCCCTCTGCATGGAACCCCAAATATACATTTGAAGTTTGAGGGGGCAAGACAAGCAAGCAGCCCCAGTCTCTGTGCCTCTGTGCGAGCAGTGCCATGGGCAGATGAGGCTGAGCAACAGTTTTACAGGCTAGATCATTTTGCCTGCGAGCTATCTGCAGACGTTCGCGTTTTCGGAGCAGGGTTCCCTCAGGCCCTCTGCATGGAACCCCAAATATACATTTGAAGTTTGAGGGGGCAAGACAAGCAAGCAGCCCCAGTCTCTGTGCCTCTGTGCGAGCAGTGCCATGGGCAGATGAGGCTGAGCAACAGCTTTGCAGGCTAGCTCTTTCTGGCTGCGAGCTATCTGCAGACGTTCGCATTTTCAGAACAGGGCTGCTGGAGGCTTCCTGCACGGACCACCTTATCTAGTTTTGAAGTTTGAGGGGGCAAGACAAGCAAGCAGCCCCAGTCTCTGTGCCTCTGTGCGAGCAGTGCCATGGGCAGATGAGGCTGAGCAACAGCTTTCCAGGCTAGATCTTTCTGGCTGCGAGCTATCTGCAGACGTTTGCATTTTCAGAGCAAGGCTACCTTCAGGCCCCCTGCACGGACCCCCTAAGCGACGTTTGAAGTTTGAGGTGGCAAGACAAGCAAGCAGCCCCAGTCTCTGTGCCTCTGTGCGAGCAGTGCCATGGGCAGATGAGGCTGAGCAACAGCTTTCCAGGCTAGCTCTTTCTGGCTGCGAGCTATCTGCAGACGTTTGCATTTTCAGAGCAAGGCTGCCGGAGGCCCCCTGCACGGACCCCCAAAGTTACATTTGAATATTGAGGTGGCAGTATAAGCAAGCAGCCCCAGTCTCTGTGCCTCTGTGCGAGCAGTGCCATGGGCAGATGAGGCTGAGCAACAGCTTTGCAGGCTAGCTCTTTCTGGCTGCGAGCTATCTGCAGACATTCGCATTTTCAGAGCAGGAATGACGGAGGCGCCCGGCACGGACCACCAAATATACGTTTGAAGTTTGAGGGGGCAAGACAAGCAAGCAGCCCCAGTCTCTGTGCCTCTGTGCGAGCAGTGCCATGGGCAGATGAGGCTGAGCAACAGTTTTACAGGCTAGATCATTTTGCCTGCGAGCTATCTGCAGACGTTCGCGTTTTCGGAGCAGGGTTCCCTCAGGCCCTCTGCATGGAACCCCAAATATACATTTGAAGTTTGAGGGGGCAAGAGAAGTAAGCAGCCCCAGTCTCTGTGCCTCTGTGCGAGCAGTGCCATGGGCAGATGAGGCTGAGCAACAGCTTTCCAGGCTAGCTCTTTCCTGCTGCGAGCTATCTGCAGACGTTCGCATTTTCAGAACAGGGCTGCTGGAGGCTTCCTGCACGGACCACCTAAGCTATGTTTGAAGTTTGAGGGGGCAAGACAAGCAAGCAGCCCCAGTCTCTGTGGCTCTGTGCGAGCAGTGCCAGGGGCAGATGAGACTGAGCAACAGCTTTCCAGGCTAGCTCTTTCTGGCTGCGAGCTATCTGCAGACGTTCGCATTTTCAGAGCAGGGCTATCTTCAGGCACCCGGCACGGACCACCTAAGCTGCATTTGAAGTTTGGGGGGCAAGGGAAGCAAGCAGCCCCAGTCTCTGTGCCTCTGTGCGAGCAGTGCCATGGGCAGATGAGGCTGAGCAAGAGCTTTCCAGGCTAGCTTTTTCTGGCTTCGAGCTATCTGCAGACGTTCGCATTTTCAGAGCAAGGCTGCCGGAGGCCCCCTGCACGGACCCCCAAAGTTACATTTGAATATTGAGGTGGCAGTATAAGCAAGCAGCCCCAGTCTCTGTGCCTCTGTGCGAGAAGTGCCATGGGCAGATGAGGCTGAGCAGCAGCTTTCCAGGCTAGCTCTTTCTGCCTGCGAGCTATCTGCAGACGTTCGCATTTTCAGAACAGGGCTGCTGGAGGCTTCCTGCACGGACCACCTAAGCTATGTTTGCAGTTTGAGGGGGCAAGACAAGCAAGAAGCCCCAGTCTCTGTGGCTCTGTGCGAGCAGTGCCAGGGGCAGATGAGACTGAGCAACAGCTTTCCAGGCTAGCTCTTTCTGGCTGCGAGCTATCTGCAGACGTTTGCATTTTCAGAGCAAGGCTGCCGGAGTCCCCCTGCACGGACCCCCTAAGCGACGTTTGAAGTTTGAGGTGGCAAGACAAGCAAGCAGCCCCAGTCTCTGTGCCTCTGTGCGAGCAGTGCCATAGCCATATGAGGCTGAGCAACAGCTTTCCAGGCTAGCTCTTTCTGGCTGCGAGCTATCTGCAGACGTTTGCATTTTCAGAGCAAGGCTGCCGGACGCCCCCTGCACGTACAGCCTAACCTACGTCTGAAGTTTGAGGTGGCAAGACAAGCAAGCAGCCCCAGTCTCTGTGCCTCTGTGCGAGCAGTGCCATGGGCAGATGAGGCTGAGCAACAGTTTTACAGGCTAGCTCTTTCTGGCTGCGAGCTATCTGCAGACGTTCGCGTTTTCGGAGCAGGGTTCCCTCAGGCCCTCTGCATGGAACCCCAAATATACATTTGAAGTTTGAGGGGGCAAGACAAGCAAGCAGCCCCAGTCTCTGTGGCTCTGTGCGAGCAGTGCCAGGGGCAGATGAGACTGAGCAACAGCTTTCCAGGCTAGCTCTTTCTGGCTGCGAGCTATCTGCAGACGTTCGCATTTTCAGAGCAGGGCTATCTTCAGGCACCCGGCACGAACCACCTAAGCTGCATTTGAAGTTTGGGGGGCAAGGGAAGCAAGCAGCCCCAGTCTCTGTGCCTCTGTGCGAGCAGTGCCATGGGCAGATGAGGCTGAGCAACAGCTTTCCAGGCTAGCTTTTTCTGGCTTCGAGCTATCTGCAGACGTTCGCATTTTCAGAGCAAGGCTGCCGGAGGCCCCCTGCACGGACCCCCAAAGTTACATTTGAATATTGAGGTGGCAGTATAAGCAAGCAGCCCCAGTCTCTGTGCCTCTGTGCGAGCAGTGCCATGGGCAGATGAGGCTGAGCAACAGCTTTCCAGGCTAGCTCTTTCTGCCTGCGAGCTATCTGCAGACGTTCGCATTTTCAGAACAGGGCTGCTGGAGGCTTCCTGCACGGACCACCTAAGCTATGTTTGCAGTTTGAGGGGGCAAGACAAGCAAGCAGCCACAGTCTCTGTGGCTCTGTGCGAGCAGTGCCAGGGGCAGATGAGACTGAGCAACAGCTTTCCAGGCTAGCTCTTTCTGCCTGCGAGCTATCTGCAGACATTCGCATTTTCAGAGCAGGGCTGACGAAGGAGCCTGGCACGGACCACCTAAGCTAGGTTTGAAGTTTGAGGGGGCAAGAGAAGCAAGCAGCCCCAGTCTCTGTGCCTCTGTGAGAGCAGTGCCATGGGCAGATGAGCCTGAGCAACAGCTTTCCAGGCTAGCTCTTTCTGGCTGCGAGCTATCTGCAGCCGTTCGCATTTTCGGAGCAGCGCTGTTGGAGGCGCTCGGCACGTACAGCCTAACATACGTCTGAAGTTTGAGGTGGCAAGACAAGCAAGCAGCCCCAGTCTCTGTGCCTCTGTGCGAGCAGTGCCATGGGCAGATGAGGCTGAGCAACAGCTTTCCAGGCTAGCTCTTTCCTGCTGCGAGCTATCTGCAGACGTTCGCATTTTCAGAGCAGTGCTGCCGGAGGCCCCCTGCACGGAACCCCTAAGCGACGTTTGAAGTTTGAGGTGGCAAGACAAGCAAGCAGCCGCCGTCTCTGTGCCTCTGTGCGAGCAGTGCCATGGGCAGATGAGGCTGAGCAACAGTTTTACAGGCTAGATCATTTTGCCTGCGAGCTATCTGCAGACGTTCGCGTTTTCGGAGCAGGGTTCCCTAAGGCCCTCTGCATGGAACCCCAAATATACATTTGAAGTTTGAGGGGGCAAGACAAGCAAGCAGCCCCAGTCTCTGTGCCTCAGTGCGAGCAGTGCCATGGGCATATGAGGCTGAGCAACAGCTTTCCAGGCTAGCTCTTTCTGGCTACGAGCTATCTGCAGCCGTTCGCATTTTCGGAGCAGCGCTGCCGGAGGCGCTCTGCACGGACAGCCTAACCTACGTCTGAAGTTTGAGGTGGCAAGAGAAGCAAGCAGCCCCAGTCTCTGTGCCTCTGTGCGAGCAGTGCCATGGGCAGATGAGGCTGAGCAACAGCTTTACAGGCTAGCTCTTTCTGTCTGCGAGCTATCTGCAGACGTTAGCGTTTTCGGAGCAGGGGTCCCGCAGGCCCTCTGCATGGAACCCCAAATATACATTTGAAGTTTGAGGGGGCAAGACAAGCAAGCAGCCCCAGTCTCTGTGCCTCTGTGCGAGCAGTGCCATGGGCAGATGAGGCTGAGCAACAGTTTTACAGGCTAGATCATTTTGCCTGCGAGCTATCTGCAGACGTTCGCGTTTTCGGAGCAGGGTTCCCTCAGGCCCTCTGCATGGAACCCCAAATATACATTTGAAGTTTGAGGGGGCAAGACAAGCAAGCAGCCCCAGTCTCTGTGCCTCTGTGCGAGCAGTGCCATGGGCAGATGAGGCTGAGCAACAGCTTTGCAGGCTAGCTCTTTCTGGCTGCGAGCTATCTGCAGACGTTCGCATTTTCAGAACAGGGCTGCTGGAGGCTTCCTGCACGGACCACCTTATCTAGTTTTGAAGTTTGAGGGGGCAAGACAAGCAAGCAGCCCCAGTCTCTGTGCCTCTGTGCGAGCAGTGCCATGGGCAGATGAGGCTGAGCAACAGCTTTCCAGGCTAGATCTTTCTGGCTGCGAGCTATCTGCAGACGTTTGCATTTTCAGAGCAAGGCTACCTTCAGGCCCCCTGCACGGACCCCCTAAGCGACGTTTGAAGTTTGAGGTGGCAAGACAAGCAAGCAGCCCCAGTCTCTGTGCCTCTGTGCGAGCAGTGCCATGGGCAGATGAGGCTGAGCAATATCTTTCCAGGCTAGCTCTTTCTGGCTGCGAGCTATCTGCAGACATTCGCATTTTCAGAGAAGGGCTGACGGAGGCGCCCGTCACGGACCACCTAAGCTAAGTTTGAAGTTTGAAGGGGCAAGACAAGCAAGCAGCCCCAGTCTCTGTGCCTCTGTGCGAGCAGTGCCATGGGCAGATGAGGCTGAGCAACAGCTTTCCAGGCTAGCTCTTTCTGGCTGCGAGCTATCTGCAGACGTTTGCATTTTCAGAGCAAGGCTGCCGGAGGCCCCCTGCACGGACCCCCAAAGTTACATTTGAATATTGAGGTGGCAGTATAAGCAAGCAGCCCCAGTCTCTGTGCCTCTGTGCGAGCAGTGCCATGGGCAGATGAGGCTGAGCAACAGCTTTGCAGGCTAGCTCTTTCTGGCTGCGAGCTATCTGCAGACATTCGCATTTTCAGAGCAGGAATGACGGAGGCGCCCGGCACAAACCACCTAAGCTAGGTTTGAAGTTTGAAGGGGTAAGAGAAACAAGCAGCCCCAGTCTCTGTGCCTCTGTGCGAGCAGTGCCATAGCCATATGAGGCTGAGCAACAGCTTTCCAGGCTAGGTCTTTCTGGCTGTGAGCTATCTGCAGACGTTCGCATTCTTGGAGCAGGGCTGACGGAGGCGCCCGGCACGGACCACCAAATATACGTTTGAAGTTTGAGGGGGCAAGACAAGCAAGCAGCCCCAGTCTCTGTGCCTCAGTGCGAGCAGACCCATGGGCAGATGAGGCTGAGCAACAGCTTTCCAGGCTAGCTCTTTCTGGCTGCGAGCTATCTGCAGCCGTTCGCATTTTCGGAGCAGCGCTGTTGGAGGCGCTCGGCACGTACAGCCTAACCTACGTCTGAAGTTTGAGGTGGCAAGACAAGCAAGCAGCCCCAGTCTCTGTGCCTCTGTGCGAGCAGTGCCATGGGCAGATGAGGCTGAGCAACAGCTTTCCAGGCTAGCTCTTTCCTGCTGCGAGCTATCTGCAGACGTTCGCATTTTCAGAGCAGTGCTGCTGGAGGCCCCCTGCACGGAACCCCTAAGCGACGTTTGAAGTTTGAGGTGGCAAGACAAGCAAGCAGCCCCAGTCTCTGTGCCTCTGTGCGAGCAGTGCCATGGGCAGATGAGGCTGAGCAACAGTTTTACAGGCTAGATCATTTTGCCTGCGAGCTATCTGCAGACGTTCGCGTTTTCGGAGCAGGGTTCCCTAAGGCCCTCTGCATGGAACCCCAAATATACATTTGAAGTTTGAGGGGGCAAGACAAGCAAGCAGCCCCAGTCTCTGTGCCTCAGTGCGAGCAGTGCCATAGCCATATGAGGCTGAGCAACAGCTTTCCAGGCTAGCTCTTTCTGGCTACGAGCTATCTGCAGCCGTTCGCATTTTCGGAGCAGCGCTGCCGGAGGCGCTCTGCACGGACAGCCTAACCTACGTCTGAAGTTTGAGGTGGCAAGAGAAGCAAGCAGCCCCAGTCTCTGTGCCTCTGTTCGAGCAGTGCCATGGGCAGATGAGGCTGAGCAACAGCTTTACAGGCTAGCTCTTTCCTGCTGCGAGCTATCTGCAGACGTTAGCGTTTTCGGAGCAGGGGTCCCGCAGGCCCTCTGCATGGAACCCCAAATATACATTTGAAGTTTGAGGGGGCAAGACAAGCAAGCAGCCCCAGTCTCTGTGCCTCTGTGCGAGCAGTGCCATGGGCAGATGAGGCTGAGCAACAGTTTTATAGGCTAGATCATTTTGCCTGCGAGCTATCTGCAGACGTTCGCGTTTTCGGAGCAGGGTTCCCTCAGGCCCTCTGCATGGAACCCCAAATATACATTTGAAGTTTGAGGGGGCAAGACAAGCAAGCAGCCCCAGTCTCTGTGCCTCTGTGCGAGCAGTGCCATGGGCAGATGAGGCTGAGCAACAGCTTTGCAGGCTAGCTCTTTCTGGCTGCGAGCTATCTGCAGACGTTCGCATTTTCAGAACAGGGCTGCTGGAGGCTTCCTGCACGGACCACCTTATCTAGTTTTGAAGTTTGAGGGGGCAAGACAAGCAAGCAGCCCCAGTCTCTGTGCCTCTGTGCGAGCAGTGCCATGGGCAGATGAGGCTGAGCAACAGCTTTCCAGGCTAGATCTTTCTGGCTGCGAGCTATCTGCAGACATTCGCATTTTCAGAGCAGGGCTGACGGAGGCGCCCGGCACGGACCAACAAAGATACGTTTGAAGTTTGAAGGGGCAAGACAAGAAAGCAGCCCCAGTCTCTGTGCCTCTGTGCGAGCAGTGCCATGGGCAGATGAGGCTGAGCAACAGTTTTACAGGCTAGATCATTTTGCCTGCGAGCTATCTGCAGACGTTCGCGTTTTCGGAGCAGGGCTACCCTCAGGCCCTCTGCATGGAACCCCAAATATACATTTGAAGTTTGAGGGGGCAAGACAAGCAAGCAGCCCCAGTCTCTGTGCCTCTGTGCGAGCAGTGCCATGGGCAGATGAGGCTGAGCAACAGCTTTCCAGGCTAGCTCTTTCCTGCTGCGAGCTATCTGCAGACGTTCGCATTTTCAGAACAGGGCTGCTGGAGGCTTCCTGCACGGACCACCTTATCTAGTTTTGAAGTTTGAGGGGGCAAGACAAGCAAGCAGCCCCAGTCTCTGTGCCTCTGTGCGAGCAGTGCCATAGCCATATGAGGCTGAGCAACAGCTTTCCAGGCTAGATCTTTCTGGCTGCGAGCTATCTGCAGACGTTTGCATTTTCAGAGCAAGGCTACCTTCAGGCCCCCTGCACGGACCCCCTAAGCGACGTTTGAAGTTTGAGGTGGCAAGACAAGCAAGCAGCCCCAGACTCTGTGCCTCTGTGCGAGCAGTGCCATGGGCAGATGAGGCTGAGCAACAGCTTTCCAGGCTAGGTCTTTCTGGCTGCGAGCTATCTGCAGACGTTCGCATTCTTGGAGCAGGGCTGACGGAGTCGCCCGGCACGGACCACCAAAGATACGTTTGAAGTTTGAGGTGTCAAGACAAGCAAGCAGCCCCAGTCTCTGTGCCTCAGTGCGAGCAGAGCCATTGGCAGATGAGGCTGAGCAACAGCTTTCCAGGCTAGACCTTTCGGGCTGCGAGCTATCTGCAGACGTTCGCATTTTCGGAGCAGCGCTGTCGGAGGCGCTCGGCACGGACAGCCTAACCTATGTCTGAAGTTTGAGGTGGCAAGACAAGCAAGCAGCACCAGTCTCTGTGCCTCTGTGCGAGCAGTGCCATGGGCAGATGAGGCTGAGCAATATCTTTCCAGGCTAGCTCTTTCTGGCTGCGAGCTATCTGCAGACATTCGCATTTTCAGAGCAGGGCTGACGGAGGCGCCCGTCACGGACCACCTAAGCTAGGTTTGAAGTTTGAAGGGGCAAGACAAGCAAGCAGCCCCAGTCTCTGTGCCTCTGTGCGAGCAGTGCCATAGCCATATGAGCCTGAGCAACAGCTTTCCAGGCTAGCTCTTTCTGGCTGCGAGCTATCTGCAGTCGTTAGCATTTTCAGAGCAAGGCTGCCGGACGCCCCCTGCACGTACAGCCTAACCTACGTCTGAAGTTTGAGGTGGCAAGACAAGCAAGCAGCCCCAGTCTCTGTGCCTCTGTGCGAGCAGTGCCATGGGCAGATGAGGCTGAGCAACAGTTTTACAGGCTAGATCATTTTGCCTGCGAGCTATCTGCAGACGTTCGCGTTTTCGGAGCAGGGTTCCCTCAGGCCCTCTGCATGGAACCCCAAATATACATTTGAAGTTTGAGGGGACAAGAGAAGTAAGCACCCCCAGTCTCTGTGCCTCTGTGCGAGCAGTGCCATGGGCAGATGAGGCTGAGCAACAGCTTTCCAGGCTAGCTCTTTCCTGCTGCGATCTATCTGCAGACGTTCGCATTTTCAGAACAGGGCTGCTGGAGGCTTCCTGCACGGACCACCTAAGCTATGTTTGAAGTTTGAGGGGGCAAGAGAAGCAAGTATCCCCATTCTCTGTGCCTCTGTGCGAGCAGTGCCATGGGCAGATGAGGCTGAGCAACAGCTTTCCAAGCTAGCTCTTTCTGGCTTCGAGCTATCTGCAGACATTCGCATTTTCAGAGCAAGGCTGCCGGAGGCCCCCTGCACGGACCCCCAAAGTTACATTTGAATATTGAGGTGGCAGTATAAGCAAGCAGCCCCAGTCTCTGTGCCTCTGTGCGAGCAGTGCCATGGGCAGATGAGGCTGAGCAACAGCTTTGCAGGCTAGCTCTTTCTGGCTGCGAGCTATCTGCAGACATTCGCATTTTCAGAGCAGGAATGACGGAGGCGCCCGGCACAAACCACCTAAGCTAGGTTTGAAGTTTGAAGGGGTAAGAGAAACAAGCAGCCCCAGTCTCTGTGCCTCTGTGCGAGCAGTGCCATAGCCATATGAGGCTGAGCAACAGCTTTCCAGGCTAGGTCTTTCTGGCTGTGAGCTATCTGCAGACGTTCGCATTCTTGGAGCAGGGCTGACGGAGGCGCCCGGCACGGACCACCAAATATACGTTTGAAGTTTGAGGGGGCAAGACAAGCAAGCAGCCCCAGTCTCTGTGCCTCAGTGCGAGCAGACCCATGGGCAGATGAGGCTGAGCAACAGCTTTCCAGGCTAGCTCTTTCTGGCTGCGAGCTATCTGCAGCCGTTCGCATTTTCGGAGCAGCGCTGTTGGAGGCGCTCGGCACGTACAGCCTAACCTACGTCTGAAGTTTGAGGTGGCAAGACAAGCAAGCAGCCCCAGTCTCTGTGCCTCTGTGCGAGCAGTGCCATGGGCAGATGAGGCTGAGCAACAGCTTTCCAGGCTAGCTCTTTCCTGCTGCGAGCTATCTGCAGACGTTCGCATTTTCAGAGCAGTGCTGCTGGAGGCCCCCTGCACGGAACCCCTAAGCGACGTTTGAAGTTTGAGGTGGCAAGACAAGCAAGCAGCCCCAGTCTCTGTGCCTCTGTGCGAGCAGTGCCATGGGCAGATGAGGCTGAGCAACAGTTTTACAGGCTAGATCATTTTGCCTGCGAGCTATCTGCAGACGTTCGCGTTTTCGGAGCAGGGTTCCCTAAGGCCCTCTGCATGGAACCCCAAATATACATTTGAAGTTTGAGGGGGCAAGACAAGCAAGCAGCCCCAGTCTCTGTGCCTCAGTGCGAGCAGTGCCATAGCCATATGAGGCTGAGCAACAGCTTTCCAGGCTAGCTCTTTCTGGCTACGAGCTATCTGCAGCCGTTCGCATTTTCGGAGCAGCGCTGCCGGAGGCGCTCTGCACGGACAGCCTAACCTACGTCTGAAGTTTGAGGTGGCAAGAGAAGCAAGCAGCCCCAGTCTCTGTGCCTCTGTTCGAGCAGTGCCATGGGCAGATGAGGCTGAGCAACAGCTTTACAGGCTAGCTCTTTCCTGCTGCGAGCTATCTGCAGACGTTAGCGTTTTCGGAGCAGGGGTCCCGCAGGTCCTCTGCATGGAACCCCAAATATACATTTGAAGTTTGAGGGGGCAAGACAAGCAAGCAGCCCCAGTCTCTGTGCCTCTGTGCGAGCAGTGCCATGGGCAGATGAGGCTGAGCAACAGTTTTACAGGCTAGATCATTTTGCCTGCGAGCTATCTGCAGACGTTCGCGTTTTCGGAGCAGGGTTCCCTCAGGCCCTCTGCATGGAACCCCAAATATACATTTGAAGTTTGAGGGGGCAAGACAAGCAAGCAGCCCCAGTCTCTGTGCCTCTGTGCGAGCAGTGCCATGGGCAGATGAGGCTGAGCAACAGCTTTGCAGGCTAGCTCTTTCTGGCTGCGAGCTATCTGCAGACGTTCGCATTTTCAGAACAGGGCTGCTGGAGGCTTCCTGCACGGACCACCTTATCTAGTTTTGAAGTTTGAGGGGGCAAGACAAGCAAGCAGCCCCAGTCTCTGTGCCTCTGTGCGAGCAGTGCCATGGGCAGATGAGGCTGAGCAACAGCTTTCCAGGCTAGATCTTTCTGGCTGCGAGCTATCTGCAGACGTTTGCATTTTCAGAGCAAGGCTACCTTCAGGCCCCCTGCACGGACCCCCTAAGCGACGTTTGAAGTTTGAGGTGGCAAGACAAGCAAGCAGCCCCAGTCTCTGTGCCTCTGTGCGAGCAGTGCCATGGGCAGATGAGACTGAGCAACAGCTTTCCAGGCTAGGTCTTTCTGGCTGCGAGCTATCTGCAGACGTTCGCATTCTTGGAGCAGGACTGACGGAGTCGCCCGGCACGGACCACCAAAGATACGTTTGAAGTTTGAGGTGTCAAGACAAGCAAGCAGCCCCAGTCTCTGTGCCTCAGTGCGAGCAGAGCCATTGGCAGATCAGGCTGAGCAACAGCTTTCCAGGCTAGCCCTTTCGGGCTGCGAGCTATCTGCAGACGTTCGCATTTTCGGAGAAGCGCTGTCGGAGGCGCTCGGCACGGACAGCCTAACCTATGTCTGAAGTTTGAGGTGGCAAGACAAGCAAGCAGCACCAGTCTCTGTGCCTCTGTGCGAGCAGTGCCATGGGCAGATGAGGCTGAGCAATATCTTTCCAGGCTAGCTCTTTCTGGCTGCGAGCTATCTGCAGACGTTCGCGTTTTCGGAGCAGGGTTCCCTCAGGCCCTCTGCATGGAACCCCAAATATACATTTGAAGTTTGAGGGGGCAAGAGAAGTAAGCAGCCCCAGTCTCTGTGCCTCTGTGCGAGCAGTGCCATGGGCAGATGAGGCTGAGCAACAGCTTTCCAGGCTAGCTCTTTCCTGCTGCGAGCTATCTGCAGACGTTCGCATTTTCAGAACAGGGCTGCTGGAGGCTTCCTGCACGGACCACCTAAGCTATGTTTGAAGTTTGAGGGGGCAAGACAAGCAAGCAGCCCCAGTCTCTGTGCCTCTGTGCGAGCAGTGCCAGGGGCAGATGAGACTGAGCAACAGCTTTCCAGGCTAGCTCTTTCTGGCTGCGAGCTATCTGCAGACGTTCGCATTTTCAGAGCAGGGCTATCTTCAGGCACCCGGCACGGACCACCTAAGCTGCATTTGAAGTTTGGGGGGCAAGGGAAGCAAGCAGCCCCAGTCTCTGTGCCTCTGTGCGAGCAGTGCCATGGGCAGATGAGGCTGAGCAACAGCTTTCCAGGCTAGCTTTTTCTGGCTTCGAGCTATCTGCAGACGTTCGCATTTTCAGAGCAAGGCTGTCGGAGGCCCCCTGCACGGACCCCCAAAGTTACATTTGAATATTGAGGTGGCAGTATAAGCAAGCAGCCCCAGTCTCTGTGCCTCTGTGCGAGCAGTGCCATGGGCAGATGAGGCTGAGCAGCAGCTTTCCAGGCTAGCTCTTTCTGCCTGCGAGCTATCTGCAGACGTTCGCATTTTCAGAACAGGGCTGCTGGAGGCTTCCTGCACGGACCACCTAAGCTATGTTTGCAGTTTGAGGGGGCAAGACAAGCAAGCAGCCCCAGTCTCTGTGCCTCTGTGCGAGCAGTGCCATGGGCAGATGAGGCTGAGCAACAGCTTTCCAGGCTAGCTCTTTCTGGCTGCGAGCTATCTGCAGACATTCGCATTTTCAGAGCAGGGCTGACGGAGGCGCCCGGCACGGTCCACCTACGTTACGTTTGAATTTTGAAGGGGCAAGAGAAACAAGCAGCCCCAGTGTCTGTGCCTCTGTGCGAGCAGTGCCATAGCCATATGAGGCTGAGCAACAGCTTTCCAGGCTAGCTCTTTCTGGCTGCGAGCTATCTGCAGACGTTTGCATTTTCAGAGCAAGGCTGCCGGAGTCCCCCTGCACGGACCCCCTAAGCGACGTTTGAAGTTTGAGGTGGCAAGACAAGCAAGCAGCCCCAGTCTCTGTGCCTCTGTGCGAGCAGTGCCATAGCCATATGAGGCTGAGCAACAGCTTTCCAGGCTAGCTCTTTCTGGCTGCGAGCTATCTGCAGACGTTTGCATTTTCAGAGCAAGGCTGCCGGACGCCCCCTGCACGTACAGCCTAACCTACGTCTGAAGTTTGAGGTGGCAAGACAAGCAAGCAGCCCCAGTCTCTGTGCCTCTGTGCGAGCAGTGCCATGGGCAGATGAGGCTGAGCAACAGTTTTATAGGCTAGATCATTTTGCCTGCGAGCTATCTGCAGACGTTCGCGTTTTCGGAGCAGGGTTCCCTCAGGCCCTCTGCATGGAACCCCAAATATACATTTGAAGTTTGAGGGGGCAAGACAAGCAAGCAGCCCCAGTCTCTGTGCCTCTGTGCGAGCAGTGCCATGGGCAGATGAGGCTGAGCAACAGCTTTGCAGGCTAGCTCTTTCTGGCTGCGAGCTATCTGCAGACGTTCGCATTTTCAGAACAGGGCTGCTGGAGGCTTCCTGCACGGACCACCTTATCTAGTTTTGAAGTTTGAGGGGGCAAGACAAGCAAGCAGCCCCAGTCTCTGTGCCTCTGTGCGAGCAGTGCCATGGGCAGATGAGGCTGAGCAACAGCTTTCCAGGCTAGATCTTTCTGGCTGCGAGCTATCTGCAGACATTCGCATTTTCAGAGCAGGGCTGACGGAGGCGCCCGGCACGGACCAACAAAGATACGTTTGAAGTTTGAAGGGGCAAGACAAGAAAGCAGCCCCAGTCTCTGTGCCTCTGTGCGAGCAGTGCCATGGGCAGATGAGGCTGAGCAACAGCTTTCCAGGCTAGATCTTTCTGGCTGCGAGCTATCTGCAGACGTTTGCATTTTCAGAGCAAGGCTACCTTCAGGCCCCCTGCACGGACCCCCTAAGCGACGTTTGAAGTTTGAGGTGGCAAGACAAGCAAGCAGCCCCAGACTCTGTGCCTCTGTGCGAGCAGTGCCATGGGCAGATGAGGCTGAGCAACAGCTTTCCAGGCTAGGTCTTTCTGGCTGCGAGCTATCTGCAGACGTTCGCATTCTTGGAGCAGGGCTGACGGAGTCGCCCGGCACGGACCACCAAAGATACGTTTGAAGTTTGAGGTGTCAAGACAAGCAAGCAGCCCCAGTCTCTGTGCCTCAGTGCGAGCAGAGCCATTGGCAGATGAGGCTGAGCAACAGCTTTCCAGGCTAGACCTTTCGGGCTGCGAGCTATCTTCAGACGTTCGCATTTTCGGAGCAGCGCTGTCGGAGGCGCTCGGCACGGACAGCCTAACCTATGTCTGAAGTTTGAGGTGGCAAGACAAGCAAGCAGCACCAGTCTCTGTGCCTCTGTGCGAGCAGTGCCATGGGCAGATGAGGCTGAGCAATATCTTTCCAGGCTAGCTCTTTCTGGCTGCGAGCTATCTGCAGACATTCGCATTTTCAGAGCAGGGCTGACGGAGGCGCCCGTCACGGACCACCTAAGCTAGGTTTGAAGTTTGAAGGGGCAAGACAAGCAAGCAGCCCCAGTCTCTGTGCCTCTGTGCGAGCAGTGCCATAGCCATATGAGCCTGAGCAACAGCTTTCCAGGCTAGCTCTTTCTGGCTGCGAGCTATCTGCAGTCGTTAGCATTTTCAGAGCAAGGCTGCCGGACGCCCCCTGCACGTACAGCCTAACCTACGTCTGAAGTTTGAGGTGGCAAGACAAGCAAGCAGCCCCAGTCTCTGTGCCTCTGTGCGAGCAGTGCCATGGGCAGATGAGGCTGAGCAACAGTTTTACAGGCTAGATCATTTTGCCTGCGAGCTATCTGCAGACGTTCGCGTTTTCGGAGCAGGGTTCCCTCAGGCCCTCTGCATGGAACCCCAAATATACATTTGAAGTTTGAGGGGACAAGAGAAGTAAGCAGCCCCAGTCTCTGTGCCTCTGTGCGAGCAGTGCCATGGGCAGATGAGGCTGAGCAACAGCTTTCCAGGCTAGCTCTTTCCTGCTGCGATCTATCTGCAGACGTTCGCATTTTCAGAACAGGGCTGCTGGAGGCTTCCTGCACGGACCACCTAAGCTATGTTTGAAGTTTGAGGGGGCAAGAGAAGCAAGTATCCCCATTCTCTGTGCCTCTGTGCGAGCAGTGCCATGGGCAGATGAGGCTGAGCAACAGCTTTCCAAGCTAGCTCTTTCTGGCTTCGAGCTATCTGCAGACATTCGCATTTTCAGAGCAAGGCTGCCGGAGGCCCCCTGCACGGACCCCCAAAGTTACATTTGAATATTGAGGTGGCAGTATAAGCAAGCAGCCCCAGTCTCTGTGCCTCTGTGCGAGCAGTGCCATGGGCAGATGAGGCTGAGCAACAGCTTTGCAGGCTAGCTCTTTCTGGCTGCGAGCTATCTGCAGACATTCGCATTTTCAGAGCAGGAATGACGGAGGCGCCCGGCACAAACCACCTAAGCTAGGTTTGAAGTTTGAAGGGGTAAGAGAAACAAGCAGCCCCAGTCTCTGTGCCTCTGTGCGAGCAGTGCCATAGCCATATGAGGCTGAGCAACAGCTTTCCAGGCTAGGTCTTTCTGGCTGTGAGCTATCTGCAGACGTTCGCATTCTTGGAGCAGGGCTGACGGAGGCGCCCGACACGGACCACCAAATATACGTTTGAAGTTTGAGGGGGCAAGACAAGCAAGCAGCCCCAGTCTCTGTGCCTCAGTGCGAGCAGACCCATGGGCAGATGAGGCTGAGCAACAGCTTTCCAGGCTAGCTCTTTCTGGCTGCGAGCTATCTGCAGCCGTTCGCATTTTCGGAGCAGCGCTGTTGGAGGCGCTCGGCACGTACAGCCTAACCTACGTCTGAAGTTTGAGGTGGCAAGACAAGCAAGCAGCCCCAGTCTCTGTGCCTCTGTGCGAGCAGTGCCATGGGCAGATGAGGCTGAGCAACAGCTTTCCAGGCTAGCTCTTTCCTGCTGCGAGCTATCTGCAGACGTTCGCATTTTCAGAGCAGTGCTGCTGGAGGCCCCCTGCACGGAACCCCTAAGCGACGTTTGAAGTTTGAGGTGGCAAGACAAGCAAGCAGCCCCAGTCTCTGTGCCTCTGTGCGAGCAGTGCCATGGGCAGATGATCCTGAGCAACAGTTTTACAGGCTAGATCATTTTGCCTGCGAGCTATCTGCAGACGTTCGCGTTTTCGGAGCAGGGTTCCCTAAGGCCCTCTGCATGGAACCCCAAATATACATTTGAAGTTTGAGGGGGCAAGACAAGCAAGCAGCCCCAGTCTCTGTGCCTCAGTGCGAGCAGTGCCATAGCCATATGAGGCTGAGCAACAGCTTTCCAGGCTAGCTCTTTCTGGCTACGAGCTATCTGCAGCCGTTCGCATTTTCGGAGCAGCGCTGCCGGAGGCGCTCTGCACGGACAGCCTAACCTACGTCTGAAGTTTGAGGTGGCAAGAGAAGCAAGCAGCCCCAGTCTCTGTGCCTCTGTTCGAGCAGTGCCATGGGCAGATGAGGCTGAGCAACAGCTTTACAGGCTAGCTCTTTCCTGCTGCGAGCTATCTGCAGACGTTAGCGTTTTCGGAGCAGGGGTCCCGCAGGTCCTCTGCATGGAACCCCAAATATACATTTGAAGTTTGAGGGGGCAAGACAAGCAAGCAGCCCCAGTCTCTGTGCCTCTGTGCGAGCAGTGCCATGGGCAGATGAGGCTGAGCAACAGTTTTACAGGCTAGATCATTTTGCCTGCGAGCTATCTGCAGACGTTCGCGTTTTCGGAGCAGGGTTCCCTCAGGCCCTCTGCATGGAACCCCAAATATACATTTGAAGTTTGAGGGGGCAAGACAAGCAAGCAGCCCCAGTCTCTGTGCCTCTGTGCGAGCAGTGCCATGGGCAGATGAGGCTGAGCAACAGCTTTGCAGGCTAGCTCTTTCTGGCTGCGAGCTATCTGCAGACGTTCGCATTTTCAGAACAGGGCTGCTGGAGGCTTCCTGCACGGACCACCTTATCTAGTTTTGAAGTTTGAGGGGGCAAGACAAGCAAGCAGCCCCAGTCTCTGTGCCTCTGTGCGAGCAGTGCCATGGGCAGATGAGGCTGAGCAACAGCTTTCCAGGCTAGATCTTTCTGGCTGCGAGCTATCTGCAGACGTTTGCATTTTCAGAGCAAGGCTACCTTCAGGCCCCCTGCACGGACCCCCTAAGCGACGTTTGAAGTTTGAGGTGGCAAGACAAGCAAGCAGCCCCAGTCTCTGTGCCTCTGTGCGAGCAGTGCCATGGGCAGATGAGACTGAGCAACAGCTTTCCAGGCTAGGTCTTTCTGGCTGCGAGCTATCTGCAGACGTTCGCATTCTTGGAGCAGGACTGACGGAGTCGCCCGGCACGGACCACCAAAGATACGTTTGAAGTTTGAGGTGTCAAGACAAGCAAGCAGCCCCAGTCTCTGTGCCTCAGTGCGAGCAGAGCCATTGGCAGATCAGGCTGAGCAACAGCTTTCCAGGCTAGCCCTTTCGGGCTGCGAGCTATCTGCAGACGTTCGCATTTTCGGAGAAGCGCTGTCGGAGGCGCTCGGCACGGACAGCCTAACCTATGTCTGAAGTTTGAGGTGGCAAGACAAGCAAGCAGCACCAGTCTCTGTGCCTCTGTGCGAGCAGTGCCATGGGCAGATGAGGCTGAGCAATATCTTTCCAGGCTAGCTCTTTCTGGCTGCGAGCTATCTGCAGACGTTCGCGTTTTCGGAGCAGGGTTCCCTCAGGCCCTCTGCATGGAACCCCAAATATACATTTGAAGTTTGAGGGGGCAAGAGAAGTAAGCAGCCCCAGTCTCTGTGCCTCTGTGCGAGCAGTGCCATGGGCAGATGAGGCTGAGCAACAGCTTTCCAGGCTAGCTCTTTCCTGCTGCGAGCTATCTGCAGACGTTCGCATTTTCAGAACAGGGCTGCTGGAGGCTTCCTGCACGGACCACCTAATCTATGTTTGAAGTTTGAGGGGGCAAGACAAGCAAGCAGCCCCAGTCTCTGTGCCTCTGTGCGAGCAGTGCCAGGGGCAGATGAGACTGAGCAACAGCTTTCCAGGCTAGCTCTTTCTGTCTGCGAGCTATCTGCAGACGTTCGCATTTTCAGAGCAGGGCTATCTTCAGGCACCCGGCACGGACCACCTAAGCTGCATTTGAAGTTTGGGGGGCAAGGGAAGCAAGCAGCCCCAGTCTCTGTGCCTCTGTGCGAGCAGTGCCATGGGCAGATGAGGCTGAGCAACAGCTTTCCAGGCTAGCTTTTTCTGGCTTCGAGCTATCTGCAGACGTTCGCATTTTCAGAGCAAGGCTGTCGGAGGCCCCCTGCACGGACCCCCAAAGTTACATTTGAATATTGAGGTGGCAGTATAAGCAAGCAGCCCCAGTCTCTGTGCCTCTGTGCGAGCAGTGCCATGGGCAGATGAGGCTGAGCAGCAGCTTTCCAGGCTAGCTCTTTCTGCCTGCGAGCTATCTGCAGACGTTCGCATTTTCAGAACAGGGCTGCTGGAGGCTTCCTGCACGGACCACCTAAGCTATGTTTGCAGTTTGAGGGGGCAAGACAAGCAAGCAGCCCCAGTCTCTGTGCCTCTGTGCGAGCAGTGCCATGGGCAGATGAGGCTGAGCAACAGCTTTCCAGGCTAGCTCTTTCTGGCTGCGAGCTATCTGCAGACATTCGCATTTTCAGAGCAGGGCTGACGGAGGCGCCCGGCACGGTCCACCTACGTTACGTTTGAATTTTGAAGGGGCAAGAGAAACAAGCAGCCCCAGTCTCTGTGCCTCTGTGCGAGCAGTGCCATAGCCATATGAGGCTGAGCAACAGCTTTCCAGGCTAGCTCTTTCTGGCTGCGAGCTATCTGCAGACGTTTGCATTTTCAGAGCAAGGCTGCCGGAGTCCCCCTGCACGGACCCCCTAAGCGACGTTTGAAGTTTGAGGTGGCAAGACAAGCAAGCAGCCCCAGTCTCTGTGCCTCTGTGCGAGCAGTGCCATAGCCATATGAGGCTGAGCAACAGCTTTCCAGGCTAGCTCTTTCTGGCTGCGAGCTATCTGCAGACGTTTGCATTTTCAGAGCAAGGCTGCCGGACGCCCCCTGCACGTACAGCCTAACCTACGTCTGAAGTTTGAGGTGGCAAGACAAGCAAGCAGCCCCAGTCTCTGTGCCTCTGTGCGAGCAGTGCCATGGGCAGATGAGGCTGAGCAACAGTTTTACAGGCTAGATCATTTTGCCTGCGAGCTATCTGCAGACGTTCGCGTTTTCGGAGAAGGGTTCCCTCAGGCCCTCTGCATGGAACCCCAAATATACATTTGAAGTTTGAGGGGGCAAGACAAGCAAGCAGCCCCAGTCTCTGTGCCTCTGTGCGAGCAGTGCCATGGGCAGATGAGGCTGAGCAAAAGCTTTCCAGGCTAGCTCTTTCCTGCTGCGAGCTATCTGCAGACGTTCGCATTATCAGAACAGGGCTGCTGGAGGCTTCCTGCACGGACCACCTAATCTAGTTTTGAAGTTTGAGGGGGCAAGACAAGCATGAAGCCCCAGTCTCTGTGGCTCTGTGTGAGAAGTGCCATGGGCAGATGAGGCTGAGCAACAGCTTTCCAGGCTAGCTCTTTCTGCCTGCGAGCTATCTGCAGCCGTTCGCATTTTCAGAGCAGGGCTACCTTCAGGCCCCCTGCACGGACCCCCAAAGTTACATTTGAATATTGAGGTGGCAGTATAAGCAAGCAGCCCCAGTCTCTGTGCCTCTGTGCGAGCAGTGCCATGGGCAGATGAGGCTGAGCAACAGCTTTCCAGGCTAGCTCTTTCTGCCTGCGAGCTATCTGCAGACATTCGCATTTTCAGAGCAGGGCTGACGGAGGCGCCCGGCACGGACCACCTAAGATACGTTTGAAGTTTGAAGGGGCAAGAGAAACAAGCAGCCCCAGTCTCTGTGCCTCTGTGCGAGCAGTGCCATAGCCATATGAGACTGAGCAACAGCTTTCCAGGCTAGTGCTTTCTGGCTGCGAGCTATCTGCAGACGTTCGCATTTTCGGAGCAGGGCTGCCGGAGGCGCCCGGCACGGACCACCAAAGATACGTTTGAATTTTGAGGTGGCAAGACAAGCAAGCAGCCCCAGTCTCTGTGTCTCAGTGTGAGCAGAGCCATGGGCAGATGAAGCTGAGCAACAGCTTTCCAGGCTAGCTCTTTCTGGCTGCGAGCTATCTGCAGCCGTTTGCATTTTCAGAGCAAGGCTGTCGGAGGCCCCCTGCACGGACCCCCTAAGCGACGTTTGAAGTTTGAGGTGGCAAGACAACAAGCAGCCCTAGTCTCTGTGCCTCTGTGCGAGCAGTGCCATGGGCAGATGAGGCTGAGCAACAGCTTTCCAGGCTAGCTCTTTCTGGCTGCGAGCTATCTGCAGACGTTCGCATTCTTGGAGCACGGCTGACGGAGGCGCCCGGCACGGACCAACAAAGATACGTTTGAAGTTTGAAGGGGCAAGACAAGAAAGCAGCCCCAGTCTCTGTGCCTCTGTGCGAGCAGTGCCATGGGCAGATGAGGCTGAGCAACAGTTTTACAGGCTAGATCATTTTGCCTGCGAGCTCTCTGCAGACGTTCGCGTTTTCGGAGCAGGGTTCCCTCAGGCCCTCTGCATGGAACCCCATATATACATTTGAAGTTTGAGGGGGCAAGACAAGCAAGCAGCCCCAGTCTCTGTGCCTCTGTGCGAGCAGTGCCATGGGCAGATGAGGCTGAGCAACAGCTTTCCAGGCTAGCTCTTTCCTGCTGCGAGCTATCTGCAGACGTTCGCATTTTCAGAACAGGGCTGCTGGAGGCTTCCTGCACGGACCACCTTATCTAGTTTTGAAGTTTGAGGGGGCAAGACAAGCAAGCAGCCCCAGTCTCTGTGCCTCTGTGCGAGCAGTGCCATAGCCATATGAGGCTGAGCAACAGCTTTCCAGGCTAGATCTTTCTGGCTGCGAGCTATCTGCAGACGTTTGCATTTTCAGAGCAAGGCTACCTTCAGGCCCCCTGCACGGACCCCCTAAGCGACGTTTGAAGTTTGAGGTGGCAAGACAAGCAAGCAGCCCCAGACTCTGTGCCTCTGTGCGAGCAGTGCCATGGGCAGATGAGGCTGAGCAACAGCTTTCCAGGCTAGCTCTTTCTGGCTGCGAGCTATCTGCAGACGTTCGCATTCTTGGAGCAGGGCTGACGGAGTCGCCCGGCACGGACCACCAAAGATACGTTTGAAGTTTGAGGTGTCAAGACAAGCAAGCAGCCCCAGTCTCTGTGCCTCAGTGCGAGCAGAGCCATTGGCAGATGAGGCTGAGCAACAGCTTTCCAGGCTAGCCCTTTCTGGCTGCGAGCTATCTGCAGACGTTCGCATTTTCGGAGCAGCGCTGTCGGAGGCGCTCGGCACGGACAGCCTAACCTATGTCTGAAGTTTGAGGTGGCAAGACAAGCAAGCAGCACCAGTCTCTGTGCCTCTGTGCGAGCAGTGCCATGGGCAGATGAGGCTGAGCAATATCTTTCCAGGCTAGCTCTTTCTGGCTGCGAGCTATCTGCAGACATTCGCATTTTCAGAGCAGGGCTGACGGAGGCGCCCGTCACGGACCACCTAAGCTAGGTTTGAAGTTTGAAGGGGCAAGACAAGCAAGCAGCCCCAGTCTCTGTGCCTCTGTGCGAGCAGTGCCATAGCCATATGAGCCTGAGCAACAGCTTTCCAGGCTAGCTCTTTCTGTCTGCGAGCTATCTGCAGTCGTTTGCATTTTCAGAGCAAGGCTGCCGGACGCCCCCTGCACGTACAGCCTAACCTACGTCTGAAGTTTGAGGTGGCAAGACAAGCAAGCAGCCCCAGTCTCTGTGCCTCTGTGCGAGCAGTGCCATGGGCAGATGAGGCTGAGCAACAGTTTTACAGGCTAGATCATTTTGCCTGCGAGCTATCTGCAGACGTTCGCGTTTTCGGAGCAGGGTTCCCTCAGGCCCTCTGCATGGAACCCCAAATATACATTTGAAGTTTGAGGGGGCAAGAGAAGTAAGCAGCCCCAGTCTCTGTGCCTCTGTGCGAGCAGTGCCATGGGCAGATGAGGCTGAGCAACAGCTTTCCAGGCTAGCTCTTTCCTGCTGCGATCTATCTGCAGACGTTCGCATTTTCAGAACAGGGCTGCTGGAGGCTTCCTGCACGAACCACCTAAGCTATGTTTGAAGTTTGAGGGGGCAAGAGAAGCAAGTATCCCCATTGTCTGTGCCTCTGTGCGAGCAGTGCCATGGGCAGATGAGGCTGAGCAACAGCTTTCCAAGCTAGCTCTTTCTGGCTTCGAGCTATCTGCAGACATTCGCATTTTCAGAGCAAGGCTGCCGGAGGCCCCCTGCACGGACCCCCAAAGTTACATTTGAATATTGAGGTGGCAGTATAAGCAAGCAGCCCCAGTCTCTGTGCCTCTGTGCGAGCAGTGCCATGGGCAGATGAGGCTGAGCAACAGCTTTGCAGGCTAGCTCTTTCTGGCTGCGAGCTATCTGCAGACATTCGCATTTTCAGAGCAGGAATGACGGAGGCGCCCGGCACAAACCACCTAAGCTAGGTTTGAAGTTTGAAGGGGTAAGAGAAACAAGCAGCCCCAGTCTCTGTGCCTCTGTGCGAGCAGTGCCATAGCCATATGAGGCTGAGCAACAGCTTTCCAGGCTAGGTCTTTCTGGCTGTGAGCTATCTGCAGACGTTCGCATTCTTGGAGCAGGGCTGACGGAGGCGCCCGGCACGGACCACCAAATATACGTTTGAAGTTTGAGGGGGCAAGACAAGCAAGCAGCCCCAGTCTCTGTGCCTCAGTGCGAGCAGACCCATGGGCAGATGAGGCTGAGCAACAGCTTTCCAGGCTAGCTCTTTCTGGCTGCGAGCTATCTGCAGCCGTTCGCATTTTCGGAGCAGCGCTGACGGAGGCGCTCGGCACGTACAGCCTAACCTACGTCTGAAGTTTGAGGTGGCAAGACAAGCAAGCAGCCCCAGTCTCTGTGTCTCTGTGCGAGCAGTGCCATGGGCAGATGAGGCTGAGCAACAGGTTTCCAGGCTAGCTCTTTCTGGCTGCGAGCTATCTGCAGACGTTCGCATTTTCAGAGCAAGGCTGCCGGAGGCCCCCTGCACGGAACCCCTAAGCGACGTTTGAAGTTTGAGGTGGCAAGACAAGCAAGCAGCCCCAGTCTCTGTGCCTCTGTGCGAGCAGTGCCATGGGCAGATGAGGCTGAGCAACAGTTTTACAGGCTAGATCATTTTGCCTGCGAGCTATCTGCAGACGTTCGCGTTTTCGGAGCAGGGTTCCCTCAGGCCCTCTGCATGGAACCCCAAATATACATTTGAAGTTTGAGGGGGCAAGACAAGCAAGCAGCCCCAGTCTCTGTGCCTCTGTGCGAGCAGTGCCATGAGCAGATGAGGCTGAGCAACAGCTTTCCAGGCTAGCTCTTTCCTGCTGCGATCTATCTGCAGACGTTCGCATTTTCAGAACAGGGCTGCTGGAGGCTTCCTGCACGGACCACCTAAGCTAGGTTTGAAGTTTGAGGGGGCAAGACAAGCAAGCAGCCCCAGTCTCTGTGCCTCTGTGCGAGCAGTGCCATGGGCAGATGAGGCTGAGCAACAGTTTTACAGGCTAGATCATTTTGCCTGCGAGCTATCTGCAGACGTTCGCGTTTTCGGAGCAGGGTTCCCTCAGGCCCTCTGCATGGAACCCCAAATATACATTTGAAGTTTGAGGGGGCAAGACAAGCAAGCAGCCCCAGTCTCTGTGCCTCTGTGCGAGCAGTGCCATGGGCAGATGAGGCTGAGCAACAGCTTTCCAGGCTAGCTCTTTCCTGCTGCGAGCTATCTGCAGACGTTCGCATTTTCAGAACAGGGCTGCTGGAGGCTTCCTGCACGGACCACCTTATCTAGTTTTGAAGTTTGAGGGGGCAAGACAAGCAAGCAGCCCCAGTCTCTGTGCCTCTGTGCGAACAGTGCCATAGCCATATGAGGCTGAGCAACAGCTTTCCAGGCTAGATCTTTCTGGCTGCGAGCTATCTGCAGACGTTTGCATTTTCAGAGCAAGGCTACCTTCAGGCCCCCTGCACGGACCCCCTAAGCGACGTTTGAAGTTTGAGGTGGCAAGACAAGCAAGCAGCCCCAGACTCTGTGCCTCTGTGCGAGCAGTGCCATGGGCAGATGAGGCTGAGCAACAGCTTTCCAGGCTAGCTCTTTCTGGCTGCGAGCTATCTGCAGACGTTCGCATTCTTGGAGCAGGGCTGACGGAGTCGCCCGGCACGGACCACCAAAGATACGTTTGAAGTTTGAGGTGTCAAGACAAGCAAGCAGCCCCAGTCTCTGTGCCTCAGTGCGAGCAGAGCCATTGGCAGATGAGGCTGAGCAACAGCTTTCCAGGCTAGCCCTTTCTGGCTGCGAGCTATCTGCAGACGTTCGCATTTTCGGAGCAGCGCTGTCGGAGGCGCTCGGCACGGACAGCCTAACCTATGTCTGAAGTTTGAGGTGGCAAGACAAGCAAGCAGCACCAGTCTCTGTGCCTCTGTGCGAGCAGTGCCATGGGCAGATGAGGCTGAGCAATATCTTTCCAGTCTAGCTCTTTCTGGCTGCGAGCTATCTGCAGACATTCGCATTTTCAGAGCAGGGCTGACGGAGGCGCCCGTCACGGACCACCTAAGCTAGGTTTGAAGTTTGAAGGGGCAAGACAAGCAAGCAGCCCCAGTCTCTGTGCCTCTGTGCGAGCAGTGCCATAGCCATATGAGGCTGAGCAACAGCTTTCCAGGCTAGCTCTTTCTGGCTGCGAGCTATCTGCAGTCGTTTGCATTTTCAGAGCAAGGCTGCCGGACGACCCCTGCACGTACAGCCTAACCTACGTCTGAAATTTGAGGTGGCAAGACAAGCAAGCAGCCCCAGTCTCTGTGTCTCTGTGCGAGCAGTGCCATGGGCAGATGAGGCTGAGCAACAGTTTTACAGGCTAGATCATTTTGCCTGCGAGCTATCTGCAGACGTTCGCGTTTTCGGAGCAGGGTTCCCTCAGGCCCTCTGCATGGAACCCCAAATATACATTTGAAGTTTGAGGGGGCAAGAGAAGTAAGCAGCCCCAGTCTCTGTGCCTCTGTGCGAGCAGTGCCATGGGCAGATGAGGCTGAGCAACAGCTTTCCAGGCTAGCTCTTTCCTGCTGCGAGCTATCTGCAGACGTTCGCATTTTCAGAACAGGGCTGCTGGAGGCTTCCTGCACGGACCACCTAAGCTATGTTTGAAGTTTGAGGTGGCAAGAGAAGCAAGTATCCCCATTCTCTGTGCCTCTGTGCGAGCAGTGCCATGGGCAGATGAGGCTGAGCAACAGCTTTCCAAGCTAGCTCTTTCTGGCTTTGAGCTATCTGCAGACGTTCGCATTTTCAGAGCAAGGCTGCCGGAGGCCCCCTGCACGGACCGCCAAAGTTACATTTGAATATTGAGGTGGCAGTATAAGCAAGCAGCCCCAGTCTCTGTGCCTCTGTGCGAGCAGTGCCATGGGCAGATGAGGCTGAGCAACAGCTTTCCAGGCTAGCTCTTTCTGGCTGCGAGCTATCTGCAGCCGTTCGCATTTTCGGAGCAGGGCTGTCGGAGGCGCTCGGCACGTAGAGCCTAACCTACGTCTGAAGTTTGAGGTGGCAAGACAAGCAAGCAGCCCCAGTCTCTGTGCCTCTGTGCGAGCAGTGCCATGGGCAGATGAGGCTGAGCAACAGCTTTGCAGGCTAGCTCTTTCTGGCTGCGAGCTATCTGCAGACATTCGCATTTTCAGAGCAGGAATGACGGAGGCGCCCGGCACAAACCACCTAAGCTAGGTTTGAAGTTTGAAGGGGTAAGAGAAACAAGCAGCCCCAGTCTCTGTGCCTCTGTGCGAGCAGTGCCATAGCCATATGAGGCTGAGCAACAGCTTTCCAGGCTAGGTCTTTCTGGCTGTGAGCTATCTGCAGACGTTCGCATTCTTGGAGCAGGGCTGACGGAGGCGCACGGCACGGACCACCAAATATACGTTTGAAGTTTGAGGTGGCAAGACAAGCAAGCAGCCCCAGTCTCTGTGCCTCAGTGCGAGCAGAGCCATGGGCAGATGAGGCTGAGCAACAGCTTTCCAGGCTAGCTCTTTCTGCCTGCGAGCTATCTGCAGCCGTTCGCATTTTCGGAGCAGCGCTGACGGAGGCGCTCGGCACGTACAGCCTAACCTACGTCTGAAGTTTGAGGTGGCAAGACAAGCAAGTAGCCCCAGTCTCTGTGCCTCTGTGCGAGCAGTGCCATGGGCAGATGAGGCTGAGCAACAGCTTTCCAGGCTAGCTCTTTCTGGCTGCGAGCTATCTGCAGACGTTCGCATTTTCAGAGCAAGGCTGCCGGAGGCCCCCTGCACGGAACCCCTAAGCGACGTTTGAAGTTTGAGGTGGAAAGACAAGCAAGCAGCCCCAGTCTCTGTGCCTCTGTGCGAGCAGTGCCATGGGCAGATGAGGCTGAGCAACAGTTTTACAGGCTAGATCATTTTGCCTGCGAGCTATCTGCAGACGTTCGCGTTTTCGGAGCAGGGTTCCCTCAGGCCCTCTGCATGGAACCCCAAATATACATTTGAAGTTTGAGGGGGCAAGACAAGCAAGCAGCCCCAGTCTCTGTGCCTCTGTGCGAGCAGTGCCATGAGCAGATGAGGCTGAGCAACAGCTTTCCAGGCTAGCTCTTTCCTGCTGCGATCTATCTGCAGATGTTCGCATTTTCAGAACAGGGCTGCTGGAGGCTTCCTGCACGGACCACCTAAGCTAGGTTTGAAGTTTGAGGGGGCAAGACAAGCAAGCAGCCCCAGTCTCTGTGCCTCTGTGCGAGCAGTGCCATGGGCAGATGAGACTGAGCAACAGCTTTCCAGGCTAGCTCTTTCTGGCTTCGAGCTATCTGCAGACGTTCGCATTTTCAGAGCAAGGCTGCCGAAGGCCCCCTGCACGGACCCCCAAAGTTATATTTGAATATTGAGGTGGCTGTATAAGCAAGCAGCCCCAGTCTCTGTGCCTCTGTGCGAGCAGTGCCATGGGCAGATGAGGCTGAGCAACAGCTTTCCAGGCTAGCTCTTTCTGGCTGCGAGCTATCTGCAGCCGTTCGCATTTTCGGAGCAGGGCTGTCGGAGGCGCTCGGAACGTAGAGCCTAACCTACGTTTGAAGTTTGAGGTGGCAAGACAAGCAAGTAGCCCCAGTCTCTGTGCGTCTGTGCGAGCAGTGCCATGGGCAGATGAGGCTGAGCAACAGCTTTCCAGGCTAGCTCTTTCTGGCTGCAAGCTATCTGCAGACATTCGCATTTTTAGAGCAGGGCTGACGGAGGCGCCCGGCACGGACCACCTAAGCTAGATTTGAAGTTTGAAGGGGCAAGACAAGCAAGCAGCCCCAGTCTCTGTGCCTCTGTGCGAGCAGTGCCATGGGCAGATGAGGCTGAGCAACAGCTTTCCAGGCTAGGTCTTTCTGGCTGCGAGCTATCTGCAGACGTTCGCATTTTCAGAGCAGGGCTGCCGGAGGCCCCCTGCACGGAACCCCAAAGGGACGTTTGAAGTTTGAGGTGGAAAGACAAGCAAGCAGCCCCAGTCTCTGTGCCTCTGTGCGAGCAGTGCCATGAGCAGATGAGGCTGAGCAACAGTTTTACAGGCTAGATCATTTTGCCTGCGAGCTATCTGCAGACATTCGCGTTTTCGGAGCAGGGTTCCCTCAGGCCCTCTGCATGGAACCCCAAATATACATTTGAAGTTTGAGGGGGCAAGACAAGCAAGCAGCCCCAGTCTCTGTGCCTCTGTGCGAGCAGTGCCATGAGCAGATGAGGCTGAGCAACAGCTTTCCAGGCTAGCTCTTTCCTGCTGCGAGCTATCTGCGGACGTTCGCATTTTCAGAACAGGGCTGCTGGAGGCTTCCTGCACGGACCACCTAATCTAGTTTTGAAGTTTGAGGGGGCAAGACAAGCAAGAAGCCGCAGTCTCTGTGCCTCTGTGCGAGCAGTACCATGGGCAGATGAGACTGAGCAACAGCTTTCCAGGCTAGCTCTTTCTGCCTGCGAGCTATCTGCAGACGTTCGTATTTTCAGAGCAGGGCTACCTTCAGGCACCCGGCACGGACCACCTAAGTTGCGTTTGAAGTTTGGGGGGCAAGGGAAGCAAGCAGCCCCAGTCTCTGTGCCTCTGTGCGAGCAGTGCCATGGGCAGATGAGGCTGAGCAACAGCTTTCCAGGCTAGCTCTTTCTGGCTTCGAGCTATCTGCAGACGTTCGCATTTTCAGAGCAAGGCTGCCGAAGGCCCCCTGCACGGACCTCCAAAGTTACATTTGAATATTGAGGTGGCAGTATAAGCAAGCAGCCGCAGTCTCTGTGCCTCTGTGCGAGCAGTGCCATGGGCAGATGAGGCTGAGCAACAGTT
Source organism: Opisthocomus hoazin (assembly GCF_030867145.1). Lineage (NCBI taxonomy): Eukaryota > Metazoa > Chordata > Aves > Opisthocomiformes > Opisthocomidae > Opisthocomus > Opisthocomus hoazin. The sequence continues at coordinate 19,339,227 of NC_134430.1, read as the reverse complement.
TTACAGGCTAGATTATTTTGCCTGCGAGCTATCTGCAGACGTTCGCGTTTTCGGAGCAGAGTTCCCTCAGGCCCTCTGCATGGAACCCCAAATATACATTTGAAGTTTGAGGGGGCAAGACAAGCAAGCAGCCCCAGTCTCTGTGCCTCTGTGCGAGCAGTGCCATGGGCAGATGAGGCTGAGCAACAGCTTTCCAGGCTAGCTCTTTCCTGCTGCGAGCTATCTGCAGACGTTCGCATTTTCAGAACAGGGCTGCTGGAGGCTTCCTGCAAGGACCACCTAAGCTAGGTTTGAAGTTTGAGGGGGCAAGACAAGCAAGCAGCCCCAGTCTCTGTGCCTCTGTGCGAGCAGTGCCATGGGCAGATGAGGCTGAGCAACAGTTTTACACGCTAGATCATTTTGCCTGCGAGCTATCTGCAGACATTCGCGTTTTCGGAGCAGGGTTCCCTCAGGCCCTCTGCATGGAACCCCAAATATACATTTGAAGTTTGAGGGGGCAAGACAAGCAAGCAGCCCCAGTCTCTGTGCCTCTGTGCGAGCAGTGCCATGAGCAGATGAGGCTGAGCAACAGCTTTCCAGGCTAGCTCTTTCCTGCTGCGAGCTATCTGCGGACGTTCGCATTTTCAGAACAGGGCTACCTTCAGGCACCCGGCACGGACCACCTAAGTTGCGTTTGAAGTTTGGGGGGCAAGGGAAGCAAGCAGCCCCAGTCTCTGTGCCTCTGTGCGAGCAGTGCCATGAGCAGATGAGGCTGAGCAACAGCTTTCCAGGCTAGCTCTTTCTGCCTGCGAGCTATCTGCAGACGTTCGCATTTTCAGAGCAGGGCTACCTTCAGGCACCCGGCACGGACCACCTAAGTTGCGTTTGAAGTTTGGGGGGCAAGGGAAGCAAGCAGCCCCAGTCTCTGTGCCTCTGTGCGAGCAGTGCCATGGGCAGATGAGGCTGAGCAACAGCTTTCCAGGCTAGCTCTTTCTGGCTTCGAGCTATCTGCAGACGTTCGCATTTTCAGAGCAAGGCTGCCGAAGGCCCCCTGCACGGACCTCCAAAGTTACATTTGAATATTGAGGTGGCAGTATAAGCAAGCAGCCGCAGTCTCTGTGCCTCTGTGCGAGCAGTGCCATGGGCAGATGAGGCTGAGCAACAGTTTTACAGGCTAGATTATTTTGCCTGCGAGCTATCTGCAGACGTTCGCGTTTTCGGAGCAGAGTTCCCTCAGGCCCTCTGCATGGAACCCCAAATATACATTTGAAGTTTGAGGGGGCAAGACAAGCAAGCAGCCCCAGTCTCTGTGCCTCTGTGCGAGCAGTGCCATGAGCAGATGAGGCTGAGCAACAGCTTTCCAGGCTAGCTCTTTCCTGCTGCGAGCTATCTGCAGACGTTCGCATTTTCAGAACAGGGCTGCTGGAGGCTTCCTGCAAGGACCACCTAAGCTAGGTTTGAAGTTTGAGGGGGCAAGACAAGCAAGCAGCCCCAGTCTCTGTGCCTCTGTGCGAGCAGTGCCATGGGCAGATGAGGCTGAGCAACAGCTTTCCAGGCTAGCTCTTTCTGCCTGTGAGCTATCTGCAGACGTTCACATTTTCAGAGCAGGGCTACCTTCAGGCACACGGCACGGACCACCTAAGCTACGTTTGAAGTTTGGGGGGCAAGGGAAGCAAGCAGCCCCAGTCTCTGTGCCTCTGTGCGAGCAGTGCCATGGGCAGATGAGGCTGAGCAACAGCTTTCCAGGCTATCTCTTTCTGGCTGCGAGCTATCTGCAGACGTTCGCATTTTCAGAGCAGGGCTGCCGGAGGCCCCCTGCACGGAACCCCTAAGCGATGTTTGAAGTTTGAGGTGGAAAGACAAGCAAGCAGCCCCATTCTCTGTGCCTCTGTGCGAGCAGTGCCATGGGCAGATGAGGCTGAGCAACAGCTTTCCAAGCTAGCTCTTTCTGGCTTCGAGCTATCTGCAGACGTTCGCATTTTCAGAGCAAGGCTGCCGGAGGCCCCCTGCACGGACCCCCAAAGTTACATTTGAATATTGAGGTGGCAGTATAAGCAAGCAGCCCCAGTCTCTGTGCCTCTGTGCGAGCAGTGCCATGGGCAGATGAGGCTGAGCAACAGCTTTCCAGGCTAGCTCTTTCTGCATGCGAGCTATCTGCAGCCGTTCGCATTTTCGGAGCAGGGCTGTCGGAGGCGCTCGGCACGTAGAGCCTAACCTACGTCTGAAGTTTGAGGTGGCAAGACAAGCAAGCAGCCCCAGTCTCTGTGCCTCTGTGCGAGCAGTGCCATGGGCAGATGAGGCTGAGCAACAGCTTTGCAGGCTAGCTCTTTCTGGCTGCGAGCTATCTGCAGACGTTCGCATTCTTGGAGCAGGGCTGACGGAGGCGCCCGGCACGGACCACCAAATATACGTTTGAAGTTTGAGGTGGCAAGACAAGCAAGCAGCCCCAGTCTCTGTGCCTCAGTGCGAGCAGAGCCATGGGCAGATGAGGCTGAGCAACAGCTTTCCAGGCTAGCTCTTTCTGGCTGCGAGCTATCTGCAGCCGTTCGCATTTTCGGAGCAGCGCTGACGGAGGCGCTCGGCACGTACAGCCTAACCTACGTCTGAAGTTTGAGGTGGCAAGACAAGCAAGCAGCCCCAGTCTCTGTGCCTCTGTGCGAGCAGTGCCATGGGCAGATGAGGCTGAGCAACAGGTTTCCAGGCTAGCTCTTTCTGGCTGCGAGCTATCTGCAGACGTTCGCATTTTCAGAGCAAGGCTGCCGGAGGCCCCCTGCACGGAACCCCTAAGCGACGTTTGAAGTTTGAGGTAGAAAGACAAGCAAGCAGCCCCAGTCTCTGTGCCTCTGTGCGAGCAGTGCCATGGGCAGATGAGGCTGAGCAACAGTTTTACAGGCTAGATCATTTTGCCTGCGAGCTATCTGCAGACGTTCGCGTTTTCGGAGCAGGGTTCCCTCAGGCCCTCTGCATGGAACCCCAAATATACATTTGAAGTTTGAGGGGGCAAGACAAGCAAGCAGCCCCAGTCTCTGTGCCTCTGTGCGAGCAGTGCCATGAGCAGATGAGACTGAGCAACAGCTTTCCAGGCTAGCTCTTTCCTGCTGCGATCTATCTGCAGACATTCGCATTTTCAGAACATGGCTGCTGGAGGCTTCCTGCACGGACCACCTAAGCTAGGTTTGAAGTTTGAGGGGGCAAGACAAGCAAGCAGCCCCAGTCTCTGTGCCTCTGTGCGAGCAGTGCCATGGGCAGATGAGACTGAGCAACAGCTTTCCAGGCTAGTTGTTTCTGCCTGCAAGCTATCTGCAGACATTCGCATTTTCAGAGCAGGGCTACCTTCAGGCACACGGCACGGACCACCTAAGCTACGTCTGAAGCTGCAGGTGGCAAGACAAGCAAGCAGCCCCAGTCTCTGTGCCTCTGTGCGAGCAGTGCCATGGCCAGATGAGGCTGAGCAACAGCTTTCCAGGCTAGCTCTTTCTGCCTGCGAGCTATCTGCAGACGTTCGCATTTTCAGAGCAGGGCTACCTTCAGGCACCCGGCACGGACCACCTAAGTTGCGTTTGAAGTTTGGGGGGCAAGGGAAGCAAGCAGCCCCAGTCTCTGTGCCTCTGTGCGAGCAGTGCCATGGGCAGATGAGGCTGAGCAACAGCTTTCCAGGCTAGCTCTTTCTGGCTTCGAGCTATCTGCAGACGTTCGCATTTTCAGAGCAAGGCTGCCGAAGGCCCCCTGCACGGTCCCCCAAAGTTATATTTGAATATTGAGGTGGCTGTATAAGCAAGCAGCCCCAGTCTCTGTGCCTCTGTGCGAGCAGTGCCATGGGCAGATGAGGCTGAGCAACAGCTTTCCAGGCTAGCTCTTTCTGCCTGTGAGCTATCTGCAGCCGTTCGCATTTTCGGAGCAGGGCTGTTGGAGGCGCTCGGAACGTAGAGCCTAACCTACGTTTGAAGTTTGAGGTGGCAAGACAAGCAAGTAGCCCCAGTCTCTGTGTCTCTGTGCGAGCAGTGCCATGGGCAGATGAGGCTGAGCAACAGCTTTCCAGGCTAGGTCTTTCTGGCTGCGAGCTATCTGCAGACATTCGCATTTTTAGAGCAGGGCTGACGGAGGCGCCCGGCACGGACCACCTAAGATAGATTTGAAGTTTGAAGGGGCAAGACAAGCAAGCAGCCCCAGTCTCTGTGCCTCTGTGCGAGCAGTGCCATGGGCAGATGAGGCTGAGCAACAGCTTTCCAGGCTAGGTCTTTCTGGCTGCGAGCTATCTGCAGACGTTCGCATTTTCAGAGCAGGGCTGCCGGAGGCCCCCTGCACGGAACCCCAAAGGGACGTTTGAAGTTTGAGGTAGAAAGACAAGCAAGCAGCCCCAGTCTCTGTGCCTCTGTGCGAGCAGTGCCATGGGCAGATGAGGCTGAGCAACAGTTTTACAGGCTAGATCATTTTGCCTGCGAGCTATCTGCAGACATTCGCGTTTTCGGAGCAGGGTTCCCTCAGGCTCTCTGCATGGAACCCCAAATATACATTTGAAGTTTGAGGGGGCAAGACAAGCAGCAGCCCCAGTCTCTGTGCCTCTGTGCGAGCAGTGCAATGGGCAGATGAGGCTGAGCAACAGCTTTGCAGGCTAGCTCTTTCTGGCTGCGAGCTATCTGCAGACATTCGCATTTTTAGAGCAGGGCTGACGGAGGCGTCCGGCACGGACCACCTAAGCTAGGTTTGAAGTTTGAAGGGGCAAGAGAAACAAGCAGCCCCAGTCTCTGTGCCTCTGTGCGAGCAGTGCCATGGGCAGATGAGGCTGAGCAACAGCTTTCCAGGCTAGCTCTTTCCTGCTGCGAGCTATCTGCGGACGTTCGCATTTTCAGAACAGGGCTGCTGGAGGCTTCCTGCACGGACCACCTTGTCTAGTTTTGAAGTTTGAGGGGGCAAGACAAGCAAGAAGCCGCAGTCTCTGTGCCTCTGTGCGAGCAGTACCATGGGCAGATGAGACTGAGCAACAGCTTTCCAGGCTAGCTCTTTCTGCCTGCGAGCTATCTGCAGACGTTCGCATTTTCAGAGCAGGGCTACCTTCAGGCACCCGGCACGGACCACCTAAGTTGCGTTTGAAGTTTGGGGGGCAAGGGAAGCAAGCAGCCCCAGTCTCTGTGCCTCTGTGCGAGCAGTGCCATGGGCAGATGAGGCTGAGCAACAGCTTTCCAGGCTAGCTCTTTCTGGCTTCGAGCTATCTGCAGACGTTCGCATTTTCAGAGCAAGGCTGCCGGAGGCCCCCTGCACGGACCTCCAAAGTTACATTTGAATATTGAGGTGGCAGTATAAGCAAGCAGCCCCAGTCTCTGTGCCTCTGTGCGAGCAGTGCCATGGGCAGATGAGGCTGAGCAACAGCTTTCCAGGCTAGCTCTTTCTGGCTTCGAGCTATCTGCAGACGTTCGCATTTTCAGAGCAAGGCTGCCGAAGGCCCCCTGCACGGACCTCCAAAGTTACATTTGAATATTGAGGTGGCAGTATAAGCAAGCAGCCCCAGTCTCTGTGCCTCTGTGCGAGCAGTGCCATGGGCAGATGAGGCTGAGCAACAGTTTTACAGGCTAGATTATTTTGCCTGCGAGCTATCTGCAGACGTTCGCGTTTTCGGAGCAGGGTTCCGTCAGGCCCTCTGCATGGAACCCCAAATATACATTTGAAGTTTGAGGGGGCAAGACAAGCAAGCAGCCCCAGTCTCTGTGCCTCTGTGCGAGCAGTGCCATGAGCAGATGAGGCTGAGCAACAGCTTTCCAGGCTAGCTCTTTCCTGCTGCGAGCTATCTGCAGACGTTCGCATTTTCAGAACAGGGCTGCTGGAGGCTTCCTGCAAGGACCACCTAAGCTAGGTTTGAAGTTTGAGGGGGCAAGACAAGCAAGCAGCCCCAGTCTCTGTGCCTCTGTGCGAGCAGTGCCATGGGCAGATGAGGCTGAGCAACAGCTTTCCAGGCTAGCTCTTTCTGCCTGTGAGCTATCTGCAGACGTTCACATTTTCAGAGCAGGGCTACCTTCAGGCACACGGCACGGACCACCTAAGCTACGTTTGAAGTTTGGGGGGCAAGGGAAGCAAGCAGCCCCAGTCTCTGTGCCTCTGTGCGAGCAGTGCCATGGGCAGATGAGGCTGAGCAACAGCTTTCCAGGCTAGCTCTTTCTGGCTGCGAGCTATCTGCAGACGTTCGCATTTTCAGAGCAGGGCTGCCGGAGGCCCCCTGCACGGAACCCCTAAGCGATGTTTGAAGTTTGAGTTGGAAAGACAAGCAAGCAGCCCCATTCTCTGTGCCTCTGTGCGAGCAGTGCCATGGGCAGATGAGGCTGAGCAACAGCTTTCCAAGCTAGCTCTTTCTGGCTTCGAGCTATCTGCAGACGTTCGCATTTTCAGAGCAAGGCTGCCGGAGGCCCCCTGCACGGACCCCCAAAGTTACATTTGAATATTGAGGTGGCAGTATAAGCAAGCAGCCCCAGTCTCTGTGCCTCTGTGCGAGCAGTGCCATGGGCAGATGAGGCTGAGCAACAGCTTTCCAGGCTAGCTCTTTCTGGCTGCGAGCTATCTGCAGACATTCGCATTTTCAGAGCAGGAATGACGGAGGTGCCCGGCACAAACCACCTAAGCTAGGTTTGAAGTTTGAAGGGGTAAGAGAAACAAGCAGCCCCAGTCTCTGTGCCTCTGTGCGAGCAGTGCCATAGCCATATGAGGCTGAGCAACAGCTTTCCAGGCTAGGTCTTTCTGGCTGTGAGCTATCTGCAGACGTTCGCATTCTTGGAGCAGGGCTGACGGAGGCGCCCGGCACGGACCACCAAATATACGTTTGAAGTTTGAGGTGGCAAGACAAGCAAGCAGCCCCAGTCTCTGTGCCTCAGTGCGAGCAGACCCATGGGCAGATGAGGCTGAGCAACAGCTTTCCAGGCTAGCTCTTTCTGGCTGCGAGCTATCTGCAGCCGTTCGCATTTTCGGAGCAGCGCTGACGGAGGCGCTCGGCACGTACAGCCTAACCTACGTCTGAAGTTTGAGGTGGCAAGACAAGCAAGCAGCCCCAGTCTCTGTGCCTCTGTGCGAGCAGTGCCATGGGCAGATGAGGCTGAGCAACAGGTTTCCAGGCTAGCTCTTTCTGGCTGCGAGCTATCTGCAGACGTTCGCATTTTCAGAGCAAGGCTGCCGGAGGCCCCCTGCACGGAACCCCTAAGCGACGTTTGAAGTTTGAGGTGGAAAGACAAGCAAGCAGCCCCAGTCTCTGTGCCTCTGTGCGAGCAGTGCCATGGGCAGATGAGGCTGAGCAACAGTTTTACAGGCTAGATTATTTTGCCTGCGAGCTATCTGCAGACGTTCGCGTTTTCGGAGCAGGGTTCCCTCAGGCCCTCTGCATGGAACCCCAAATATACATTTGAAGTTTGAGGGGGCAAGACAAGCAAGCAGCCCCAGTCTCTGTGCCTCTGTGCGAGCAGTGCCATGAGCAGATGAGGCTGAGCAACAGCTTTCCAGGCTAGCTCTTTCCTGCTGCGATCTATCTGCAGACATTCGCATTTTCAGAACAGGGCTGCTGGAGGCTTCCTGCACGGACCACCTAAGCCAGGTTTGAAGTTTGAGGGGGCAAGACAAGCAAGCAGCCCCAGTCTCTGTGCCTCTGTGCGAGCAGTGCCATGGGCAGATGAGACTGAGCAACAGCTTTCCAGGCTAGTTGTTTCTGCCTGCGAGCTATCAGCAGACATTCGCATTTTCAGAGCAGGGCTACCTTCAGGCACACGGCACGGACCACCTAAGCTACGTCTGAAGTTGCAGGTGGCAAGACAAGCAAGCAGCCCCAGTCTCTGTGCCTCTGTGCGAGCAGTGCCATGGCCAGATGAGGCTGAGCAACAGCTTTCCAGGCTAGCTCTTTCTGGCTTCGAGCTATCTGCAGACGTTCGCATTTTCAGAGCAAGGCTGCCGAAGGCCCCCTGCACGGACCCCCAAAGTTATATTTGAATATTGAGGTGGCTGTATAAGCAAGCAGCCCCAGTCTCTGTGCCTCTGTGCGAGCAGTGCCATGGGCAGATGAGGCTGAGCAACAGCTTTCCAGGCTAGCTCTTTCTGGCTTCGAGCTATCTGCAGACGTTCGCATTTTCAGAGCAAGACAGCCGAAGGCCCCCTGCACGGACCCCCAAAGTTATATTTGAATATTGAGGTGGCTGTATAAGCAAGCAGCCCCAGTCTCTGTGCCTCTGTGCGAGCAGTGCCATGGGCAGATGAGGCTGAGCAACAGCTTTCCAGGCTAGCTCTTTCTGCCTGCGAGCTATCTGCAGCCGTTCGCATTTTCGGAGCAGGGCTGTCGGAGGCGCTCGGAACGTAGAGCCTAACCTACGTTTGAAGTTTGAGGTGGCAAGACAAGCAAGTAGCCCCAGTCTCTGTGCCTCTGTGCGAGCAGTGCCATGGGCAGATGAGGCTGAGCAACAGCTTTCCAGGCTAGCTCTTTCTGGCTGCAAGCTATCTGCAGACATTCGCATTTTTAGAGCAGGGCTGACGGAGGCGCCCGGCACGGACCACCTAAGTTAGATTTCAAGTTTGAAGGGGCAAGACAAGCAAGCAGCCCCAGTCTCTGTGCCTCTGTGCGAGCAGTGCCATGGGCAGATGAGGCTGAGCAACAGCTTTCCAGGCTAGCTCTTTCTGCCTGCGAGCTATCTGCAGACGTTCGCATTTTCAGAGCAGGGCTGACGGAGGCCCCCTGCACGGAACCCCAAAGGGACGTTTGAAGTTTGAGGTGGAAAGACAAGCAAGCAGCCCCAGTCTCTGTGCCTCTGTGCGAGCAGTGCCATGGGCAGATGAGGCTGAGCAACAGTTTTACAGGCTAGATCATTTTGCCTGCGAGCTATCTGCAGACATTCGCGTTTTCGGAGCAGGGTTCCCTCAGGCTCTCTGCATGGAACCCCAAATATACATTTGAAGTTTGAGGGGGCAAGACAAGCAAGCAGCCCCAGTCTCTGTGCCTCTGTGCGAGCAGTGCCATGGGCAGATGAGGCTGAGCAACAGCTTTGCAGGCTAGCTCTTTCTGGCTGCGAGCTATCTGCAGACATTCGCATTTTTAGAGCAGGGCTGACGGAGGCGCTCGGCACGGACCACCTAAGCTAGGTTTGAAGTTTGAAGGGGCAAGAGAAACAAGCAGCCCCAGTCTCTGTGCCTCTGTGCGAGCAGTGCCATGGGCAGATGAGGCTGAGCAACAGCTTTCCAGGCTAGCTCTTTCCTGCTGCGAGCTATCTGCGGACGTTCGCATTTTCAGAACAGGGCTGCTGGAGGCTTCCTGCACGGACCACCTTATCTAGTTTTGAAGTTTGAGGGGGCAAGACAAGCAAGAAGCCGCAGTCTCTGTGCCTCTGTGCGAGCAGTACCATGGGCAGATGAGGCTGAGCAACAGCTTTCCAGGCTAGCTCTTTCTGCCTGCGAGCTATCTGCAGACGTTCGCATTTTCAGAGCAGGGCTACCTTCAGGCACCCGGCACTGACCACCTAAGTTGCGTTTGAAGTTTGGGGGGCAAGGGAAGCAAGCAGCCCCAGTCTCTGTGCCTCTGTGCGAGCAGTGCCATGGGCAGATGAGGCTGAGCAACAGCTTTCCAGGCTAGCTCTTTCTGCCTGCGAGCTATCTGCAGACGTTCGCATTTTCAGAGCAAGGCTGCCGGAGGCCCCCTGCACGGACCTCCAAAGTTACATTTGAATATTGAGGTGGCAGTATAAGCAAGCAGCCCCAGTCTCTGTGCCTCTGTGCGAGCAGTGCCATGGGCAGATGAGGCTGAGCAACAGTTTTACAGGCTAGATTATTTTGCCTGCGAGCTATCTGCAGACGTTCGCATTTTCGGAGCAGAGTTCCCTCAGGCCCTCTGCATGGAACCCCAAATATACATTTGAAGTTTGAGGGGGCAAGACAAGCAAGCAGCCCCAGTCTCTGTGCCTCTGTGCGAGCAGTGCCATGGGCAGATGAGGCTGAGCAACAGCTTTCCAGGCTAGCTCTTTCTGCATGCGAGCTATCTGCAGCCGTTCGCATTTTCGGAGCAGGGCTGTCGGAGGCGCTCGGCACGTAGAGCCTAACCTACGTCTGAAGTTTGAGGTGGCAAGACAAGCAAGCAGCCCCAGTCTCTGTGCCTCTGTGCGAGCAGTGCCATGGGCAGATGAGGCTGATCAACAGCTTTGCAGGCTAGCTCTTTCTGGCTGCGAGCTATCTGCAGACGTTCGCATTCTTGGAGCAGGGCTGACGGAGGCGCCCGGCACAAACCACCTAAGCTAGGTTTGAAGTTTGAAGGGGTAAGAGAAACAAGCAGCCCCAGTCTCTGTGCCTCTGTGCGAGCAGTGCCATAGCCATATGAGGCTGAGCAACAGCTTTCCAGGCTAGGTCTTTCTGGCTGTGAGCTATCTGCAGACGTTCGCATTCTTGGAGCAGGGCTGACGGAGGCGCCCGGCACGGACCACCAAATATACGTTTGAAGTTTGAGGTGGCAAGACAAGCAAGCAGCCCCAGTCTCTGTGCCTCTGTGCGAGCAGTGCCATGGGCAGATGAGGCTGAGCAACAGCTTTCCAGGCTAGCTCTTTCTGCCTGTGAGCTATCTGCAGACGTTCACATTTTCAGAGCAGGGCTACCTTCAGGCACACGGCACGGACCACCTAAGCTACGTTTGAAGTTTGGGGGGCAAGGGAAGCAAGCAGCCCCAGTCTCTGTGCCTCTGTGCGAGCAGTGCCATGGGCAGATGAGGCTGAGCAACAGCTTTCCAGGCTAGCTCTTTCTGGCTGCGAGCTATCTGCAGACGTTCGCATTTTCAGAGCAGGGCTGCCGGAGGCCCCCTGCACGGAACCCCTAAGCGATGTTTGAAGTTTGAGGTGGAAAGACAAGCAAGCAGCCCCAGTCTCTGTGCCTCTGTGCGAGCAGTGCCATGGGCAGATGAGGCTGAGCAACAGTTTTACAGGCTAGATCATTTTGCCTGTGAGCTATCTGCAGACATTCGCGTTTTCGGAGCAGGGTTCCCTCAGGCCCTCTGCATGGAACCCCAAATATACATTTGAAGTTTGAGGGGGCAAGACAAGCAAGCAGCCCCAGTCTCTGTGCCTCTGTGCGAGCAGTGCCATGGGCAGATGAGGCTGAGCAACAGCTTTCCAGGCTAGGTCTTTCTGGCTGCGAGCTATCTGCAGCCGTTCGCATTTTCGGAGCAGGGCTGTCGGAGGCGCTCGGCACGTAGAGCCTAACCTACGTCTGAAGTTTGAGGTGGCAAGACAAGCAAGCAGCCCCAGTCTCTGTGCCTCTGTGCGAGCAGTGCCATGGGCAGATGAGGCTGAGCAACAGCTTTCCAGGCTAGCTCTTTCTGGCTGCGAGCTATCTGCAGACATTTGCATTTTTACAGCAGGGCTGACGGAGGCGCCCGGCACGGACCACCTAAGCTAGATTTGAAGTTTGAAGGGGCAAGAGAAACAAGCAGCCCCAGTCTCTGTGCCTCTGTGCGAGCAGTGCCATAGCCATATGAGGCTGAGCAACAGCTTTCCAGGCTAGGTCTTTCTGGCTGCGAGCTATCTGCAGACGTTTGCATTTTCAGAGCAAGGCTGCCGGAGGCCCCCTGCACAGACCCCCTAAGAGACGTTTGAAGTTTGAGGGGGCAAGACAAGCAAGCAGCCCCAGTCTCTGTGCCTCTGTGCGAGCAGTGCCATGGGCAGATGAGGCTGAGCAACAGCTTTCCAGGCTAGCTCTTTCTGGCTGCGAGCTATCTGCAGACGTTCGCATTTTCAGAGCAGGGCTGCCGGAGGCCCCCTGCACGGAATCCCTAAGCGATGTTTGAAGTTTGAGGTGGCAAGACAAGCAAGCAGACCCAGTCTCTGTGCCTCTGTGCGAGCAGTACCATGGGCAGATGAGGCTGAGCAACAGTTTTACAGGCTAGATCATTTTGCCTGCGAGCTATCTGCAGACATTCGCGTTTTCGGAGCAGGGTTCCCTCAGGCTCTCTGCATGGAACCCCAAATATACATTTGAAGTTTGAGGGGGCAAGACAAGCAAGCAGCCCCAGTCTCTGTGCCTCTGTGCGAGCAGTGCCATGGGCAGATGAGGCTGAGCAACAGCTTTGCAGGCTAGCTCTTTCTGGCTGCGAGCTATCTGCAGACATTCGCATTTTTAGAGCAGGGCTGACGGAGGCGCTCGGCACGGACCACCTAAGCTAGGTTTGAAGTTTGAAGGGGCAAGAGAAACAAGCAGCCCCAGTCTCTGTGCCTCTGTGCGAGCAGTGCCATGGGCAGATGAGGCTGAGCAACAGCTTTCCAGGCTAGCTCTTTCCTGCTGCGAGCTATCTGCGGACGTTCGCATTTTCAGAACAGGGCTGCTGGAGGCTTCCTGCACGGACCACCTTATCTAGTTTTGAAGTTTGAGGGGGCAAGACAAGCAAGAAGCCGCAGTCTCTGTGCCTCTGTGCGAGCAGTACCATGGGCAGATGAGGCTGAGCAACAGCTTTCCAGGCTAGCTCTTTCTGCCTGCGAGCTATCTGCAGACGTTCGCATTTTCAGAGCAGGGCTACCTTCAGGCACCCGGCACTGACCACCTAAGTTGCGTTTGAAGTTTGGGGGGCAAGGGAAGCAAGCAGCCCCAGTCTCTGTGCCTCTGTGCGAGCAGTGCCATGGGCAGATGAGGCTGAGCAACAGCTTTCCAGGCTAGCTCTTTCTGCCTGCGAGCTATCTGCAGACGTTCGCATTTTCAGAGCAAGGCTGCCGGAGGCCCCCTGCACGGACCTCCAAAGTTACATTTGAATATTGAGGTGGCAGTATAAGCAAGCAGCCCCAGTCTCTGTGCCTCTGTGCGAGCAGTGCCATGGGCAGATGAGGCTGAGCAACAGTTTTACAGGCTAGATTATTTTGCCTGCGAGCTATCTGCAGACGTTCGCATTTTCGGAGCAGAGTTCCCTCAGGCCCTCTGCATGGAACCCCAAATATACATTTGAAGTTTGAGGGGGCAAGACAAGCAAGCAGCCCCAGTCTCTGTGCCTCTGTGCGAGCAGTGCCATGGGCAGATGAGGCTGAGCAACAGCTTTCCAGGCTAGCTCTTTCTGCATGCGAGCTATCTGCAGCCGTTCGCATTTTCGGAGCAGGGCTGTCGGAGGCGCTCGGCACGTAGAGCCTAACCTACGTCTGAAGTTTGAGGTGGCAAGACAAGCAAGCAGCCCCAGTCTCTGTGCCTCTGTGCGAGCAGTGCCATGGGCAGATGAGGCTGATCAACAGCTTTGCAGGCTAGCTCTTTCTGGCTGCGAGCTATCTGCAGACGTTCGCATTCTTGGAGCAGGGCTGACGGAGGCGCCCGGCACAAACCACCTAAGCTAGGTTTGAAGTTTGAAGGGGTAAGAGAAACAAGCAGCCCCAGTCTCTGTGCCTCTGTGCGAGCAGTGCCATAGCCATATGAGGCTGAGCAACAGCTTTCCAGGCTAGGTCTTTCTGGCTGTGAGCTATCTGCAGACGTTCGCATTCTTGGAGCAGGGCTGACGGAGGCGCCCGGCACGGACCACCAAATATACGTTTGAAGTTTGAGGTGGCAAGACAAGCAAGCAGCCCCAGTCTCTGTGCCTCTGTGCGAGCAGTGCCATGGGCAGATGAGGCTGAGCAACAGCTTTCCAGGCTAGCTCTTTCTGCCTGTGAGCTATCTGCAGACGTTCACATTTTCAGAGCAGGGCTACCTTCAGGCACACGGCACGGACCACCTAAGCTACGTTTGAAGTTTGGGGGGCAAGGGAAGCAAGCAGCCCCAGTCTCTGTGCCTCTGTGCGAGCAGTGCCATGGGCAGATGAGGCTGAGCAACAGCTTTCCAGGCTAGCTCTTTCTGGCTGCGAGCTATCTGCAGACGTTCGCATTTTCAGAGCAGGGCTGCCGGAGGCCCCCTGCACGGAACCCCTAAGCGATGTTTGAAGTTTGAGGTGGAAAGACAAGCAAGCAGCCCCAGTCTCTGTGCCTCTGTGCGAGCAGTGCCATGGGCAGATGAGGCTGAGCAACAGTTTTACAGGCTAGATCATTTTGCCTGTGAGCTATCTGCAGACATTCGCGTTTTCGGAGCAGGGTTCCCTCAGGCCCTCTGCATGGAACCCCAAATATACATTTGAAGTTTGAGGGGGCAAGACAAGCAAGCAGCCCCAGTCTCTGTGCCTCTGTGCGAGCAGTGCCATGGGCAGATGAGGCTGAGCAACAGCTTTCCAGGCTAGGTCTTTCTGGCTGCGAGCTATCTGCAGCCGTTCGCATTTTCGGAGCAGGGCTGTCGGAGGCGCTCGGCACGTAGAGCCTAACCTACGTCTGAAGTTTGAGGTGGCAAGACAAGCAAGCAGCCCCAGTCTCTGTGCCTCTGTGCGAGCAGTGCCATGGGCAGATGAGGCTGAGCAACAGCTTTCCAGGCTAGCTCTTTCTGGCTGCGAGCTATCTGCAGACATTTGCATTTTTACAGCAGGGCTGACGGAGGCGCCCGGCACGGACCACCTAAGCTAGATTTGAAGTTTGAAGGGGCAAGAGAAACAAGCAGCCCCAGTCTCTGTGCCTCTGTGCGAGCAGTGCCATAGCCATATGAGGCTGAGCAACAGCTTTCCAGGCTAGGTCTTTCTGGCTGCGAGCTATCTGCAGACGTTTGCATTTTCAGAGCAAGGCTGCCGGAGGCCCCCTGCACAGACCCCCTAAGAGACGTTTGAAGTTTGAGGGGGCAAGACAAGCAAGCAGCCCCAGTCTCTGTGCCTCTGTGCGAGCAGTGCCATGGGCAGATGAGGCTGAGCAACAGCTTTCCAGGCTAGCTCTTTCTGGCTGCGAGCTATCTGCAGACGTTCGCATTTTCAGAGCAGGGCTGCCGGAGGCCCCCTGCACGGAATCCCTAAGCGATGTTTGAAGTTTGAGGTGGCAAGACAAGCAAGCAGACCCAGTCTCTGTGCCTCTGTGCGAGCAGTGCCATGGGCAGATGAGGCTGAGCAACAGTTTTACAGGCTAGATCATTTTGCCTGCGAGCTATCTGCAGACATTCGCATTTTCGGTGCAGGGTTCCCTCAGGCCCTCTGCATGGAACCCCAAATATACATTTGAAGTTTGAGGGGGCAAGACAAGCAAGCAGCCCCAGTCTCTGTGCCTCTGTGCGAGCAGTGCCATGGGCAGATGAGGCTGAGCAACAGCTTTACAGGCTAGATATTTCTGGCTGCGAGCTATCTGCAGACGTTCGCATTTTCGGAGCAGGGCTGCCGGAGGCGCTCGGCACGGACCCCAAAATCTACGTTAGAAGTTTGAAGTGGCAAGACAATCAAGCAGCCCCAGTCTCTGTGCCTCTGTGCGAGCAGTGCCATGAGCAGATGAGGCTGAGCAACAGCTTTCCAGGCTAGATCTTTCTACCTGCGAGATATCTGCAGACTTTCGCATTTTCAGAGCAGGGCTACCTGAGGCACCAAGAGCGGAACAGCTAAGATATGTTTGAAGTTTGAGGTGGCAAGACAAGCAAGCAGCCCCAGTCTCTGTGCCTCTGTGCGAGCAGTGCCATGGGCAGATGAGGCTGAGCAACAGCTTTGCAGGCTAGCTCTTTCTGGCTGCGAGCTATCTGCAGACATTCGCATTTTTAGAGCAGGGCTGACGGAGGCGCTCGGCACGGACCACCTAAGCTAGGTTTGAAGTTTGAAGGGGCAAGAGAAACAAGCAGCCCCAGTCTCTGTGCCTCTGTGCGAGCAGTGCCATGGGCAGATGAGGCTGAGCAACAGCTTTCCAGGCTAGCTCTTTCTTGCTGCGAGCTATCTGCGGACGTTCGCATTTTCAGAACAGGGCTGCTGGAGGCTTCCTGCACGGACCACCTTATCTAGTTTTGAAGTTTGAGGGGGCAAGACAAGCAAGAAGCCGCAGTCTCTGTGCCTCTGTGCGAGCAGTACCATGGGCAGATGAGACTGAGCAACAGCTTTCCAGGCTAGCTCTTTCTGCCTGCGAGCTATCTGCAGACGTTCGCATTTTCAGAGCAGGGCTACCTTCAGGCACCCGGCACGGACCACCTAAGTTGCGTTTGAAGTTTGGGGGGCAAGGGAAGCAAGCAGCCCCAGTCTCTGTGCCTCTGTGCGAGCAGTGCCATGGGCAGATGAGGCTGAGCAACAGCTTTCCAGGCTAGCTCTTTCTGGCTTCGAGCTATCTGCAGACGTTCGCATTTTCAGAGCAAGGCTGCCGGAGGCCCCCTGCACGGACCTCCAAAGTTACATTTGAATATTGAGGTGGCAGTATAAGCAAGCAGCCCCAGTCTCTGTGCCTCTGTGCGAGCAGTGCCATGGGCAGATGAGGCTGAGCAACAGCTTTCCAGGCTAGCTCTTTCTGGCTGCGAGCTATCTGCAGCCGTTCGCATTTTCGGAGCAGGGCTGTCGGAGGCGCTCGGCACGTAGAGCCTAACCTACGTCTGAAGTTTGAGGTGGCAAGACAAGCAAGCAGCCCCAGTCTCTGTGCCTCTGTGCGAGCAGTGCCATGGGCAGATGAGGCTGAGCAACAGCTTTGCAGGCTAGCTCTTTCTGGCTGCGAGCTATCTGCAGACATTCGCATTTTCAGAGCAGGAATGACGGAGGCGCCCGGCACAAACCACCTAAGCTAGGTTTGAAGTTTGAAGGGGTAAGAGAAACAAGCAGCCCCAGTCTCTGTGCCTCTGTGCGAGCAGTGTCATAGCCATATGAGGCTGAGCAACAGCTTTCCAGGCTAGGTCTTTCTGGCTGTGAGCTATCTGCAGACGTTCGCATTCTTGGAGCAGGGCTGACGGAGGCGCCCGGCACGGACCACCAAATATACGTTTGAAGTTTGAGGTGGCAAGACAAGCAAGCAGCCCCAGTCTCTGTGCCTCAGTGCGAGCAGACCCATGGGCAGATGAGGCTGAGCAACAGCTTTCCAGGCTAGCTCTTTCTGGCTGCGAGCTATCTGCAGCCGTTCGCATTTTCGGAGCAGCGCTGACGGAGGCTTCCTGCACGGACCACCTAAGCTAGGTTTGAAGTTTGAGGGGGCAAGACAAGCAAGCAACCCCAGTCTCTGTGCCTCTGTGCGAGCAGTGCCATGGGCAGATGAGACTGAGCAACAGCTTTCCAGGCTAGTTGTTTCTGCCTGCGAGCTATCTGCAGACGTTCGCATTTTCAGAGCAGGGCTACCTTCAGGCACACGGCACGGACCACCTAAGCTACGTCTGAAGTTGCAGGTGGCAAGACAAGCAAGCAGCCCCAGTCTCTGTGCCTCTGTGCGAGCAGTGCCATGGGCAGATGAGGCTGAGCAAGAGTTTTACAGGCTAGATTATTTTGCCTGCGAGCTATCTGCAGACGTTCGCGTTTTCGGAGCAGGGTTCCCTCAGGCCCTCTGCATGGAACCCCAAATATACATTTGAAGTTTGAGGGGGCAAGACAAGCAAGCAGCCCCAGTCTCTGTGCCTCTGTGCGAGCAGTGCCATGAGCAGATGAGGCTGAGCAACAGCTTTCCAGGCTAGCTCTTTCCTGCTGCGATCTATCTGCAGACGTTCGCATTTTCAGAACAGGGCTGCTGGAGGCTTCCTGCACGGACCACCTAAGCTAGGTTTGAAGTTTGAGGGGGCAAGACAAGCAAGCAGCCCCAGTCTCTGTGCCTCTGTGCGAGCAGTGCCATGGGCAGATGAGACTGAGCAACAGCTTTCCAGGCTAGTTGTTTCTGCCTGCGAGCTATCTGCAGACGTTCGCATTTTCAGAGCAAGGCTGCCGAAGGCCCCCTGCACGGACCCCCAAAGTTATATTTGAATATTGAGGTGGCTGTATAAGCAAGCAGCCCCAGTCTCTGTGCCTCTGTGCGAGCAGTGCCATGGGCAGATGAGGCTGAGCAACAGCTTTCCAGGCTAGCTCTTTCTGCCTGCGAGCTATCTGCAGCCGTTCGCATTTTCGGAGCAGGGCTGTCGGAGGCGCTCGGAACGTAGAGCCTAACCTACGTTTGAAGTTTGGGGAGCAAGGGAAGCAAGCAGCCCCAGTCTCTGTGCCTCTGTGCGAGCAGTGCCATGGGCAGATGAGGCTGAGCAACAGCTTTCCAGGCTAGGTCTTTCTGGCTGCGAGCTATCTGCAGACGTTCGCATTTTCAGAGCAGGGCTGCCGGAGGCCCCCTGCACGGAACCCCAAAGGGACGTTTGAAGTTTGAGGTGGAAAGACAAGCAAGCAGCCCCAGTCTCTGTGCCTCTGTGCGAGCAGTGCCATGGGCAGATGAGGCTGAGCAACAGTTTTACAGGCTAGATAATTTTGCCTGCGAGCTATCTGCAGACATTCGCGTTTTCGGAGCAGGGTTCCCTCAGGCCCTCTGCATGGAACCCCAAATATACATTTGAAGTTTGAGGGGGCAAGACAAGCAAGCAGCCCCAGTCTCTGTGCCTCTGTGCGAGCAGTGCCATGGGCAGATGAGGCTGAGCAACAGCTTTGCAGGCTAGCTCTTTCTGGCTGCGAGCTATCTGCAGACATTCGCATTTTTAGAGCAGGGCTGACGGAGGCGCCCGGCACGGACCACCTAAGCTAGGTTTGAAGTTTGAAGGGGCAAGAGAAACAAGCAGCCCCAGTCTCTGTGCCTCTGTGCGAGCAGTGCCATGGGCAGATGAGGCTGAGCAACAGCTTTCCAGGCTAGCTCTTTCCTGCTGCGAGCTATCTGCGGACGTTCGCATTTTCAGAACAGGGCTGCTGGAGGCTTCCTGCACGGACCACCTTATCTAGTTTTGAAGTTTGAGGGGGCAAGACAAGCAAGAAGCCGCAGTCTCTGTGCCTCTGTGCGAGCAGTACCATGGGCAGGTGAGACTGAGCAACAGCTTTCCAGGCTAGCTCTTTCTGCCTGCGAGCTATCTGCAGACGTTCGCATTTTCAGAGCAGGGCTACCTTCAGGCACCCGGCACTGACCACCTAAGTTGCGTTTGAAGTTTGGGGGGCAAGGGAAGCAAGCAGCCCCAGTCTCTGTGCCTCTGTGCGAGCAGTGCCATGGGCAGATGAGGCTGAGCAACAGCTTTGCAGGCTAGCTCTTTCTGGCTTCGAGCTATCTGCAGACGTTCGCATTTTCAGAGCAAGGCTGCCGGAGGCCCCCTGCACGGACCTCCAAAGTTACATTTGAATATTGAGGTGGCAGTATAAGCAAGCAGCCCCAGTCTCTGTGCCTCTGTGCGAGCAGTGCCATGGGCAGATAAGGCTGAGGAACAGTTTTACAGGCTAGATTATTTTGCCTGCGAGCTATCTGCAGACGTTCGCGTTTTCGGAGCAGAGTTCCCTCAGGCCCTCTGCATGGAACCCCAAATATACATTTGAAGTTTGAGGGGGCAAGACAAGCAAGCAGCCCCAGTCTCTGTGCCTCTGTGCGAGCAGTGCCATGGGCAGATGAGGCTGAGCAACAGCTTTCCAGGCTAGCTCTTTCTGCATGCGAGCTATCTGCAGCCGTTCGCATTTTCGAAGCAGGGCTGTCGGAGGCGCTCGGCACGTAGAGCCTAACCTACGTCTGAAGTTTGAGGTGGCAAGACAAGCAAGCAGCCCCAGTCTCTGTGGCTCTGTGCGAGCAGTGCCATGGGCAGATGAGGCTGATCAACAGCTTTGCAGGCTAGCTCTTTCTGGCTGCGAGCTATCTGCAGACGTTCGCATTCTTGGAGCAGGGCTGACGGAGGCGCCCGGCACAAACCACCTAAGCTAGGTTTGAAGTTTGAAGGGGTAAGAGAAACAAGCAGCCCCAGTCTCTGTGCCTCTGTGCGAGCAGTGCCATAGCCATATGAGGCTGAGCAACAGCTTTCCAGGCTAGGTCTTTCTGGCTGTGAGCTATCTGCAGACGTTCGCATTCTTGGAGCAGGGCTGACGGAGGCGCCCGGCACGGACCACCAAATATACGTTTGAAGTTTGAGGTGGCAAGACAAGCAAGCAGCCCCAGTCTCTGTGCCTCTGTGCGAGCAGTGCCATGGGCAGATGAGGCTGAGCAACAGCTTTCCAGGCTAGCTCTTTCTGCCTGTGAGCTATCTGCAGACGTTCACATTTTCAGAGCAGGGCTACCTTCAGGCACACGGCACGGACCACCTAAGCTACGTTTGAAGTTTGGGGGGCAAGGGAAGCAAGCAGCCCCAGTCTCTGTGCCTCTGTGCGAGCAGTGCCATGGGCAGATGAGGCTGAGCAACAGCTTTCCAGGCTAGCTCTTTCTGGCTGCGAGCTATCTGCAGACGTTCGCATTTTCAGAGCAGGGCTGCCGGAGGCCCCCTGCACGGAACCCCTAAGCGATGTTTGAAGTTTGAGGTGGAAAGACAAGCAAGCAGCCCCAGTCTCTGTGCCTCTGTGCGAGCAGTGCCATGGGCAGATGAGGCTGAGCAACAGTTTTACAGGCTAGATCATTTTGCATGTGAGCTATCTGCAGACATTCGCGTTTTCGGAGCAGGGTTCCCTCAGGCCCTCTGCATGGAACCCCAAATATACATTTGAAGTTTGAGGGGGCAAGACAAGCAAGCAGCCCCAGTCTCTGTGCCTCTGTGCGAGCAGTGCCATGGGCAGATGAGGCTGAGCAACAGCTTTCCAGGCTAGCTCTTTCTGGCTTCGAGCTATCTGCAGACGTTCGCATTTTCAGAGCAGAGCTGCCGGAGGCCTCCTGCACGGACCCCCAAAGTTACATTTGAATATTGAGGTGGCAGTATAAGCAAGCAGCCCCAGTCTCTGTGCCTCTGTGCGAGCAGTGCCATGGGCAGATGAGGCTGAGCAACAGCTTTCCAGGCTAGGTCTTTCTGGCTGCGAGCTATCTGCAGCCGTTCGCATTTTCGGAGCAGGGCTGTCGGAGGCGCTCGGCACGTAGAGCCTAACCTACGTCTGAAGTTTGAGGTGGCAAGACAAGCAAGCAGCCCCAGTTTCTGTGCCTCTGTGCGAGCAGTGCCATGGGCAGATGAGGCTGAGCAACAGCTTTCCAGGCTAGCTCTTTCTGGCTGCGAGCTATCTGCAGACATTTGCATTTTTAGAGCAGGGCTGACGGAGGCGCCCGGCACGGACCACCTAAGCTAGATTTGAAGTTTGAAGGGGCAAGAGAAACAAGCAGCCCCAATCTCTGTGCCTCTGTGCGAGCAGTGCCATGGGCAGATGAGGCTGAGCAACAGTTTTACAGGCTAGATCATTTTGCCTGTGAGCTATCTGCAGACATTCGCGTTTTCGGAGCAGGGTTCCCTCAGGCCCTATGCATGGAACCCCAAATATACATTTGAAGTTTGAGGGGGCAAGACAAGCAAGCAGCCCCAGTCTCTGTGCCTCTGTGCGAGCAGTACCATGGGCAGATGAGACTGAGCAACAGCTTTCCAGGCTAGCTCTTTCTGCCTGCGAGCTATCTGCAGACGTTCGCATTTTCAGAGCAGGGCTACCTTCAGGCACCCGGCACGGACCACCTAAGTTGCGTTTGAAGTTTGGGGGGCAAGGGAAGCAAGCAGCCCCAGTCTCTGTGCCTCTGTGCGAGCAGTGCCATGGGCAGATGAGGCTGAGCAACAGCTTTCCAGGCTAGCTCTTTCTGGCTTCGAGCTATCTGCAGACGTTCGCATTTTCAGAGCAAGGCTGCCGGAGGCCCCCTGCACGTACCTCCAAAGTTACGTTTGAATATTGAGGTGGCAGTATAAGCAAGCAGCCCCAGTCTCTGTGCCTCTGTGCGAGCAGTGCCATGGGCAGATGAGGCTGAGCAACAGCTTTCCAGGCTAGGTCTTTCTGGCTGCGAGCTATCTGCAGCCGTTCGCATTTTCGGAGCAGGGCTGTCGGAGGCGCTCGGCACGTAGAGCCTAACCTACGTCTGAAGTTTGAGGTGGCAAGACAAGCAAGCAGCCCCAGTCTCTGTGCCTCTGTGCGAGCAGTGCCATGGGCAGATGAGGCTGAGCAACAGCTTTCCAGGCTAGCTCTTTCTGGCTGCGAGCTATCTGCAGACATTTGCATTTTTACAGCAGGGCTGACGGAGGCGCCCGGCACGGACCACCTAAGCTAGATTTGAAGTTTGAAGGGGCAAGAGAAACAAGCAGCCCCAGTCTCTGTGCCTCTGTGCGAGCAGTGCCATAGCCATATGAGGCTGAGCAACAGCTTTCCAGGCTAGGTCTTTCTGGCTGCGAGCTATCTGCAGACGTTTGCATTTTCAGAGCAAGGCTGCCGGAGGCCCCCTGCACAGACCCCCTAAGAGACGTTTGAAGTTTGAGGGGGCAAGACAAGCAAGCAGCCCCAGTCTCTGTGCCTCTGTGCGAGCAGTGCCATGGGCAGATGAGGCTGAGCAACAGCTTTCCAGGCTAGCTCTTTCTGGCTGCGAGCTATCTGCAGACGTTCGCATTTTCAGAGCAGGGCTGCCGGAGGCCCCCTGCACGGAATCCCTAAGCGATGTTTGAAGTTTGAGGTGGCAAGACAAGCAAGCAGACCCAGTCTCTGTGCCTCTGTGCGAGCAGTGCCATGGGCAGATGAGGCTGAGCAACAGTTTTACAGGCTAGATCATTTTGCCTGCGAGCTATCTGCAGACATTCGCATTTTCGGTGCAGGGTTCCCTCAGGCCCTCTGCATGGAACCCCAAATATACATTTGAAGTTTGAGGGGGCAAGACAAGCAAGCAGCCCCAGTCTCTGTGCCTCTGTGCGAGCAGTGCCATGGGCAGATGAGGCTGAGTAACAGCTTTCCAGGCTAGATATTTCTGGCTGCGAGCTATCTGCAGACGTTCGCATTTTCGGAGCAGGGCTGCCGGAGGCGCTCGGCACGGACCCCAAAATCTACGTTAGAAGTTTGAAGTGGCAAGACAATCAAGCAGCCCCAGTCTCTGTGCCTCTGTGCGAGCAGTGCCATGAGCAGATGAGGCTGAGCAACAGCTTTCCAGGCTAGATCTTTCTACCTGCGAGATATCTGCAGACTTTCGCATTTTCAGAGCAGGGCTACCTGAGGCACCAAGAGCGGAACAGCTAAGATATGTTTGAAGTTTGAGGTGGCAAGACAAGCAAGCAGCCCCAGTCTCTGTGCCTCTGTGCGAGCAGTGCCATAGCCATATGAGGCTGAGCAACAGCTTTCCAGGCTAGGTCTTTCTGGCTGCGATCTATCTGCAGACGTTTGCATATTCAGAGCAAGGCTGCCGGAGGCCCCCTGCACGGACCCCCTAAGAGACGTTTGAAGTTCGAGGGGGCAAGACAAGCAAGCAGCCCCAGTCTCTGTGCCTCTGTGCGAGCAGTGCCATGGGCAGATGAGGCTGAGCAACAGCTTTCCAGGCTAGCTCTTTCTGGCTGCGAGCTATCTGCAGACGTTCGCATTTTCGGAGCAGGGCTGCCGGAGGCCCCCTGCACGGAACCCCTAAGCGACGTTTGAAGTTTGAGGTGGAAAGACAAGCAAGCAGCCCCAGTCTCTGTGCCTCTGTGCGAGCAGTGCCATGGGCAGATGAGGCTGAGCAACAGTTTTACAGGCTAGATCATTTTGCCTGCGAGCTATCTGCAGACGTTCGCGTTTTCGGAGCAGGGTTCCCTCAGGCCCTCTGCATGGAACCCCAAATATACATTTGAAGTTTGAGGGGGCAAGACAAGCAAGCAGCCCCAGTCTCTGTGCCTCTGTGCGAGCAGTGCCATGGGCAGATGAGGCTGAGCAACAGCTTTCCAGGCTAGCTCTTTCTGGCTGCGAGCTATCTGCAGACGTTCGCATTTCCGGAGTAGGGCTGCTGGAGACCCCCTGCACGGAACCTAAAAATACATTTGAAGTTTGATGTAGGATGACAAGAAAGAAGCCCCAGTCTCTGTGCCTCTGTGCGAGCAGTGCCATGGGCAGATGAGGCTGAGCAACAGCTTTCCAGGCTAGCTCTTTCCTGCTGCGAGCTATCTGCGGACGTTCGCATTTTCAGAACAGGGCTGCTGGAGGCTTCCTGCACGGACCACCTTATCTAGTTTTGAAGTTTGAGGGGGCAAGACAAGCAAGAAGCCGCAGTCTCTGTGCCTCTGTGCGAGCAGTACCATGGGCAGATGAGACTGAGCAACAGCTTTCCAGGCTAGCTCTTTCTGCCTGCGAGCTATCTGCAGACGTTCGCATTTTCAGAGCAGGGCTACCTTCAGGCACCCGGCACGGACCACCTAAGTTGCGTTTGAAGTTTGGGGGGCAAGGGAAGCAAGCAGCCCCAGTCTCTGTGCCTCTGTGCGAGCAGTGCCATGGGCAGATGAGGCTGAGCAACAGCTTTCCAGGCTAGCTCTTTCTGGCTTCGAGCTATCTGCAGACGTTCGCATTTTCAGAGCAAGGCTGCCGGAGGCCCCCTGCACGGACCTCCAAAGTTACATTTGAATATTGAGGTGGCAGTATAAGCAAGCAGCCCCAGTCTCTGTGCTTCTGTGCGAGCAGTGCCATGGGCAGATGAGGCTGAGCAACAGCTTTCCAGGCTAGCTCTTTCTGCCTGCGAGCTATCTGCAGCCGTTCGCATTTTCGGAGCAGGGCTGTCGGAGGCGCTCGGCACGTAGAGCCTAACCTACGTCTGAATTTTGAGGTGTCAAGACAAGCAAGCAGCCCCAGTCTCTGTGCCTCTGTGCGAGCAGTGCCATGGGCAGATGAGGCTGAGCAACAGCTTTGCAGGCTAGCTCTTTCTGGCTGCGAGCTATCTGCAGACATTCGCATTTTCAGAACAGGGCTGACGGAGGCGCCCGTCACAAACCACCTAAGCTAGGATTGAAGTTTGAAGGGGTAAGAGAAACAAGCAGCCCCAGTTTCTGTGCCTCTGTGCGAGCAGTGCCATAGCCATATGAGGCTGAGCAATACCTGTCCAGGATAGGTCTTTCTGGCTGTGAGCTATCTGCAGACGTTCGCATTCTTGGAGCAGGGCTGACGGAGGCGCCCGGCACGGACCACCAAATATACGTTTGAAGTTTGAGGTGGCAAGACAAGAAAGCAGCCCCAGTCTCTGTGCCTCAGTGCGAGCAGACCCATGGGCAGATGAGGCTGAGCAACAGCTTTCCAGGCTAGCTCTTTCTGGCTGCGAGCTATCTGCAGCCGTTCGCATTTTCGGAGCAGCGCTGACGGAGGCGCTCGGCACGTACAGCCTAACCTACGTCTGAAGTTTGAGGTGGCAAGACAAGCAAGCAGCCCCAGTCTCTGTGCCTCTGTGCGAGCAGTGCCATGGGCAGATGAGGCTGAGCAATAGGTTTCCAGGCTAGCTCTTTCTGGCTGCGAGCTCTCTGCAGACGTTCGCATTTTCAGAGCAAGGCTGCCGGAGGCCCCCTGCACGGAACCCCTAAGTGACGTTTGAAGTTTGAGGTGGAAAGACAAGCAAGCAGCCCCAGTCTCTGTGCCTCTGTGCGAGCAGTGCCATGAGCAGATGAGGCTGAGCAACAGCTTTCCAGGCTAGCTCTTTCCTGCTGCGATCTATCTGCGACGTTCGCATTTTCAGAACAGGGCTGCTGGAGGCTTCCTGCACGGACCACCTAAGCTAGGTTTGAAGTTTGAGGGGGCAAGACAAGCAAGCAGCCCCAGTCTCTGTGCCTCTGTGCGAGCAGTGCCATGGGCAGATGAGACTGAGCAACAGCTTTCCAGGCTAGTTGTTTCTGCCTGCGAGCTATCTGCAGACGTTCGCATTTTCAGAGCAGGGCTACCTTCAGGCACACGGCACGGACCACCTAAGCTACATCTGAAGTTGCAGGTGGCAAGACAAGCAAGCAGCCCCAGTCTCTGTGCCTCTGTGCGAGCAGTGCCATGGGCAGATGAGGCTGAGCAACAGCTTTCCAGGCTAGCTCTTTCTGGCTTCGAGCTATCTGCAGACGTTCGCATTTTCAGAGCAAGGCTGCCGAAGGCCCCCTGCACGGACCCCCAAAGTTATATTTGAATATTGAGGTGGCTGTATAAGCAAGCAGCCCCAGTCTCTGTGCCTCTGTGCGAGCAGTGCCATGGGCAGATGAGGCTGAGCAACAGCTTTCCAGGCTAGCTCTTTCTGCCTGCGAGCTATCTGCAGCCGTTCGCATTTTCGGAGCAGGGCTGTCGGAGGCGCTCGGAACGTAGAGCCTAACCTACGTTTGAAGTTTGAGGTGGCAAGACAAGGAAGTAGCCCCAGTCTCGTGCCTCTGTGCGAGCAGTGCCATGGGCAGATGAGGCTGAGCAACAGCTTTCCAGGCTAGCTCTTTCTGGCTGCAAGCTATCTGCAGACATTCGCATTTTTAGAGCAGGGCTGCCGGAGGCCCCCTGCACGGAACCCCAAAGGGACGTTTGAAGTTTGAGGTGGAAAGACAAGCAAGCAGCCCCAGTCTCTGTGCCTCTGTGCGAGCAGTGCCATGGGCAGATGAGGCTGAGCAAAAGCTTTGCAGGCTAGCTCTTTCTGGCTGCGAGCTATCTGCAGACATTCGCATTTTTAGAGCAGGGCTGACGGAGGCGCCCGGCACGGACCACATAAGATACGTTTGAAGTTTGAAGGGGCAAGAGAAACAAGCAGCCCCAGTCTCTGTGCCTCTGTGCGAGCAGTGCCATGGGCAGATGAGGCTGAGCAACAGCTTTCCAGGCTAGCTCTTTCTGGCTTCGAGCTATCTGCGGACGTTCGCATTTTCAGAACAGGGCTGCTGGAGGCTTCCTGCACGGACCACCTTATCTAGTTTTGAAGTTTGAGGGGGCAAGACAAGCAAGAAGCCGCAGTCTCTGTGCCTCTGTGCGAGCAGTACCATGGGCAGATGAGACTGAGCAACAGCTTTCCAGGCTAGCTCTTTCTGCCTGCGAGCTATCTGCAGACGTTCGCATTTTCAGAGCAGGGCTACCTTCAGGCACCCGGCACGGACCACCTAAGTTGCGTTTGAAGTTTGGGGGGCAAGGGAAGCAAGCAGCCCCAGTCTCTGTGCCTCTGTGCGAGCAGTGCCATGGGCAGATGAGGCTGAGCAACAGCTTTCCAGGCTAGCTCTTTCTGGCTTCGAGCTATCTGCAGACGTTCGCATTTTCAGAGCAAGGCTGCCGGAGGCCCCCTGCACGGACCTCCAAAGTTACATTTGAATATTGAGGTGGCAGTATAAGCAAGCAGCCCCAGTCTCTGTGCTTCTGTGCGAGCAGTGCCATGGGCAGATGAGGCTGAGCAACAGCTTTCCAGGCTAGCTCTTTCTGCCTGCGAGCTATCTGCAGCCGTTCGCATTTTCGGAGCAGGGCTGTCGGAGGCGCTCGGCACGTAGAGCCTAACCTACGTCTGAATTTTGAGGTGTCAAGACAAGCAAGCAGCCCCAGTCTCTGTGCCTCTGTGCGAGCAGTGCCATGGGCAGATGAGGCTGAGCAACAGCTTTGCAGGCTAGCTCTTTCTGGCTGCGAGCTATCTGCAGACATTCGCATTTTCAGAACAGGGCTGACGGAGGCGCCCGTCACAAACCACCTAAGCTAGGATTGAAGTTTGAAGGGGTAAGAGAAACAAGCAGCCCCAGTTTCTGTGCCTCTGTGCGAGCAGTGCCATAGCCATATGAGGCTGAGCAACAGCTGTCCAGGATAGGTCTTTCTGGCTGTGAGCTATCTGCAGACGTTCGCATTCTTGGAGCAGGGCTGACGGAGGCGCCCGGCACGGACCACCAAATATACGTTTGAAGTTTGAGGTGGCAAGACAAGCAAGCAGCCCCAGTCTCTGTGCCTCAGTGTGAGCAGATCCATGGGCAGATGAGGCTTAGCAACAGCTTTCCAGGCTAGCTCTTTCTGCCTGCGAGCTATCTGCAGCCGTTCGCATTTTCGGAGCAGCGCTGACGGATGCGCTCGGCACGTACAGCCTAACCTACGTCTGAAGTTTGAGGGGGCAAGACAAGCAAGCAGCCCCAGTCTCTGTGCCTCTGTGCGAGCAGTGCCATGGGAAGATGAGGCTGAGCAACAGTTTTACAGGCTAGATTATTTTGCCTGCGAGCTATCTGCAGACATTCGCGTTTTCGGAGCAGAGTTCCCTCAGGCCCTCTGCATGGAACCCCAAATATACATTTGAAGTTTGAGGGGGCAAGACAAGCAAGCAGCCCCAGTCTCTGTGCCTCTGTGCGAGCAGTGCCATGGGCAGATGAGGCTGAGCAACAGCTTTCCAGGTTATCTCTTTCTGCCTGAGAGCTATCTGCAGACGTTCACATTTTCAGAGCAGGGCTACCTTCAGGCACACGGCACGGACCACCTAAGCTACGTTTGAAGTTTGGGGGGCAAGGGAAGCAAGCAGCCCCAGTCTCTGTGCCTCTGTGCGAGCAGTGCCATGGGCAGATGAGGCTGAGCAACAGCTTTGCAGGCTAGCTCTTTCTGGCTGCGAGCTATCTGCAGACGTTCGCATTTTCAGAGCAGGGCTGCCGGAGGCCCCCTTCACGGAACCCCTAAGCGATGTTTGAAGTTTGAGGTGGAAAGACAAGCAAGCAGCCCCAGTCTCTGTGCCTCTGTGCGAGCAGTGCCATGGGCAGATGAGGCTGAGCAACAGCTTTCCAGGCTAGCTCTTTCTCGCTGCGAGCTATCTGCAGACGTTCGCATTTTCAGAGCAGGGCTGCCGGAGGCCCCCTGCACGGAATCCCTAAACGATGTTTGAAGTTTGAGGTGGCAAGACAAGCAAGCAGCCCCAGTCTCTGTGCCTCTGTGCGAGCAGTGCCATGGGCAGATGAGGCTGAGCAACAGTTTTACAGGCTAGATCATTTTGCCTGCGAGCTATCTGCAGACATTCGCATTTTCGGTGCAGGGTTCCCTCAGGCCCTCTGCATGGAACCCCAAATATACATTTGAAGTTTGAGGGGGCAAGACAAGCAAGCAGCCCCAGTCTCTGTGCCTCTGTGCGAGCAGTGCCATGGGCAGATGAGGCTGAGTAACAGCTTTCCAGGCTAGATATTTCTGGCTGCGAGCTATCTGCAGACGTTCGCATTTTCGGAGCAGGGCTTCCGGAGGCGCTCGGCACGGACCCCAAAATCTACGTTAGAAGTTTGAAGTGGCAAGACAATCAAGCAGCCCCAGTCTCTGTGCCTCTGTGCGAGCAGTGCCATGAGCAGATGAGGCTGAGCAACAGCTTTCCAGGCTAGCTCTTTCTACCTGCGAGATATCTGCAGACTTTCGCATTTTCAGAGCAGGGCTACCTGAGGCACCAAGAGCGGAACAGCTAAGATATGTTTGAAGTTTGAGGTGGCAAGACAAGCAAGCAGCCCCAGTCTCTGTGCCTCTGTGCGAGCAGTGCCATAGCCATATGAGGCTGAGCAACAGCTTTCCAGGCTAGGTCTTTCTGGCTGCGAGCTATCTGCAGACGTTTGCATATTCAGAGCAAGGCTGCCGGAGGCCCCCTGCACGGAACCCCTAAGCGACGTTTGAAGTTTGAGGTGGAAAGACAAGCAAGCAGCCCCAGTCTCTGTGCCTCTGTGCGAGCAGTGCCAGGGGCAGATGAGACTGAGCAACAGCTTTCCAGGCTAGCTCTTTCTGCCTGCGAGCTATCTGCAGACGTTCGCATTTTAAGAGCAGGGCTACCTTCAGGCACCCGGCACGGACCACCTAAGCTGCGTTTGAAGTTTGGGGGGCAAGGGAAGCAAGCAGCCCCAGTCTCTGTGCCTCTGTGCGAGCAGTGCCATGGGCAGATGAGGCTGAGCAACAGCTTTCCAGGCTAGCTCTTTCTGGCTTCAAGCTATCTGCAGACGTTCGCATTTTCAGAGCAAGGCTGCCGGAGGCCCCCTGCACGGACCCCCAAAGTTACATTTGAATATTGAGGTGGCAGTATAAGCAAGCAGCCCCAGTCTCTGTGCCTCTGTGCGAGCAGTGCCATGGGCAGATGAGGCTGAGCAACAACTTTCCAGGCTAGCTCTTTCTGCCTGCGAGCTATCTGCAGCCGTTCGCATTTTCGGAGCAGGGCTGTCGGAGGCGCTCGGCACGTAGAGCCTAACCTACGTCTGAAGTTTGAGGTGGCAAGACAAGCAAGCAGCCCCAGTCTCTGTGCCTCTGTGCGAGCAGTGCCATGGGCAGATGAGGCTGAGCAACAGCTTTGCAGGCTAGCTCTTTCTGGCTGCGAGCTATCTGCAGACGTTCGCATTTTCGGAGCAGGGCTGCCGGAGGCCCCCTGCACGGAACCCCTAAGCGACGTTTGAAGTTTGAGGTGGAAAGACAAGCAAGCAGCCCCAGTCTCTGTGCCTCTGTGCGAGCAGTGCCAGGGGCAGATGAGACTGAGCAACAGCTTTCCAGGCTAGCTCTTTCTGCCTGCGAGCTATCTGCAGACGTTCGCATTTTAAGAGCAGGGCTACCTTCAGGCACCCGGCACGGACCACCTAAGCTGCGTTTGAAGTTTGGGGGGCAAGGGAAGCAAGCAGCCCCAGTCTCTGTGCCTCTGTGCGAGCAGTGCCATGGGCAGATGAGGCTGAGCAACAGCTTTCCAGGCTAGCTCTTTCTGGCTTCAAGCTATCTGCAGACGTTCGCATTTTCAGAGCAAGGCTGCCGGAGGCCCCCTGCACGGACCCCCAAAGTTACATTTGAATATTGAGGTGGCAGTATAAGCAAGCAGCCCCAGTCTCTGTGCCTCTGTGCGAGCAGTGCCATGGGCAGATGAGGCTGAGCAACAGCTTTCCAGGCTAGCTCTTTCTGCCTGCGAGCTATCTGCAGCCGTTCGCATTTTCGGAGCAGGGCTGTCGGAGGCGCTCGGCACGTAGAGCCTAACCTACGTCTGAAGTTTGAGGTGGCAAGACAAGCAAGCAGCCCCAGTCTCTGTGCCTCTGTGCGAGCAGTGCCATGGGCAGATGAGGCTGAGCAACAGCTTTGCAGGCTAGCTCTTTCTGGCTGCGAGCTATCTGCAGACATTCGCATTTTCAAAGCAGGAATGACGGAGGCGCCCGGCACAAACCACCTAAGCTAGGTTTGAAGTTTGAAGGGGTAAGAGAAACAAGCAGCCCCAGTCTCTGTGCCTCTGTGCGAGCAGTGCCATAGCCATACTAGGCTGAGCAACAGCTTTCCAGGCTAGGTCTTTCTGGCTGTGAGCTATCTGCAGACGTTCGCATTCTTGGAGCAGGGCTGACGGAGGCGCCCGGCACGGACCACCAAATATACGTTTGAAGTTTGAGGTGGCAAGACAAGCAAGCAGCCCCAGTCTCAGTGCCTCAGTGCGAGCAGACCCATGGGCAGATGAGGCTGAGCAACAGCTTTCCAGGCTAGCTCTTTCTGGCTGCGAGCTATCTGCAGCCGTTCGCATTTTCGGAGCAGCGCTGACGGAGGCGCTCGGCACGTACAGCCTAACCTACGTCTGAAGTTTGAGGTGGCAAGACAAGCAAGCAGCCCCAGTCTCTGTGCCTCTGTGCGAGCAGTGCCATGGGCAGATGAGGCTGAGCAATAGGTTTCCAGGCTAGCTCTTTCTGGCTGCGAGCTATCTGCAGACGTTCGCATTTTCAGAGCAAGGCTGCCGGAGGCCCCCTGCACGGAACCCCTAAGTGACGTTTGAAGTTTGAGGTGGAAAGACAAGCAAGCAGCCCCAGTCTCTGTGCCTCTGTGCGAGCAGTGCCATGAGCAGATGAGGCTGAGCAACAGCTTTCCAGGCTAGCTCTTTCCTGCTGCGATCTATCTGCAGACGTTCGCATTTTCAGAACAGGGCTGCTGGAGGCTTCCTGCACGGACCACCTAAGCTAGGTTTGAAGTTTGAGGGGGCAAGACAAGCAAGCAGCCCCAGTCTCTGTGCCTCTGTGCGAGCAGTGCCATGGGCAGATGAGACTGAGCAACAGCTTTCCAGGCTAGTTGTTTCTGCCTGCGAGCTATCTGCAGACGTTCGCATTTTCAGAGCAGGGCTACCTTCAGGCACACGGCACGGACCACCTAAGCTACGTCTGAAGTTGCAGGTGGCAAGACAAGCAAGCAGCCCCAGTCTCTGTGCCTCTGTGCGAGCAGTGCCATGGGCAGATGAGGCTGAGCAATAGGTTTCCAGGCTGCCGGAGGCCCCCTGCACGGAACCCCTAAGTGACGTTTGAAGTTTGAGGTGGAGTGGAGTGAGTGCCATGGGCAGATGAGGCTGAGCAACAGCTTTCCAGGCTAGCTCTTTCTGGCTTCGAGCTATCTGCAGACGTTCGCATTTTCAGAGCAAGGCTGCCGAAGGCCCCCTGCACGGACCCCCAAAGTTATATTTGAATATTGAGGTGGCTGTATAAGCAAGCAGCCCCAGTCTCTGTGCCTCTGTGCGAGCAGTGCCATGGGCAGATGAGGCTGAGCAACAGCTTTCCAGGCTAGCTCTTTCTGCCTGCGAGCTATCTGCAGCCGTTCGCATTTTCGGAGCAGGGCTGTCGGAGGCGCTCGGAACGTAGAGCCTAACCTACGTTTGAAGTTTGAGGTAGAAAGACAAGGAAGTAGCCCCAGTCTCGTGCCTCTGTGCGAGCAGTGCCATGGGCAGATGAGGCTGAGCAACAGCTTTCCAGGCTAGGTCTTTCTGGCTGCGAGCTATCTGCAGACGTTCGCATTTTCAGAGCAGGGCTGCCGGAGGCCCCCTGCACGGAACCCCAAAGGGACGTTTGAAGTTTGAGGTGGAAAGACAAGCAAGCAGCCCCAGTCTCTGTGCCTCTGTGCGAGCAGTGCCATGGGCAGATGAGGCTGAGCAACAGCTTTCCAGGCTAGCTCTTTCTGGCTGCGAGCTATCTGCAGACATTCGCATTTTTAGAGCAGGGCTGACGGAGGCGCCCGGCACGGACCACCTAAGATACGTTTGAAGTTTGAAGGGGCAAGAGAAACAAGCAGCCCCAGTCTCTGTGCCTCTGTGCGAGCAGTGCCATGGGCAGATGAGGCTGAGCAACAGCTTTCCAGGCTAGCTCTTTCCTGCTGCGAGCTATCTGCGGACGTTCGCATTTTCAGAACAGGGCTGCTGGAGGCTTCCTGCACGGACCACCTTATCTAGTTTTGAAGTTTGAGGGGGCAAGACAAGCAAGAAGCCGCAGTCTCTGTGCCTCTGTGCGAGCAGTACCATGGGCAGATGAGACTGAGCAACAGCTTTCCAGGCTAGCTCTTTCTGCCTGCGAGCTATCTGCAGACGTTCGCATTTTCAGAGCAGGGCTACCTTCAGGCACCCGGCACGGACCACCTAAGTTGCGTTTGAAGTTTGGGGGGCAAGGGAAGCAAGCAGCCCCAGTCTCTGTGCCTCTGTGCGAGCAGTGCCATGGGCAGATGAGGCTGAGCAACAGCTTTCCAGGCTAGCTCTTTCTGGCTTCGAGCTATCTGCAGACGTTCGCATTTTCAGAGCAAGGCTGCCGGAGGCCCCCTGCACGGACCTCCAAAGTTACATTTGAATATTGAGGTGGCAGTATAAGCAAGCAGCCCCAGTCTCTGTGCTTCTGTGCGAGCAGTGCCATGGGCAGATGAGTCTGAGCAACAGCTTTCCAGGCTAGCTCTTTCTGCCTGCGAGCTATCTGCAGCCGTTCGCATTTTCGGAGCAGGGCTGTCGGAGGCGCTCGGCACGTAGAGCCTAACCTACGTCTGAATTTTGAGGTGTCAAGACAAGCAAGCAGCCCCAGTCTCTGTGCCTCTGTGCGAGCAGTGCCATGGGCAGATGAGGCTGAGCAACAGCTTTGCAGGCTAGCTCTTTCTGGCTGCGAGCTATCTGCAGACGTTCGCATTTTCAGAACAGGGCTGACGGAGGCGCCCGTCACAAAGCACCTAAGCTAGGATTGAAGTTTGAAGGGGTAAGAGAAACAAGCAGCCCCAGTTTCTGTGCCTCTGTGCGAGCAGTGCCATAGCCATATGAGGCTGAGCAACAGCTGTCCAGGATAGGACTTTCTGGCTGTGAGCTATCTGCAGACGTTCGCATTCTTGGAGCAGGGCTGACGGAGGCGCCCGGCACGGACCACCAAATATACGTTTGAAGTTTGAGGTGGCAAGACAAGCAAGCAGCCCCAGTCTCTGTGCCTCAGTGTGAGCAGATCCATGGGCAGATGAGGCTTAGCAACAGCTTTCCAGGCTAGCTCTTTCTGCCTGCGAGCTATCTGCAGCCGTTCGCATTTTCGGAGCAGCGCTGACGGATGCGCTCGGCACGTACAGACTAACCTACGTCTGAAGTTTGAGGGGGCAAGACAAGCAAGCAGCCCCAGTCTCTGTGCCTCTGTGCGAGCAGTGCCATGGGCAGATGAGGCTGAGCAACAGTTTTACAGGCTAGATCATTTTGCCTGTGAGCTATCTGCAGACATTCGCGTTTTCGGAGCAGGGTTCCCTCAGGCCCTATGCATGGAACCCCAAATATACATTTGAAGTTTGAGGTGGCAAGACAAGCAAGCAGCCCCAGTCTCTGTGCCTCTGTGCGAGCAGTGCCATGGGCAGATGAGGCTGAGCAACAGCTTTCCAGGCTAGCTCTTTCTGGCTTCGAGCTATCTGCAGACGTTCGCATTTTCAGAGCGAGGCTGCCGGAGGCCCCCTGCACGGACCCCCAAAGTTACATTTGAATATTGAGGTGGCAGTATAAGCAAGCAGCCCCAGTCTCTGTGCCTCTGTGCGAGCAGTGCCATGGGCAGATGAGGCTGAGCAACAGCTTTCCAGGCTAGATCTTTCTGCCTGCGAGCTATCTGCAGCCGTTCGCATTTTCGGAGCAGGGCTGTCGGAGGCGCTCGTCACGTAGAGCCTAACCTACGTCTGAAGTTTGAGGTGGCAAGACAAGCAAGCAGCCCCAGTCTCTGTGCCTCTGTGCGAGCAGTGCCATGGGCAGATGAGGCTGAGCAACAGCTTTCCAGGCTAGCTCTTTCCTGCTGCGAGCTATCTGCAGACGTTCGCATTTTCAGAACAGGGCTGCTGGAGGTTTCCTGCACGGACCACCTAAGCTAGGTTTGAAGTTTGAGGTTGCAAGACAAGCAAGCAGCCCCAGTGTCTGTGCCTCTGTGCGAGTAGTGCCATGGGCAGATGAGGCTTGTCAACAGCTTTCCAGGCTAGCTCTTTCTGCCTGCGAGTTATCTGCAGCCGTTCGCATTTTCGGAGCAGGGCTGTCGGAGGCGCTCGGCACGTAGAGCCTAACCTACGTCTGAAGTTTGAGGTGGCAAGGCAAGCAAGCAGCCCCAGTCTCTGTGCCTCTGTGCGAGCAGTGCCATGGGCAGATGAGGCTGAGCGACAGCTTTCCAGGCTAGCTCTTTCTGGCTGCGAGCTATCTGCAGACGTTCGCATTTTCGGAGCAGCGCTGTCGGAGGCGCTCGGCACGTACAGCCTAACTTACGTCTGAAGTTTGAGGTGGCAAGACAAGCAAGCAGCCCCAGTCTCTGTGCCTCTGTGCGAGCAGTGCCATGGGCAGATGAGGCTCAGCAACAGCTTTCCAGGCTAGTTGTTTCTGGCTGCGAGCTATCTGCAGACGTTCGCATTTTCGGAGCAGCGCTGTCGGAGGCGCTCGGCACGTACAGCCTAACTTACGTCTGAAGTTTGAGGTGGCAAGACAAGCAAGCAGCCCCAGTCTCTGTGCCTCTGTGCGAGCAGTGCCATGGGCAGATGAGGCTCAGCAACAGCTTTCCAGGCTAGTTGTTTCTGGCTGCGAGCTATCTGCAGACGTTCGCATTTTCGGAGCAGCGCTGTCGGAGGCGCTCGGCACGTACAGCCTAACTTACGTCTGAAGTTTGAGGTGGCAAGACAAGCAAGCAGCCCCAGTCTGTGTGCCTCTGTGCGAGCAGTGCCATGGGCAGATGAGGCTCAGCAACAGCTTTCCAGGCTAGCTCTTTCTGCCTGCGAGCTATCTGCAGACGTACGCGTTTTCAGAGCAGGGGTCCCGCAGGCCCTCTGCATGGACCACCAAATATACATTTGAAGTTTGAGGGGGCAAGACAAGCAAGCAGCCCCAGTCTCTGTGCGTCTGTGCGAGCAGTGCCATGGGCAGATGAGGCTGAGCAACAGCTTTCCAAGCTAGCTCTTTCTGGCTGCGAGCTATCTGCAGACGTTCGCATTCTTGGAGCAGGACTGACGGAGGCCCCCTGCACGGACCCCCAAAGTTACATTTGACTATTGAGGTCGCAGTATAAGCAAGTAGCCCCAGTGTCTGTGCCTCTGTGCGAGCAGTGCCATGGGCAGATGAGGCTGAGCAACAGCTTTCCAGGCTAGCTCTTTCTGGCTGCGAGCTATCTGCAGACGTTCGCATTTTCGTAGCAGGGCTGCCGGAGGCGCCCATCAAGGACCCCAAAATCTACGTTAGAAGTTTGAGGTGGCAATACAATCAAGCAGCCCCAGTCTCTGTGCCCCTGTGCGAGCAGTGCCATGGGCAGATGAGGCTGAGCAACAGCTTACCAGGCTAGCTCTTTCCTGCTGCGAGCTATCTGCAGACGTTCGCATTTTCAGAACAGGGCTGCTGGAGTCTTCCTGCACGGACCACCTAAGCTAGGTTTGAAGTTTGAGGTGGCAAGACAAGCAAGCAGCCCCAGTCTCTGTGCCTCTGTGCGAGCAGTGCCATGGGCAGATGAGGCTGAGCAACAGCTTTGCAGGCTAGCTCTTTCTGGCTGCGAGCTATCTGCAGACATTCGCATTTTCAGAGCAGGACTGACGGAGGCGCCCGGCACAAACCACCTAAGCTAGGTGTGAAGTTTGAAGGGGTAAGAGAAACAAGCAGCCCCAGTCTCTGTGCCTCTGTGCGAGCAGTGCCATAGCCATATGAGGCTGAGCAACAGCTTTCCAGGCTAGGTCTTTCTGGCTGTGAGCTATCTGCAGACGTTAGCATTCTTGGAGCAGGGCTGACGGAGGCGCCCGGCACGGACCACCAAATATACGTTTGAAGTTTGAGGTGGCAAGACAAGCAAGCAGCCCCAGTCTCTGTGCCTCAGTGCGAGCAGAGCCATGGGCAGATGTGGCTGAGCAACAGCTTTCCAGGCTAGCTCTTTCTGCCTGCGAGCTATCTGCAGACGTTCGCATTTTCAGAGCAAGGCTGCCGGAGGCCCCCTGCACGGACCCCCAAAGTTACATTTGAATATTTAGGTGGCTGTATAAGCAAGCAGCCCCATTCTCTGTGCCTCTGTGCAAGCAGTGCCATGGGCAGATGAGGCTGAGCAACAGCTTTCCAGGCTAGCTCTTTCTGTCTGCGAGCTATCTGCAGCCGTTCTCATTTTCGGAGCAGGGCTGTCGGAGGCGCTCGGCACGTAGAGCCTAACCTACGTCTGAAGTTTGAGGTGGCAAGAAAAGCAAGTAGCCCCAGTCTCTGTGCCTCTGTGCGAGCAGTGCCATGGGCAGAAGAGGCTGGGCAACAGCTTTCCAGGCTAGGTCTTTCTGGCTGCGAGCTATCTGCAGACATTCGCATTTTTAGACCAGGGCTGACGGAGTCGCCCGGCACGGACCACCTAAGCGACGTTTGAAGTTTGAGGGGGCAAGACAAGCAAGCAGCCCCAGTCTCTGTGCCTCTGTGCGAGCAGTGCCATGGGCAGATGAGGCTGAGCAACAGCTTTCCAGGCTAGCTCTTTCTGGCTGCGAGCTATCTGCAGACGTTCGCATTTTCAGAGCAGGGCTGCCGGAGGCCCCCTGCACGGAACCCCTAAGCGACGTTTGAAGTTTGAGGTAGAAAGACAAGCAAGCAGCCCCAGTCTCTGTGCCTCTGTGCGAGCAGTGCCATGGGCAGATGAGGCTGAGCAACAGTTTTACAGGCTAGATCATTTTGCCTGCGAGCTATCTGCAGACGTTCGCGTTTTCGGAGCAGGGTTCCCTCAGGTCCTCTGCATGGAACCCCAAATATACATTTGAAGTTTGAGGGGGCAAGACAAGCAAGCAGCCCCAGTCTCTGTGCCTCTGTGCGAGCAGTGCCATGGGCAGATGAGGCTGAGCAACAGCTTTCCAGGCTAGCTCTTTCCTGCTGCGAGCTATCTGCAGACGTTCGCATTTTCAGAACAGGGCTGCTGGAGGCTTCCTGCACGGACCACCATATCTAGTTTTGAAGTTTGAGGGGGCAAGACAAGCAAGAAGCCCCAGTCTCTGTGCCTCTGTGCGAGCAGTGCCAGGGGCAGATGAGACTGAGCAACAGCTTTCCAGGCTAGCTCTTTCTGCCTGCGAGCTATCTGCAGACGTTCGCATTTTCAGAGCAGGGCTACCTTCAGGCACCCGGCACGGACCACCTAAGCTGCGTTTGAAGTTTGGGGGGCAAGGGAAGCAAGCAGCCCCAGTCTCTGTGCCTCTGTGCGAGCAGTGCCATGGGCAGATGAGGCTGAGCAACAGCTTTCCAGGCTAGCTCTTTCTGCCTGCGAGCTATCTGCAGCCGTTCGCATTTTCGGAGCAGGACTGACGGAGGCGCCCGGCACAAACCACCTAAGCTAGGTTTGAAGTTTGAAGGGGTAAGAGAAACAAGCAGCCCCAGTCTCTGTGCCTCTGTGCGAGCAGTGCCATAGCCATATGAGGCTGAGCAACAGCTTTCCAGGCTAGCTCTTTCTGGCTGTGAGCTATCTGCAGACGTTCGCATTCTTGGAGCAGGGCTGACGGAGGCGCCCGGCACGGACCACCAAATATACGTTTGAAGTTTGAGGTGGCAAGACAAGCAAGCAGCCCCAGTCTCTGTGCCTCAGTGCGAGCAGAGCCATGGGCAGATGAGGCTGAGCAACAGCTTTCCAGGCTAGCTCTTTCTGCCTGCGAGCTATCTGCAGACATTCGCATTTTCGGAGCAGTGCTGACGGAGGCGCTCGGCACGTACAGCCTAACATACGTCTGAAGTTTGAGGTGGCAAGACAAGCAAGCAGCCCCAGTCTCTGTGCCTCTGTGCGAGCAGTGCCATGGGCAGATGAGGCTGAGCAACAGCTTTCCAGGCTAGCTCTTTCTGGCTGCGAGCTATCTGCAGACGTTCGCATTTTCAGAGCAAGGCTGCCGGAGGCCCCCTGCACGGAACCCCTAAGCGACGTTTGAAGTTTGAGGTGGAAAGACAAGCAAGCAGCCCCAGTCTCTGTGCCTCTGTGCGAGCAGTGCCATGGGCAGATGAGGCTGAGCAACAGTTTTACAGGCTAGATCATTTTGCCTGCGAGCTATCTGCAGACGTTCGCGTTTTCGGAGCAGGGTTCCCTCAGGCCCTCTGCATGGAACACCAAATATACATTTGAAGTTTGAGGTGGAAAGACAAGCAAGCAGCCCCAGTCTCTGTGCCTCTGTGCGAGCAGTGCCATGGGCAGATGAGACTGAGCAACAGCTTTCCAGGCTAGCTCTTTCTGGCTGCGAGCTATCTGCAGACGTTAGCATTTTAAGAGCAGGGCTACCTTCAGGCACCCGGCACGGACCACCTAAGCTACGTTTGAAGTTTGGGGAGCAAGGGAAGCAAGCAGCCCCAGTCTCTGTGCCTCTGTGCGAGCAGTGCCATGGGCAGATGAGGCTGAGCAACAGCTTTCCAGGCTAGCTCTTTCTGCC
The DNA here is from genome assembly GCF_030867145.1 of Opisthocomus hoazin. Taxonomy (NCBI): domain Eukaryota; kingdom Metazoa; phylum Chordata; class Aves; order Opisthocomiformes; family Opisthocomidae; genus Opisthocomus; species Opisthocomus hoazin. The sequence goes on along the minus strand of NC_134430.1, from coordinate 19,300,139 downwards.
TGCGAGCTATCTGCAGACTTTCGCATTTTCAGAGCAAGGCTGCCGAAGGCCCCCTGCACGGACCCCCAAAGTTATATTTGAATATTGAGGTGGCTGTATAAGCAAGCAGCCCCATTCTCTGTGCCTCTGTGCAAGCAGTGCCATGGGCAGATGAGGCGGAGCAACAGCTTTCCAGGCTAGCTCTTTCTGCCTGCGAGCTATCTGCAGCCGTTCTCATTTTCGGAGCAGGGCTGTCGGAGGCGCTCGGCACGTAGAGACTCACCTACGTCTGAAGTTTGAGGTGGCAAGACAAGCAAGTAGCCCCAGTCTCTGTGCCTCTGTGCGAGCAGTGCCATGGGCAGATGAGGCTGAGCAACAGTTTTACAGGCTAGATCATTTTGCCTGCGAGCTATCTGCAGACGTTCGCATTTTCGGAGCAGGGTTCCCTCAGGTCCCCTGCATGGAACCCCAAATATACATTTGAAGTTTGAGGGGGCAAGACAAGCAAGCAGCCCCAGTCTCTGTGCCTCTGTGCGAGCAGTGCCATGGGCAGATGAGGCTGAGCAACAGCTTTGCAGGCTAGCTCTTTCTGGCTGCGAGCTATCTGCAGACATTCGCATTTTCAGAGCAGGACTGACGGAGGCGCCCGGCACAAACCACCTAAGTTAGGTTTGAAGTTTGAAGGGGTAAGAGAAACAAGCAGCTCCAGTCTCTGTGCCTCTGTGCGAGCAGTGCCATAGCCATATGAGGCTGAGCAACAGCTTTCCAGGCTAGGTCTTTCTGGCTGTGAGCTATCTGCAGACGTTCGCATTCTTGGAGCAGGGCTGAAGGAGGCGCCCGGCACGGACCACCAAATATACGTTTGAAGTTTCAGGTGGCAAGACAAGCAAGCAGCCCCAGTCTCTGTGCCTCAGTGCGAGCAGAGCCATGGGCAGATGAGGCTGAGCAACAGCTTTCCAGGCTAGCTCTTTCTGGCTGCGAGCTATCTGCAGCCGTTCGCATTTTCGGAGCAGGGCTGACGGAGGCGCTCGGCACGTACAGCCTAACCTACGTCTGAAGTTTGAGGTGGCAAGACAAGCAAGCAGCCCCATTCTCTGTGCCTCTATGCGAACAGTGCCATGAGCAGATGAGGCTGAGCAACAGCTTTCCAGGCTAGCTCTTTCCTGCTGCGAGCTATCTGCGGACGTTCGCATTTTCAGAACAGGGCTGCTGGAGGCTTCCTGCACGGACCACCTAAGCTAGGTTTGAAGTTTGAGGGGGCAAGACAAGCAAGCAGCCCCAGTCTCTGTGCCTCTGTGCGAGCAGTGCCATGGGCAGATGAGACTGAGCAACAGCTTTCCAGGCTAGCTCTTTCTGCCTGCGAGCTATCTGCAGACGTTCGCATTTTCAGAGCAGGGCTACCTTCAGGCACCCGGCACGGACCACCTAAGTTGCGTTTGAAGTTTGGGGGGCAAGGGAAGCAAGCAGCCCCAGTCTCTGTGCCTCTGTGCGAGCAGTGCCATGGGCAGATGAGGCTGAGCAACAGCTTTCCAGGCTAGCTCTTTCTGGCTTCGAGCTATCTGCAGACGTTCGCATTTTCAGAGCAAGGCTGCCGGAGGCCCCCTGCACGGACCTCCAAAGTTACATTTGAATATTGAGGTGGCTGTATAAGCAAGCAGCCCCATTCTCTGTGCCTCTGTGCCAGCAGTGCCATGGGCAGATGAGGCTGAGCAGCAGCTTTCCAGGCTAGCTCTTTCTGCCTGCGTGCTATCTGCAGCCGTTCTCATTTTCGGAGCAGGGCTGTCGGAGGCGCTCGGCACGTAGAGCCTCACCTACGTCTGAAGTTTGAGGTGGCAAGAAAAGCAAGTAGCCCCAGTCTCTGTGCCTCTGTGCGAGCAGTGCCATGGGCAGATGAGGCTGAGCAACAGCTTTCCAGGCTAGCTCTTTCTGCCTGCGTGCTATCTGCAGCCGTTCTCATTTTCGGAGCAGGGCTGTCGGAGGCGCTCGGCACGTAGAGCCTCACCTACGTCTGAAGTTTGAGGTGGCAAGAAAAGCAAGTAGCCCCAGTCTCTGTGCCTCTGTGCGAGCAGTGCCATGGGCAGATGAGGCTGAGCAACAGCTTTCCAGGCTAGCTCTTTCTGGCTTCGAGCTATCTGCAGACGTTCGCATTTTCAGAGCAGGGCTGCCGGAGGCCCCCTGCACGGAACCCCTAAGCGACATTTGAAGTTTGAGGTAGAAAGACAAGCAAGCAGCCCCAGTCTCTGTGCCTCTGTGCGAGCAGTGCCATGAGCAGATGAGGCTGAGCAACAGCTTTCCAGGCTAGCTCATTCCTGCTGCGAGCTATCTGCAGACGTTCGCATTTTCAGAACAGGGCTGCTGGAGGCTTCCTGCACGGACCACCTAAGCTATGTTTGAAGTTTGAGGGTGCAAGACAAGCAAGCAGCCCCCGTCTCTGTGCCTCCGTGCGAGCAGTGCCATGAACAGATGAGACTGAGCAACAGCTTTCCAGGCTAGCTCTTTCTGCCTGCGAGCTATCTGCAGATGTTCGCATTTTCAGAGCAGGGCTACCTTCAGGCACCCGGCACGGACCACCTAAGCTGCGTTTGAAGTTTGAGAGGCAAGGGAATCAAGCAGCCCCAGTCTCTGTGCCTCTGTGCGAGCAGTGCCATAGCCATATGAGGCTGAGCAACAGCTTTCCAGGCTAGCTCTTTCTGCCTGCGAGCTATCTGCAGCCGTTCGCATTTTCAGAGCAGGGCTGACGGAGGCGCCCGGCACAAACCACCTAAGTTAGGTTTGAAGTTTGAAGGGGTAAGAGAAACAAGCAGCTCCAGTCTCTGTGCCTCTGTGCGAGCAGTGCCATAGCCATATGAGGCTGAGCAACAGCTTTCCAGGCTAGGACTTTCTGGCTGTGAGCTATCTGCAGACGTTCGCATTCTTGGAGCAGGGCTGACGGAGGCGCCCGGCACGGACCACCAAATATACGTTTGAAGTTTGAGGTGGCAAGACAAGCAAGCAGCCCCAGTCTCTGTGCCTCAGTGCGAGCAGAGCCATGGGCAGATGAGGCTGAGCAACAGCTTTCCAGGCTAGCTCTTTCTGCCTGCGAGCTATCTGCAGCCGTTCGCATTTTCGGAGCAGGGCTGACGGAGGCGCTCGGCACGTACAGCCTAACCTACGTCTGAAGTTTGAGGTGGCAAGACAAGCAAGCAGCCCCATTCTCTGTGCCTCTATGCGAACAGTGCCATGAGCAGATGAGGCTGAGCAACAGCTTTCCAGGCTAGCTCTTTCCTGCTGCGAGCTATCTGCGGACGTTCGCATTTTCAGAACAGGGCTACCTCAGGCACCCGGCACGGACCACCTAAGTTGCGTTTGAAGTTTGGGGGGCAAGGGAAGCAAGCAGCCCCAGTCTCTGTGCCTCTGTGCGAGCAGTGCCATGGGCAGATGAGGCTGAGCAACAGCTTTCCAGGCTAGCTCTTTCTGGCTTCGAGCTATCTGCAGACGTTCGCATTTTCAGAGCAAGGCTGCCGGAGGCCCCCTGCACGGACCTCCAAAGTTACATTTGAATATTGAGGTGGCAGTATAAGCAAGCAGCCCCAGTCTCTGTGCCTCTGTGCGAGCAGTGCCATGGGCAGATGAGGCTGAGCAACAGCTTTCCAGGCTAGCTCTTTCTGCCTGCGAGCTATCTGCAGACGTTCGCATTTTCGGAGCAGGGCTGTCGGAGGCGCTCGGAACGTAGAGCCTAACCTACGTCTGAATTTTGAGGTGTGAAGACAAGCAAGCAGCCCCAGTCTCTGTGCCTCTGTGCGAGCAGTGCCATGGGCAGATGAGGCTGAGCAACAGCTTTCCAGGCTAGCTCTTTCTGCCTGCGAGCTATCTGCAGCCGTTCGCATTTTCGGAGCAGGGCTGTCGGAGGCGCTCGGAACGTAGAGCCTAACCTACGTCTGAATTTTGAGGTGTCAAGACAAGCAAGCAGCCCCAGTCTCTGTGCCTCTGTGCGAGCAGTGCCATGGGCAGATGAGGCTGAGCAACAGCTTTGCAGGCTAGCTCTTTCTGGCTGCGAGCTATCTGCAGACATTCGCATTTTCAGAACAGGGCTGACGGAGGCGCCCGTCACAAACCACCTAAGCTAGGATTGAAGTTTGAAGGGGTAAGAGAAACAAGCAGCCCCAGTCTCTGTGCCTCTGTGCGAGCAGTGCCATGGGCACATGAGGCTGAGCAACATCTTTCCAGGCTAGCTCTTTCTGGCTGCGAGCTATCTGCAGACGTTAGCATTTTCAGAGCAAGGCTGCCGGAGGCCCCCTGCACGGAACCGCTAAGCGACGTTTGAAGTTTGAGGTAGAAAGACAAGCAAGCAGCCCCAGTCTCTGTGCCTCTGTGCGAGCAGTGCCATGGGCAGATGAGGCTGAGCAACAGTTTTACAGGCTAGATTATTTTGCCTGCGAGCTATCTGCAGACGTTCGCGTTTTCGGAGCAGAGTTCCCTCAGGCCCTCTGCATGGAACCCCAAATATACATTTGAAGTTTGAGGGGGCAAGACAAGCAAGCAGCCCCAGTCTCTGTGCCTCTGTGCGAGCAGTGCCATGAGCAGATGAGGCTGAGCAACAGCTTTCCAGGCTAGCTCTTTCCTGCTGCGAGCTATCTGCAGACGTTCGCATTTTCAGAACAGGGCTGCTGGAGGCTTCCTGCACGGACCACCTAAGCTAGGTTTGAAGTTTGAGGGGGCAAGACAAGCAAGCAGCCCCAGTCTCTGTGCCTCTGTGCGAGCAGTGCCATGGGCAGATGAGGCTGAGCAACAGCTTTCCAGGCTAGCTCTTTCTGCCTGCGAGCTATCTGCAGACGTTCACATTTTCAGAGCAGGGCTACCTTCAGGCACACGTCACGGACCACCTAAACTACGTTTGAAGTTTGGGGGGCAAGGGAAGCAAGCAGCCCCAGTCTCTGTGCCTCTGTGCGAGCAGTGCCATGGGCAGATGAGGCTGAGCAACAGCTTTCCAGGCTAGCTCTTTCTGGCTGCGAGCTATCTGCAGACGTTCGCATTTTCAGAGCAGGGCTGCCGGAGGCCCCCTGCACGGAACCCCTAAGCGATGTTTGAAGTTTGAGGTGGAAAGACAAGCAAGCAGCCCCAGTCTCTGTGCCTCTGTGCGAGCAGTGCCATGGGCAGATGAGGCTGAGCAACAGTTTTACAGGCTAGATCATTTTGCCTGTGAGCTATCTGCAGACATTCGCGTTTTCGGAGCAGGGTTCCCTCAGGCCCTATGCATGGAGCCCCAAATATACATTTGAAGTTTGAGGGAGCAAGACAAGCAAGCAGCCCCAGTCTCTGTGCCTCTGTGCGAGCAGTGCCATGGGCAGATGAGGCTGAGCAACAGCTTTCCAGGCTAGCTTTTTCTGGCTTCGAGCTATCTGCAGACGTTCGCATTTTCAAAGCGAGGCTGCCGGAGGCCCCCTGCACGGACCCCCAAAGTTACATTTGAATATTGAGGTGGCAGTATAAGCAAGCAGCCCCAGTCTCTGTGCCTCTGTGCGAGCAGTGCCAGGGGCAGATGAGGCTGAGCAACAGCTTTCCAGGCTAGATCTTTCTGCCTGCGAGCTATCTGCAGCCGTTCGCATTTTCGGAGCAGGGCTGTCGGAGGCGCTCGGCACGTAGAGCCTAACCTACGTCTGAAGTTTGAGGTGGCAAGACAAGCAAGCAGCCCCAGTCTCTGTGCCTCTGTGCGAGCAGTGCCATGGGCAGATGAGGCTGAGCAACAGCTTTGCAGGCTAGCTCTTTCTGGCTGCGAGCTATCTGCAGACATTTGCATTTTTAGAGCAGGGCTGACGGAGGCGCCCGGCACGGACCACCTAAGCTAGATTTGAAGTTTGAAGGGGCAAGAGAAACAAGCAGCCCCAGTCTCTGTGCCTCTGTGCGAGCAGTGCCATAGCCATATGAGGCTGAGAAACAGCTTTCCAGGCTAGGTCTTTCTGGCTGCGAGCTATCTGCAGACGTTTGCATTTTCAGAGCAAGGCTGCCGGAGGCCCCCTGCACAGACACCCTAAGAGACGTTTGAAGTTTGAGGGGGCAAGACAAGCAAGCAGCCCCAGTCTCTGTGCCTCTGTGCGAGCAGTGCCATGGGCAGATGAGACTGAGCAACAGCTTTCCAGGCTAGCTCTTTCTGGCTGCGAGCTATCTGCAGACGTTCGCATTTTCAGAGCAGGGCTGCCGGAGGCCCCCTGCACGGAACCCCTAAGCGATGTTTGAAGTTTGAGGTGGCAAGACAAGCAAGCAGCCCCAGTCTCTGTGCCTCTGTGCGAGCAGTGCCATGGGCAGATGAGGCTGAGCAACAGTTTTACAGGCTAGATCATTTTGCCTGCGAGCTATCTGCAGACATTCGCGTTTTCGGAGCAGGGTTCCCTCAGGCCCTCTGCATGGAACCCCAAATATACATTTGAAGTTTGAGGGGGCAAGACAAGCAAGCAGCCCCAGTCTCTGTGCCTCTGTGCGAGCAGTGCCATGGGCAGATGAGGCTTAGTAACAGCTTTCCAGGCTAGCTCTTTCTGGCTGCGAGCTATCTGCAGACGTTCGCATTTTCGGAGCAGGGCTGCCGGAGGCGCTCGGCACGGACCCCAAAATCTACGTTAGAAGTTTGAAGTGGCAAGACAATCAAGCAGCCCCAGTCTCTGTGCCTCTGTGCGAGCAGTGCCATGAGCAGATGAGGCTGAGCAACAGCTTTCCAGGCTACCTCTTTCTAACTGCGAGCTATCTGCAGACTTTCGCATTTTCAGAGCAGGGCTACCTGAGGCACCAAGAACGGAACAGCTAAGATATGTTTGAAGTTTGAGGTGGCAAGACAAGCAAGCTGCCCCAGTCTCTATGCCTCTGTGCGAGCAGTGCCATGGGCAGATGAGGCTGAGCAACAGCTTTCCAGGCTAGCTCTTTCCTGCTGCGAGCTATCTGCAGACGTTCGCATTTTCAGAACAGGGCTGCTGGAGGCTTCCTGCACGGACCACCTAAGCTAGGTTTGAAGTTTGAGGGGGCAAGACAAGCAAGCAGCCCCAGTCTCTGTGCCTCTGTGCGAGCAGTGCCATGGGCAGATGAGGCTGAGCAACAGCTTTCCAGGCTAGCTCTTTCTGGCTTCGAGCTATCTGCAGACGTTCGCATTTTCAGAGCAAGGCTGCCGGAGGCCCCCTGCACGGACCCCCAAAGTTACATTTGAATATTGAGGTGGCAGTATAAGCAAGCAGCCCCAGTCTCTGTGCCTCTGTGCGAGCAGTGCCATGGGCAGATGAGGCTGAGCAACAGCTTTCCAGGCTAGCTCTTTCTGGCTGCGAGCTATCTGCAGACATTTGCATTTTTAGAGCAGGGCTGACGGAGGCGCCCGGCACGGACCACCTAAGATAGATTTGAAGTTTGAAGGGGCAAGAGAAACAAGCAGCCCCAGTCTCTGTGCCTCTGTGCGAGCAGTGCCATAGCCATATGAGGCTGAGCAACAGCTTTCCAGGCTAGGTCTTTCTGGCTGCGAGCTATCTGCAGACGTTTGCATTTTCAGAGCAAGGCTGCCGGAGGCCCCCTGCACAGACCCCCTAAGAGACGTTTGAATTTTGAGGGGGCAAGACAAGCAAGCAGCCCCAGTCTCTGTGCCTCTGTGCGAGCAGTGCCATGGGCAGATGAGGCTGAGCAACAGCTTTCCAGGCTAGCTCTTTCTGGCTGCGAGCTATCTGCAGACGTTCGCATTTTCAGAGCAGGGCTGCCGGAGGCCCCCTGCACGGAATCCCTAAGCGATGTTTGAAGTTTGAGGTGGCAAGACAAGCAAGCAGCCCCAGTCTCTGTGCCTCTGTGCGAGCAGTGCCATGGGCAGATGAGGCTGAGCAACAGTTTTACAGGCTAGATCATTTTGCCTGCGAGCTATCTGCAGACATTCGCGTTTTCGGAGCAGGGTTCCCTCAGGCCCTCTGCATGGAACCCCAAATATACATTTGAAGTTTGAGGGGGCAAGACAAGCAAGCAGCCCCAGTCTCTGTGCCTCTGTGCGAGCAGTGCCATGGGCAGATGAGGCTTAGTAACAGCTTTCCAGGCTAGCTCTTTCTGCCTGCGAGCTATCTGCAGACGTTCGCATTTTCGGAGCAGGGCTGCCGGAGGCGCTCGGCACGGACCCCAAAATCTACGTTAGAAGTTTGAAGTGGCAAGACAATCAAGCAGCCCCAGTCTCTGTGCCTCTGTGCGAGCAGTGCCATGGGCAGATGAGGCTGAGCAACAGCTTTCCAGGCTAGCTCTTTCTAACTGTGAGCTATCTGCAGACTTTCGCATTTTCAGAGCAGGGCTACCTGAGGCACCAAGAACGGAACAGCTAAGATATGTTTGAAGTTTGAGGTGGCAAGACAAGCAAGCTGCCCCAGTCTCTATGCCTCTGTGCGAGCAGTGCCATGGGCAGATGAGGCTGAGCAACAGCTTTCCAGGCTAGTTCTTTCTGCCTGCGAGCTATCTGCAGACGTTCGCATTTTCAGAGCAAGGCTGCCGGAGGCCCCCTGCACGGAACCCCTAAGCGACGTTTGAAGTTTGAGGTGGAAAGACAAGCAAGCAGCCCCAGTCTCTGTGCCTCTGTGCGAGCAGTGCCATGGGCAGATGAGACTGAGCAACAGCTTTCCAGGCTAGATCTTTTTGCCTGCGAGCTATCTGCAGACGTTCGCTTTTTCGGAGCAGGGGTCCCTCAGGCCCTCTGCATGGAACCCCAAATATACATTTGAAGTTTGAGGGGGCAAGACAAGCAAGCAGCCCCAGTCTCTGTGCCTCTGTGCGAGCAGTGCCATGGGCAGATGAGGCTGAGCAACAGCTTTCCAGGCTAGCTCTTTCCTGCTGCGAGCTATCTGCAGACGTTCGCATTTTCAGAACAGGGCTGCTGGAGGCTTCCTGCACGGACCACCTAAGCTAGGTTTGAAGTTTGAGGGGGCAAGACAAGCAAGCAGCCCCAGTCTCTGTGCCTCTGTGCGAGCAGTGCCATGGGCAGATGAGGCTGAGCAACAGCTTTCCAGGCTAGCTCTTTCTGGCTTCGAGCTATCTGCAGACGTTAGCATTTTCAGAGCAAGGCTGCCGGAGGCCCCCTGCACGGACCCCCAAAGTTACATTTGAATATTGAGGTGGCAGTATAAGCAAGCAGCCCCAGTCTCTGTGCCTCTGTGCGAGCAGTGCCATGGGCAGATGAGGCTGAGCAACAGCTTTCCAGGCTAGCTCTTTCTGGCTGCGAGCTATCTGCAGACATTTGCATTTTAAGAGCAGGGCTGACGGAGGCGCCCGGCACGGACCACCTAAGCTAGATTTGAAGTTTAAAGGGGCAAGAGAAACAAGCAGCCCCAGTCTCTGTGCCTCTGTGCGAGCAGTGCCATAGCCATATGAGGCTGAGCAACAGCTTTCCAGGCTAGCTCTTTCTGGCTGCGAGCTATCTGCAGACGTTTGCATTTTCAGAGCAAGGCTGCCGGAGGCCCCCTGCACAGACCCCCTAAGAGACGTTTGAAGTTTGAGGGGGCAAGACAAGCAAGCAGCCCCAGTCTCTGTGCCTCTGTGCGAGCAGTGCCATGGGCAGATGAGGCTGAGCAACAGCTTTCCAGGCTAGCTCTTTCTGGCTGCGAGCTATCTGCAGACGTTCGCATTTTCAGAGCAGGGCTGCCGGAGGCCCCCTGCACGGAATCCCTAAGCGATGTTTGAAGTTTGAGGTGGCAAGACAAGCAAGCAGCCCCAGTCTCTGTGCCTCTGTGCGAGCAGTGCCATGGGCAGATGAGGCTGAGCAACAGTTTTACAGGCTAGATCATTTTGCCTGCGAGCTATCTGCAGACATTCGCATTTTCGGAGCAGGGTTCCCTCAGGCCCTCTGCATGGAACCCCAAATATACATTTGAAGTTTGAGGGGGCAAGACAAGCAAGCAGCCCCAGTCTCTGTGCCTCTGTGCGAGCAGTGCCATAGCCATATGAGGCTGAGCAACAGCTTTCCAGGCTAGGTCTTTCTGGCTGCGAGCTATCTGCAGACGTTTGCATATTCAGAGCAAGGCTGCCGGAGGCCCCCTGCACGGACCACCAAATATACGTTTGAAGTTCGAGGGGGCAAGACAAGCAAGCAGCCCCAGTCTCTGTGCCTCTGTGCGAGCAGTGCCATGGGCAGATGAGGCTGAGCAACAGCTTTCCAGGCTAGCTCTTTCTGGCTGCGAGCTATCTGCAGACGTTCGCATTTTCGGAGCAGGGCTGCCGGAGGCCCCCTGCACGGAACCCCTAAGCGACGTTTGAAGTTTGAGGTGGAAAGACAAGCAAGCAGCCCCAGTCTCTGTGCCTCTGTGCGAGCAGTGCCATGGGCAGATGAGGCTGAGCAACAGTTTTACAGGCTAGATCATTTTGCCTGCGAGCTATCTGCAGACGTTCGCGTTTTCGGAGCAGGGTTCCCTCAGGCCCTCTGCATGGAACCCCAAATATACATTTGAAGTTTGAGGGGGCAAGACAAGCAAGCAGCCCCAGTCTCTGTGCCTCTGTGCGAGCAGTGCCATGGGCAGATGAGGATGAACAACAGCTTTCCAGGCTAGCTCTTTCCTGCTGCGAGCTATCTGCAGACGTTCGCATTTTCAGAACAGGACTGCTGGAGGCTTTCTGCACGGACCACCTTATCTAGTTTTGAAGTTTGAGGGGGCAAGACAAGCAAGAAGCCCCAGTCTCTGTGCCTCTGTGCGAGCAGTGCCAGGGGCAGATGAGACTGAGCAACAGCTTTCCAGGCTAGCTCTTTCTGCCTGCGAGCTATCTGCAGACGTTCGCATTTTAAGAGCAGGGCTACCTTCAGGCACCCGGCACGGACCATCTAAGCTGCGTTTGAAGTTTGGGGGGCAAGGGAAGCAAGCAGCCCCAGTCTCTGTGCCTCTGTGCGAGCAGTGCCATGGGCAGATGAGGCTGAGCAACAGCTTTCCAGGCTAGCTCTTTCTGGCTTCAAGCTATCTGCAGACGTTCGCATTTTCAGAGCAAGGCTGCCGGAGGCCCCCTGCACGGACCCCCAAAGTTACATTTGAATATTGAGGTGGCAGTATAAGCAAGCAGCCCCAGTCTCTGTGCCTCTGTGCGAGCAGTGCCATGGGCAGATGAGGCTGAGCAACAGCTTTCCAGGCTAGCTCTTTCTGCCTGCGAGCTATCTGCAGCCGTTCGCATTTTCGGAGCAGGGCTGTCGGAGGCGCTCGGCACGTAGAGCCTAACCTACGTCTGAAGTTTGAGGTGGCAAGACAAGCAAGCAGCCCCAGTCTCTGTGCCTCTGTGCGAGCAGTGCCATGGGCAGATGAGGCTGAGCAACAGCTTTGCAGGCTAGCTCTTTCTGGCTGCGAGCTATCTGCAGACATTCGCATTTTCAGAGCAGGGCTGACGGAGGCGCCCGGCACAAACCACCTAAGCTAGGTTTGAAGTTTGAAGGGGTAAGAGAAACAAGCAGCCCCAGTCTCTGTGCCTCTGTGCGAGCAGTGCCATACCCATACGAGGCTGAGCAACAGCTTTCCAGGCTAGGTCTTTCTGGCTGTGAGCTATCTGCAGACGTTCGCATTCTTGGAGCAGGGCTGACGGAGGCGCCCGGCACGGACCACCAAATATACGTTTGAAGTTTGAGGTGGCAAGACAAGCAAGCAGCCCCAGTCTCTGTGCCTCAGTGCGAGCAGAGCCATGGGCAGATGAGGCTGAGCAACAGCTTTCCAGGCTAGCTCTTTCTGGCTGCGAGCTATCTGCAGCCGTTCGCATTTTCGGAGCAGCGCTGACGGAGGCGCTCGGCACGTACAGCCTAACCTACGTCTGAAGTTTGAGGTGGCGAGACAAGCAAGCAGCCCCAGTCTCTGTGCCTCTGTGCGAGCAGTGCCATGGGCAGATGAGGCTGAGCAATAGGTTTCCAGGCTAGCTCTTTCTGGCTGCGAGCTATCTGCAGACGTTCGCATTTTCAGAGCAAGGCTGCCGGAGGCCCCCTGCACGGAACCCCTAAGTGACTTTTGAAGTTTGAGGTGGAAAGATAAGCAAGCAGCCCCAGTCTTTGTGCCTCTGTGCGAGCAGTGCCATGGGCAGATGAGGCTGAGCAACAGTTTTACAGGCTAGATCATTTTGCCTGCGAGCTATCTGCAGACGTTCGCGTTTTCGGAGCAGGGTTCCCTCAGGCCCTCTGCATGGAACCCCAAATATACATTTGAAGTTTGAGGTGGCAAGACAAGCAAGCAGCCCCAGTCTCTGTGCCTCTGTGCGAGCAGTGCCATGAGCAGATGAGGCTGAGCAACAGCTTTCCAGGCTAGCTCTTTCCTGCTGCGATCTATCTGCAGACGTTCGCATTTTCAGAACAGGGCTGCTGGAGGCTTCCTGCACGGACCACCTAAGCTAGGTTTGAAGTTTGAGGGGGCAAGACAAGCAAGCAGTCCCAGTCTCTGTGCCTCTGTGCGAGCAGTGCCATGGGCAGATGAGACTGAGCAACAGCTTTCCAGGCTAGTTGTTTCTGCCTGCGAGCTATCTGCAGACATTCGCATTTTCAGAGCAGGGCTACCTTCAGGCACACGGCACAGACCACCTAAGCTACGTCTGAAGTTGCAGGTGGCAAGACAAGCAAGCAGCCCCAGTCTCTGTGCCTCTGTGCGAGCAGTGCCATGGGCAGATGAGGCTGAGCAACAGCTTTCCAGGCTAGCTCTTTCTGGCTTCGAGCTATCTGCAGACGTTCGCATTTTCAGAGCAAGGCTGCCGAATGCCCCCTGCACGGACCCCCAAAGTTATATTTGAATATTGAGGTGGCTGTATAAGCAAGCAGCCCCAGTCTCTGTGCCTCTGTGCGAGCAGTGCCATGAGCAGATGAGGCTGAGCAACAGCTTTCCAGGCTAGCTCTTTCTGCCTGCGAGCTATCTGCAGCCGTTCGCATTTTCGGAGCAGCGCTGACGGATGCGCTCGGCACGTACAGCCTAACCTACGTCTGAAGTTTGAGGTGGCAAGACAAGCAAGCAGCCCCAGTCTCTGTGCCTCTGTGCGAGCAGTGCCATGGGCACATGAGGCTGAGCAACATCTTTCCAGGCTAGCTCTATCTGGCTGCGAGCTATCTGAAGACGTTAGCATTTTCAGAGCAAGGCTGCCGGAGGCCCCCTGCACGGAACCCCTAAGCGACGTTTGAAGTTTGAGGGGGCAAGACAAGCAAGCAGCCCCAGTCTCTGTGCCTCTGTGCGAGCAGTGCCATGGGCAGATGAGGCTGAGCAACAGTTTTACAGGCTAGATTATTTTGCCTGCGAGCTATCTGCAGACGTTCGCGTTTTCGGAGCAGAGTTCCCTCAGGCCCTCTGCATGGAACCCCAAATATACATTTGAAGTTTGAGGGGGCAAGACAAGCAAGCAGCCCCAGTCTCTGTGCCTCTGTGCGAGCAGTGCCATGAGCAGATGAGGCTGAGCAACAGCTTTCCAGGCTAGCTCTTTCCTGCTGCGAGCTATCTGCGGACGTTCGCATTTTCAGAACAGGGCTGCTGGAGGCTTCCTGCACGGACCACCTAAGCTAGGTTTGAAGTTTGAGGGGGCAAGACAAGCAAGCAGCCCCAGTCTCTGTGCCTCTGTGCGAGCAGTGCCATGGGCAGATGAGACTGAGCAACAGCTTTCCAGGCTAGCTCTTTCTGCCTGCGAGCTATCTGCAGACGTTCGCATTTTCGGAGCAGGGCTGACGGAGGCGCTCGGCACGTACAGCCTAACCTACGTCTGAAGTTTGAGGTGGCAGGACAAGCAAGCAGCCCCAGTCTCTGTGCCTCTGTGCGAGCAGTGCCATGAGCAGATGAGGCTGAGCAACAGCTTTCCAGGCTAGCTCTTTCTGGCTTCGAGCTATCTGCAGACGTTCGCATTTTCAGAGCAGGACTGCCGGAGGCCCCCTGCACGGAACCCCAAAGGGACGTTTGAAGTTTGAGGTGGAAAAACAAGCAAGCAGCCCCAGTCTCTGTGCCTCTGTGCGAGCAGTGCCATGGGCAGATGAGGCTGAGCAACAGCTTTCCAGGCTAGCTCTTTCTGCCTGCGAGCTATCTGCAGCCGTTCGCATTTTCGGAGCAGCGCTGACGGATGCGCTCGGCACGTACAGCCTAACCTACGTCTGAAGTTTGAGGTGGCAAGACAAGCAAGCAGCCCCAGTCTCTGTGCCTCTGTGCGAGCAGTGCCATGGGCACATGAGGCTGAGCAACATCTTTCCAGGCTAGCTCTATCTGGCTGCGAGCTATCTGAAGACGTTAGCATTTTCAGAGCAAGGCTGCCGGAGGCCCCCTGCACGGAACCCCTAAGCGACGTTTGAAGTTTGAGGGGGCAAGACAAGCAAGCAGCCCCAGTCTCTGTGCCTCTGTGCGAGCAGTGCCATGGGCAGATGAGGCTGAGCAACAGTTTTACAGGCTAGATTATTTTGCCTGCGAGCTATCTGCAGACGTTCGCGTTTTCGGAGCAGAGTTCCCTCAGGCCCTCTGCATGGAACCCCAAATATACATTTGAAGTTTGAGGGGGCAAGACAAGCAAGCAGCCCCAGTCTCTGTGCCTCTGTGCGAGCAGTGCCATGAGCAGATGAGGCTGAGCAACAGCTTTCCAGGCTAGCTCTTTCCTGCTGCGAGCTATCTGCGGACGTTCGCATTTTCAGAACAGGGCTGCTGGAGGCTTCCTGCACGGACCACCTAAGCTAGGTTTGAAGTTTGAGGGGGCAAGACAAGCAAGCAGCCCCAGTCTCTGTGCCTCTGTGCGAGCAGTGCCATGGGCAGATGAGACTGAGCAACAGCTTTCCAGGCTAGCTCTTTCTGCCTGCGAGCTATCTGCAGACGTTCGCATTTTCAGAGCAGGGCTACCTTCAGGCACCCGGCACGGACCACCTAAGTTGCGTTTGAAGTTTGGGGGGCAAGGGAAGCAAGCAGCCCCAGTCTCTGTGCCTCTGTGCGAGCAGTGCCATGGGCAGATGAGGCTGAGCAACAGCTTTCCAGGCTAGCTCTTTCCTGCTGCGATCTATCTGCAGACGTTCGCATTTTCAGAGCAAGGCTGACGGAGGCCCCCTGCACGGACCTCCAAAGTTACATTTGAATATTGAGGTGGCAGTATAAGCAAGCAGCCCCAGTCTCTGTGCCTCTGTGCGAGCAGTGCCATGGGCAGATGAGGCTGAGCAACAGCTTTCCAGGCTAGCTCTTTCTGGCTTCGAGCTATCTGCAGCCGTTCGCATTTTCGGAGCAGGGCTGTCGGAGGCGCTCGGCACGTAGAGCCTAACCTACGTCTGAATTTTGAGGTGTCAAGACAAGCAAGCAGCCCCAGTCTCTGTGCCTCTGTGCGAGCAGTGCCATGGGCAGATGAGGCTGAGCAACAGCTTTGCAGGCTAGCTCTTTCTGGCTGCGAGCTATCTGCAGACATTCGCATTTTCAGAACAGGGCTGACGGAGGCGCCCGTCACAAACCACCTAAGCTAGGATTGAAGTTTGAAGGGGTAAGAGAAACAAGCAGCCCCAGTCTCTGTGCCTCTGTGCGAGCAGTGCCATAGCCATATGAGGCTGAGCAACAGCTTTCCAGGATAGGTCTTTCTGGCTGTGAGCTATCTGCAGCCGTTCGCATTTTCGGAGCAGGGCTGTCGGAGGCGCTCGGCACGTAGAGCCTAACCTACATCTGAAGTTTGAGGTGGCAAGGCAAGCAAGTAGCCCCAGTCTCTGTGCCTCTGTGCGAGCAGTGCCATGGGCAGATGAGGCTGAGCGACAGCTTTCCAGGCTAGCTCTTTCTGGCTGCGAGCTATCTGCACACGTTCGCGTTTTCAGAGCAGCGGTCCCTCAGGCTCTCTACATGGACCCCCAAATATACATTTGAAGTTTGAGGAGTCAAGACAAGCAAGCAGCCCCAGTCTCTGTGCCTCTGTGCGAGCAGTGCCATGGGCAGATGAGGCTGAGCAACAGCTTTCCAAGCTAGCTCTTTCTGGCTGCGAGCTATCTGCAGACGTTCGCATTCTTGGAGCAGGACTGACGGAGGCCCCCTGCACGGACCCCCAAAGTTACATTTGACTATTGAGGTCGCAGTATAAGCAAGCAGCCCCATTCTCTGTGCCTCTGTGCGAGCAGTGCCATGGGCAGATGAGGCTGAGCAACAGCTTTCCAGGCTAGCTCTTTCCGGCTGCGAGCTATCTGCAGATGTTCGCATTTTCAGAACAGGGCTGCTGGAGGCTTCCTGCACGAACCACCTAAGCTAGGTTTGAAGTTTGAGGTGGCAAGACAAGCAAGCAGCCCCACTCTCTGTGCCTCTGTGCGAGCAGTGCCATGGGCAGATGAGGCTGAGCAACAGCTTTGCAGGCTAGCTCTTTCTGGCTGCGAGCTATCTGCAGACATTCGCATTTTCAGAGCAGGACTGACGGAGGCGCCCGGCACAAACCACCTAAGCTAGGTGTGAAGTTTGAAGGGGTAAGAGAAACAAGCAGCCCCAGTCTCTGTACCTCTGTGCGAGCAGTGCCATAGCCATATGAGGCTGAGCAACAGCTTTCCAGGCTAGGTCTTTCTGGCTGTGAGCTATCTGCAGACGTTCGCATTCTTGGAGCAGGGCTGACGGAGGCGCCCGGCACGGACCACCAAATATACGTTTGAAGTTTGAGGTGGCAAGACAAGCAAGCAGCCCCAGTCTCTGTGCCTCAGTGCGAGCAGAGCCATGGGCAGATGAGGCTGAGCAACAGATTTCCAGGCTAGCTCTTTCTGCCTGCGAGCTATCTGCAGACGTTCGCATTTTCGGAGCAGGGCTGACGGAGGCGCTCGGCACGTACAGCCTAACCTACGTCTGAAGTTTGAGGTGGCAGGACAAGCAAGCAGCCCCAGTCTCTGTGCCTCTGTGCGAGCAGTGCCATGAGCAGATGAGGCTGAGCAACAGCTTTCCAGGCTAGCTCTTTCCTGCTGCGAGCTATCTGCAGACGTTCGCATTTTCAGAGCAAGGCTGCCGGAGGCCCCCTGCACGGAACCCCTAAGCGACGTTTGAAGTTTGAGGTGGAAAGACAAGCAAGCAGCCCCAGTCTCTGTGCCTCTGTGCGAGCAGTGCCATGAGCAGATGAGGCTGAGCAACAGCTTTCCAGGCTAGCTCATTCCTGCTGCGAGCTATCTGCAGACGTTCGCATTTTCAGAACAGGGCTGCTGGAGGCTTCCTGCACGGACCACCTAAGTTAGGTTTGAAGTTTGAGGGTGCAAGACAAGCAAGCAGCCCCAGTCTCTGTGCCTCTGTGCGAGCAGTGCCATGGGCAGATGAGACTGAGCAACAGCTTTCCAGGCTAGCTCTTTCTGCCTGCGAGCTATCTGCAGATGTTCGCATTTTCAGAGCAGGGCTACCTTCAGGCACCCGGCACGGACCACCTAAGCTACGTTTGAAGTTTGGGGAGCAAGGGAAGCAAGCAGCCCCAGTCTCTGTGCCTCTGTGCGAGCAGTGCCATGGGCAGATGAGGCTGAGCAACAGCTTTCCAGGCTAGCTCTTTCTGCCTGCGAGCTATCTGCAGACTTTCGCATTTTCAGAGCAAGGCTGCCGAAGGCCCCCTGCACGGACCCCCAAAGTTACATTTGAATATTGAGGTGGCTGTATAAGCAAGCAGCCCCATTCTCTGTGCCTCTGTGCAAGCAGTGCCATGGGCAGATGAGGCTGAGCAACAGCTTTCCAGGCTAGCTCTTTCTGCCTGCGAGCTATCTGCAGCCGTTCTCATTTTCGGAGCAGGGCTGTCGGAGTCGCTCGGCACGTAGAGCCTCACCTACGTCTGAAGTTTGAGGTGGCAAGACAAGCAAGCAGCCCCAGTCTCTGTGCCTCTGTGCGAGCAGTGCCATGGGCAGAAGAGTCTGAGCAACAGCTTCCCAGGCTAGGTCTTTCTGGCTGCGAGCTATCTGCAGACGTTCGCATTTTCAGAGCAGGGCTGCCGGAGGCCCCCTGCACGGAACCCCTAAGCGACATTTGAAGTTTGAGGTAGAAAGACAAGCAAGCAGCCCCAGTCTCTGTGCCTCTGTGCGAGCAGTGCCATGAGCAGATGAGGCTGAGCAACAGCTTTCCAGGCTAGCTCATTCCTGCTGCGAGCTATCTGCAGACGTTCGCATTTTCAGAACAGGGCTGCTGGAGGCTTCCTGCACGGACCACCTAAGCTATGTTTGAAGTTTGAGGGTGCAAGACAAGCAAGCAGCCCCAGTCTCTGTGCCTCTGTGCGAGCAGTGCCATGGGCAGATGAGACTGAGCAACAGCTTTCCAGGCTAGCTCTTTCTGCCTGCGAGCTATCTGCAGACGTTCGCATTTTCAGAGCAGGGCTACCTTCAGGCACCCGGCACGGACCACCTAAGCTACGTTTGAAGTTTGGGGAGCAAGGGAAGCAAGCAGCCCCAGTCTCTGTGCCTCTGTGCGAGCAGTGCCATGGGCAGATGAGGCTGAGCAACAGCTTTCCAGGCTAGCTCTTTCTGCCTGCGAGCTATCTGCAGACGTTCGCATTTTCAGAGCAAGGCTGCCGAAGGCCCCCTGCACGGACCCCCAAAGTTACATTTGAATATTGAGGTGGCTGTATAAGCAAGCAGCCCCATTCTCTGTGCCTCTGTGCAAGCAGTGCCATGGGCAGATGAGGCTGAGCAACAGCTTTCCAGGCTAGATCATTTTGCCTGCGAGCTATCTGCAGACGTTCGCATTTTCGGAGCAGGGTTCCCTCAGGTCCTCTGCATGGAACCCCAAATATACATTTGAAGTTTGAGGGGGCAAGACAAGCAAGCAGCCCCAGTCTCTGTGCCTCTGTGCGAGCAGTGCCATGGGCAGATGAGGCTGAGCAACAGCTTTCCAGGCTAGCTCTTTCTGGCTTCGAGCTATCTGCAGACGTTCGCATTTTCAGAACAGGGCTGCTGGAGGCTTCCTGCACGGACCACCTTACCTAGTTTTGAAGTTTGAGGGGGCAAGACAAGCAAGAAGCCCCAGTCTCTGTGCCTCTGTGCGAGCAGTGCCATGGGCAGATGAGACTGAGCAACAGCTTTCCAGGCTAGCTCTTTCTGCCTGCGAGCTATCTGCAGACGTTCGCATTTTCAGAGCAGGGCTACCTTCAGGCACCCGGCACGGACCACCTAAGCTGCGTTTGAAGTTTGGGAGGCAAGGGAAGCAAGCAGCCCCAGTCTCTGTGCCTCTGTGCGAGCAGTGCCATGGGCAGATGAGGCTGAGCAACAGCTTTCCAGGCTAGCTCTTTCTGCCTGCGAGCTATCTGCAGCCGTTCGCATTTTCGGAGCAGGGCTGTCGGAGGCGCTCGGAACGTAGAGCCTAACCTACGTCTGAAGTTTGAGGTGTCAAGACAAGCAAGCAGCCCCAGTCTCTGTGCCTCTGTGCGAGCAGTGCCATGGGCAGATGAGGCTGAGCAACAGCTTTGCAGGCTAGCTCTTTCTGGCTGCGAGCTATCTGCAGACATTCGCATTTTCCGAGCAGGGCTGACGGAGGCGCCCGGCACAAACCAGCTAAGTTAGGTTTGAAGTTTGAAGGGGTAAGAGAAACAAGCAGCTCCAGTCTCTGTGCCTCTGTGCGAGCAGTGCCATAGCCATATGAGGCTGAGCAACAGCTTTCCAGGCTAGGTCTTTCTGGCTGTGAGCTATCTGCAGACGTTCGCATTCTTGGAGCAGGGCTGACGGAGGCGCCCGGCACGGACCACCAAATATACGTTTGAAGTTTGAGGTGGCAAGACAAGCAAGCAGCCCCAGTCTCTGTGCCTCAGTGCGAGCAGAGCCATGGGCAGATGAGGCTGAGCAACAGCTTTCCAGGCTAGCTCTTTCTGGCTGCGAGCTATCTGCAGCCGTTCGCATTTTCGGAGCAGGGCTGACAGAGGCGCTCGGCACGTACAGCCTAACCTACGTCTGAAGTTTGAGGTGGCAAGACAAGCAAGCAGCCCCATTCTCTGTGCCTCTATGCGAACAGTGCCATGAGCAGATGAGGCTGAGCAACAGCTTTCCAGGCTAGCTCTTTCCTGCTGCGAGCTATCTGCGGACGTTCGCATTTTCAGAACAGGGCTGCTGGAGGCTTATTGCACGGACCACCTAAGCTAGGTTTGAAGTTTGAGGGGGCAAGACAAGCAAGCAGCCCCAGTCTCTGTGCCTCTGTGCGAGCAGTGCCGTGGGCAGATTAGACTGAGCAACAGCTTTCCATGCTAGCTCTTTCTGCCTGCGAGCTATCTGCAGACGTTCGCATTTTCAGAGCAGGGCTACCTTCAGGCACCCGGCACGGACCACCTAAGTTGCGTTTGAAGTTTGGGGGGCAAGGGAAGCAAGCAGCCCCAGTCTCTGTGCCTCTGTGCGAGCAGTGCCATGGGCAGATGAGGCTGAGCAACAGCTTTCCAGGCTAGCTCTTTCTGCCTGCGAGCTATCTGCAGACGTTCGCATTTTCAGAGCAAGGCTGCCGGAGGCCCCCTGCACGGACCTCCAAAGTTACATTTGAATATTGAAATGGCTGTATAAGCAAGCAGCCCCATTCTCTGTGCCTCTGTGCAAGCAGTGCCATGGGCAGATGAGGCTGAGCAACAGCTTTCCAGGCTAGCTCTTTCTGCCTGCGAGCTATCTGCAGCCGTTCGCATTTTCGGAGCAGGGCTGTCGGAGGCGCTCGGCACGTAGAGCCTCACCTACGTCTGAAGTTTGAGGTGGCAAGACAAGCAAGTAGCCCCAGTCTCTGTGCCTCTGTGCGAGCAGTGCCATGGGCAGATGAGGCTGAGCAACAGTTTTACAGGCTAGATCATTTTGCCTGCGAGCTATCTGCAGACGTTCGCATTTTCGGAGCAGGGTTCCCTCAGGTCCTCTGCATGGAACCCCAAATATACAATTGAATATTGAGGTGGCAGTATAAGCAAGCAGCCCCAGTCTCTGTGCCTCTGTGCGAGCAGTGCCATGGGCAGATGAGGCTGAGCAACAGCTTTCCAGGCTAGCTCTTTCTGCCTGCGAGCTATCTGCAGCCGTTCGCATTTTCGGAGCAGGGCTGTCGGAGGCGCTCGGCACGTAGAGCCTAACCTACGTCTGAAGTTTGAGGTGGCAAGACAAGCAAGCAGCCCCAGTCTCTGTGCCTCTGTGCGAGCAGTGCCATGGGCAGATGAGGCTGAGCAACAGCTTTGCAGGCTAGCTCTTTCTGGCTGCGAGCTATCTGCAGACATTCGCATTTTCAGAGCAGGGCTGACGGAGGCGCCCGGCACAAACCACCTAAGCTAGGTTTGAAGTTTGAAGGGGTAAGAGAAACAAGCAGCCCCAGTCTCTGTGCCTCTGTGCGAGCAGTGCCATACCCATACGAGGCTGAGCAACAGCTTTCCAGGCTAGGTCTTTCTGGCTGTGAGCTATCTGCAGACGTTCGCATTCTTGGAGCAGGGCTGACGGAGGCGCCCGGCACGGACCACCAAATATACGTTTGAAGTTTGAGGTGGCAAGACAAGCAAGCAGCCCCAGTCTCTGTGCCTCAGTGCGAGCAGAGCCATGGGCAGATGAGGCTGAGCAACAGCTTTCCAGGCTAGCTCTTTCTGGCTGCGAGCTATCTGCAGCCGTTCGCATTTTCGGAGCAGCGCTGACGGAGGCGCTCGGCACGTACAGCCTAACCTACGTCTGAAGTTTGAGGTGGCGAGACAAGCAAGCAGCCCCAGTCTCTGTGCCTCTGTGCGAGCAGTGCCATGGGCAGATGAGGCTGAGCAATAGGTTTCCAGGCTAGCTCTTTCTGGCTGCGAGCTATCTGCAGACGTTCGCATTTTCAGAGCAAGGCTGCCGGAGGCCCCCTGCACGGAACCCCTAAGTGACTTTTGAAGTTTGAGGTGGAAAGATAAGCAAGCAGCCCCAGTCTTTGTGCCTCTGTGCGAGCAGTGCCATGGGCAGATGAGGCTGAGCAACAGTTTTACAGGCTAGATCATTTTGCCTGCGAGCTATCTGCAGACGTTCGCGTTTTCGGAGCAGGGTTCCCTCAGGCCCTCTGCATGGAACCCCAAATATACATTTGAAGTTTGAGGTGGCAAGACAAGCAAGCAGCCCCAGTCTCTGTGCCTCTGTGCGAGCAGTGCCATGAGCAGATGAGGCTGAGCAACAGCTTTCCAGGCTAGCTCTTTCCTGCTGCGATCTATCTGCAGACGTTCGCATTTTCAGAACAGGGCTGCTGGAGGCTTCCTGCACGGACCACCTAAGCTAGGTTTGAAGTTTGAGGGGGCAAGACAAGCAAGCAGTCCCAGTCTCTGTGCCTCTGTGCGAGCAGTGCCATGGGCAGATGAGACTGAGCAACAGCTTTCCAGGCTAGTTGTTTCTGCCTGCGAGCTATCTGCAGACGTTCGCATTTTCAGAGCAGGGCTACCTTCAGGCACACGGCACAGACCACCTAAGCTACGTCTGAAGTTGCAGGTGGCAAGACAAGCAAGCAGCCCCAGTCTCTGTGCCTCTGTGCGAGCAGTGCCATGGGCAGATGAGGCTGAGCAACAGCTTTCCAGGCTAGCTCTTTCTGGCTTCGAGCTATCTGCAGACGTTCGCATTTTCAGAGCAAGGCTGCCGAATGCCCCCTGCACGGACCCCCAAAGTTATATTTGAATATTGAGGTGGCTGTATAAGCAAGCAGCCCCAGTCTCTGTGCCTCTGTGCGAGCAGTGCCATGAGCAGATGAGGCTGAGCAACAGCTTTCCAGGCTAGCTCTTTCTGCCTGCGAGCTATCTGCAGCCGTTCGCATTTTCGGAGCAGGGCTTTCGGAGGCGCTCGGAACGTAGAGCCTAACCTACGTCTGAAGTTTGAGGTTGCAAGACAAGCAAGTAGCCCCAGTCTCTGTGCCTCTGTGCGAGCAGTGCCATGGGCAGATGAGGCTGAGCAACAGCTTTCCAGGCTAGCTCTTTCTGGCTGCAAGCTATCTGCAGACATTCGCATTTTTAGAGCAGGGCTGACGGAGGCGCCCGGCACGGGCCACCTAAGCTAGATTTGAAGTTTGAAGGGGCAAGACAAGCAAGCAGCCCCAGTCTCTGTGCCTCTGTGCGAGCAGTGCCATGGGCAGATGAGGCTGAGCAACAGCTTTCCAGGCTAGGTCTTTCTGGCTGCGAGCTATCTGCAGACGTTCGCATTTTCAGAGCAGGGCTGCCGGAGGCCCCCTGCACGGAACCCCAAAGGGACGTTTGAAGTTTGAGGTGGAAAAACAAGCAAGCAGCCCCAGTCTCTGTGCCTCTGTGCGAGCAGTGCCATGGGCAGATGAGGCTGAGCAACAGCTTTCCAGGCTAGCTCTTTCTGCCTGCGAGCTATCTGCAGCCGTTCGCATTTTCGGAGCAGCGCTGACGGATGCGCTCGGCACGTACAGCCTAACCTACGTCTGAAGTTTGAGGTGGCAAGACAAGCAAGCAGCCCCAGTCTCTGTGCCTCTGTGCGAGCAGTGCCATGGGCACATGAGGCTGAGCAACATCTTTCCAGGCTAGCTCTATCTGGCTGCGAGCTATCTGAAGACGTTAGCATTTTCAGAGCAAGGCTGCCGGAGGCCCCCTGCACGGAACCCCTAAGCGACGTTTGAAGTTTGAGGGGGCAAGACAAGCAAGCAGCCCCAGTCTCTGTGCCTCTGTGCGAGCAGTGCCATGGGCAGATGAGGCTGAGCAACAGTTTTACAGGCTAGATTATTTTGCCTGCGAGCTATCTGCAGACGTTCGCGTTTTCGGAGCAGAGTTCCCTCAGGCCCTCTGCATGGAACCCCAAATATACATTTGAAGTTTGAGGGGGCAAGACAAGCAAGCAGCCCCAGTCTCTGTGCCTCTGTGCGAGCAGTGCCATGAGCAGATGAGGCTGAGCAACAGCTTTCCAGGCTAGCTCTTTCCTGCTGCGAGCTATCTGCGGACGTTCGCATTTTCAGAACAGGGCTGCTGGAGGCTTCCTGCACGGACCACCTAAGCTAGGTTTGAAGTTTGAGGGGGCAAGACAAGCAAGCAGCCCCAGTCTCTGTGCCTCTGTGCGAGCAGTGCCATGGGCAGATGAGACTGAGCAACAGCTTTCCAGGCTAGCTCTTTCTGCCTGCGAGCTATCTGCAGACGTTCGCATTTTCAGAGCAGGGCTACCTTCAGGCACCCGGCACGGACCACCTAAGTTGCGTTTGAAGTTTGGGGGGCAAGGGAAGCAAGCAGCCCCAGTCTCTGTGCCTCTGTGCGAGCAGTGCCATGGGCAGATGAGGCTGAGCAACAGCTTTCCAGGCTAGCTCTTTCTGGCTTCGAGCTATCTGCAGACGTTCGCATTTTCAGAGCAAGGCTGCCGGAGGCCCCCTGCACGGACCTCCAAAGTTACATTTGAATATTGAGGTGGCAGTATAAGCAAGCAGCCCCAGTCTCTGTGCCTCTGTGCGAGCAGTGCCATGGGCAGATGAGGCTGAGCAACAGATTTCCAGGCTAGCTCTTTCTGGCTTCGAGCTATCTGCAGCCGTTCGCATTTTCGGAGCAGGCCTGTCGGAGGCGCTCGGCACGTAGAGCCTAACCTACGTCTGAATTTTGAGGTGTCAAGACAAGCAAGCAGCCCCAGTCTCTGTGCCTCTGTGCGAGCAGTGCCATGGGCAGATGAGGCTGAGCAACAGCTTTGCAGGCTAGCTCTTTCTGGCTGCGAGCTATCTGCAGACATTCGCATTTTCAGAACAGGGCTGACGGAGGCGCCCGTCACAAACCACCTAAGCTAGGATTGAAGTTTGAAGGGGTAAGAGAAACAAGCAGCCCCAGTCTCTGTGCCTCTGTGCGAGCAGTGCCATAGCCATATGAGGCTGAGCAACAGCTTTCCAGGATAGGTCTTTCTGGCTGTGAGCTATCTGCAGACGTTCGCATTCTTGGAGCAGGGCTGACGGAGGCGCCCGGCACGGACCACCAAATATACGTTTGAAGTTTGAGGTGGCAAGACAAGCAAGCAGCCCCAGTCTCTGTGCCTCAGTGTGAGCAGATCCATGGGCAGATGAGGCTTAGCAACAGCTTTCCAGGCTAGCTCTTTCTGCCTGCGAGCTATCTGCAGCCGTTCGCATTTTCGGAGCAGCGCTGACGGATGCGCTCGGCACGTACAGCCTAACCTACGTCTGAAGTTTGAGGTGGCAAGACAAGCAAGCAGCCCCAGTCTCTGTGCCTCTGTGCGAGCAGTGCCATGGGCACATGAGGCTGAGCAACATCTTTCCAGGCTAGCTCTTTCTGGCTGCGAGCTATCTGCAGACGTTAGCATTTTCAGAGCAAGGCTGCCGGAGGCCCCCTGCACGGAACCCCTAAGCGACGTTTGAAGTTTGAGGGGGCA
This sequence comes from Opisthocomus hoazin, assembly GCF_030867145.1. Taxonomy (NCBI): domain Eukaryota; kingdom Metazoa; phylum Chordata; class Aves; order Opisthocomiformes; family Opisthocomidae; genus Opisthocomus; species Opisthocomus hoazin. The sequence goes on along the minus strand of NC_134430.1, from coordinate 19,275,022 downwards.
AGACAAGCAAGCAGCCCCAGTCTCTGTGCCTCTGTGCGAGCAGTGCCATGGGCAGATGAGGCTGAGCAACAGTTTTACAGGCTAGATTATTTTGCCTGCGAGCTGTCTGCAGACGTTCGCGTTTTCGGAGCAGAGTTCCCTCAGGCCCTCTGCATGGAACCCCAAATATACATTTGAAGTTTGAGGTGGCAAGACAAGCAAGCAGCCCCAGTCTCTGTGCCTCTGTGCGAGCAGTGCCATGGGCAGATGAGGCTGAGCAACAGCTTTCCAGGTTAGCTCTTTCTGCCTGCGAGCTGTCTGCAGACGTTCACATTTTCAGAGCAGGGCTACCTTCAGGCACACGGCACGGACCACCTAAGCTACGTTTGAAGTTTGGGGGGCAAGGGAAGCAAGCAGCCCCAGTCTCTGTGCCTCTGTGCGAGCAGTGCCATGGGCAGATGAGGCTGAGCAACAGCTTTCCAGGCTAGCTCTTTCTGGCTGCGAGCTATCTGCAGACATTTGCATTTTTAGAGCAGGGCTGACGGAGGCGCCCGGCACGGACCACCTAAGCTAGATTTGAAGTTTGAAGGGGCAAGAGAAACAAGCAGCCCCAGTCTCTGTGCCTCTGTGCGAGCAGTGCCATAGCCATATGAGGCTGAGCAACAGCTTTCCAGGCTAGGTCTTTCTGGCTGCGAGCTATCTGCAGACGTTTGCATTTTCAGAGCAAGGCTGCCGGAGGCCCCCTGCACAGACACCCTAAGAGACGTTTGAAGTTTGAGGGGGCAAGGGAAGCAAGCAGCCCCAGTCTCTGTGCCTCTGTGCGAGCAGTGCCATGGGCAGATGAGGCTGAGCAACAGCTTTCCAGGCTAGTTCTTTCTGCCTGCGAGCTATCTGCAGACGTTCGCATTTTCAGAGCAAGGCTGCCGGAGGCCCCCTGCACGGAACCCCTAAGCGACGTTTGAAGTTTGAGGTGGAAAGACAAGCAAGCAGCCCCAGTCTCTGTGCCTCTGTGCGAGCAGTGCCAAGGGCAGATGAGGCTGAGCAACAGCTTTACAGGCTAGATCTTTTTGCCTGCGAGCTATCTGCAGACGTTCGCTTTTTCGGAGCAGGGGTCCCTCAGGCCCTCTGCATGGAACCCCAAATATACATTTGAAGTTTGAGGGGGCAAGACAAGCAAGCAGCCCCAGTCTCTGTGCCTCTGTGCGAGCAGTGCCATGGGCAGATGAGGCTGAGCAACAGCTTTCCAGGCTAGCTCTTTCCTGCTGCGAGCTATCTGCAGACGTTCGCATTTTCAGAACAGGGCTGCTGGAGGCTTCCTGCACGGACCACCTAAGCTAGGTTTGAAGTTTGAGGTTGCAAGACAAGCAAGCAGCCCCAGTGTCTGTGCCTCTGTGCGAGCAGTGCCATGGGCAGATGAGGCTTGTCAACAGCTTTCCAGGCTAGCTCTTTCTGCCTGCGAGCTATCTGCAGCCGTTCGCATTTTCGGAGCAGGGCTGTCGGAGGCGCTCGGCACGTAGAGCCTAACCTACGTCTGAAGTTTGAGGTGGCAAGGCAAGCAAGTAGCCCCAGTCTCTGTGCCTCTGTGCGAGCAGTGCCATGGGCAGATGAGGCTGAGCGACAGCTTTCCAGGCTAGCTCTTTCTGGCTGCGAGCTATCTGCACACGTTCGCGTTTTCAGAGCAGCGGTCCCTCAGGCTCTCTACATGGACCCCCAAATATACATTTGAAGTTTGAGGAGTCAAGACAAGCAAGCAGCCCCAGTCTCTGTGCCTCTGTGCGAGCAGTGCCATGGGCAGATGAGGCTGAGCAACAGCTTTCCAAGCTAGCTCTTTCTGGCTGCGAGCTATCTGCAGACGTTCGCATTCTTGGAGCAGGACTGACGGAGGCCCCCTGCACGGACCCCCAAAGTTACATTTGACTATTGAGGTCGCAGTATAAGCAAGCAGCCCCATTCTCTGTGCCTCTGTGCGAGCAGTGCCATGGGCAGATGAGGCTGAGCAACAGCTTTCCAGGCTAGCTCTTTCCGGCTGCGAGCTATCTGCAGATGTTCGCATTTTCAGAACAGGGCTGCTGGAGGCTTCCTGCACGAACCACCTAAGCTAGGTTTGAAGTTTGAGGTGGCAAGACAAGCAAGCAGCCCCACTCTCTGTGCCTCTGTGCGAGCAGTGCCATGGGCAGATGAGGCTGAGCAACAGCTTTGCAGGCTAGCTCTTTCTGGCTGCGAGCTATCTGCAGACATTCGCATTTTCAGAGCAGGACTGACGGAGGCGCCCGGCACAAACCACCTAAGCTAGGTGTGAAGTTTGAAGGGGTAAGAGAAACAAGCAGCCCCAGTCTCTGTACCTCTGTGCGAGCAGTGCCATAGCCATATGAGGCTGAGCAACAGCTTTCCAGGCTAGGTCTTTCTGGCTGTGAGCTATCTGCAGACGTTCGCATTCTTGGAGCAGGGCTGACGGAGGCGCCCGGCACGGACCACCAAATATACGTTTGAAGTTTGAGGTGGCAAGACAAGCAAGCAGCCCCAGTCTCTGTGCCTCAGTGCGAGCAGAGCCATGGGCAGATGAGGCTGAGCAACAGATTTCCAGGCTAGCTCTTTCTGCCTGCGAGCTATCTGCAGACGTTCGCATTTTCGGAGCAGGGCTGACGGAGGCGCTCGGCACGTACAGCCTAACCTACGTCTGAAGTTTGAGGTGGCAGGACAAGCAAGCAGCCCCAGTCTCTGTGCCTCTGTGCGAGCAGTGCCATGAGCAGATGAGGCTGAGCAACAGCTTTCCAGGCTAGCTCTTTCCTGCTGCGAGCTATCTGCAGACGTTCGCATTTTCAGAGCAAGGCTGCCGGAGGCCCCCTGCACGGAACCCCTAAGCGACGTTTGAAGTTTGAGGTGGAAAGACAAGCAAGCAGCCCCAGTCTCTGTGCCTCTGTGCGAGCAGTGCCATGAGCAGATGAGGCTGAGCAACAGCTTTCCAGGCTAGCTCATTCCTGCTGCGAGCTATCTGCAGACGTTCGCATTTTCAGAACAGGGCTGCTGGAGGCTTCCTGCACGGACCACCTAAGTTAGGTTTGAAGTTTGAGGGTGCAAGACAAGCAAGCAGCCCCAGTCTCTGTGCCTCTGTGCGAGCAGTGCCATGGGCAGATGAGACTGAGCAACAGCTTTCCAGGCTAGCTCTTTCTGCCTGCGAGCTATCTGCAGATGTTCGCATTTTCAGAGCAGGGCTACCTTCAGGCACCCGGCACGGACCACCTAAGCTACGTTTGAAGTTTGGGGAGCAAGGGAAGCAAGCAGCCCCAGTCTCTGTGCCTCTGTGCGAGCAGTGCCATGGGCAGATGAGGCTGAGCAACAGCTTTCCAGGCTAGCTCTTTCTGCCTGCGAGCTATCTGCAGACTTTCGCATTTTCAGAGCAAGGCTGCCGAAGGCCCCCTGCACTGACCCCCAAAGTTACATTTGAATATTGAGGTGGCTGTATAAGCAAGCAGCCCCATTCTCTGTGCCTCTGTGCAAGCAGTGCCATGGGCAGATGAGGCTGAGCAACAGCTTTCCAGGCTAGCTCTTTCTGCCTGCGAGCTATCTGCAGCCGTTCTCATTTTCGGAGCAGGGCTGTCGGAGTCGCTCGGCACGTAGAGCCTCACCTACGTCTGAAGTTTGAGGTGGCAAGACAAGCAAGCAGCCCCAGTCTCTGTGCCTCTGTGCGAGCAGTGCCATGGGCAGAAGAGTCTGAGCAACAGCTTCCCAGGCTAGGTCTTTCTGGCTGCGAGCTATCTGCAGACGTTCGCATTTTCAGAGCAGGGCTGCCGGAGGCCCCCTGCACGGAACCCCTAAGCGACATTTGAAGTTTGAGGTAGAAAGACAAGCAAGCAGCCCCAGTCTCTGTGCCTCTGTGCGAGCAGTGCCATGAGCAGATGAGGCTGAGCAACAGCTTTCCAGGCTAGCTCATTCCTGCTGCGAGCTATCTGCAGACGTTCGCATTTTCAGAACAGGGCTGCTGGAGGCTTCCTGCACGGACCACCTAAGCTATGTTTGAAGTTTGAGGGTGCAAGACAAGCAAGCAGCCCCAGTCTCTGTGCCTCTGTGCGAGCAGTGCCATGGGCAGATGAGACTGAGCAACAGCTTTCCAGGCTAGCTCTTTCTGCCTGCGAGCTATCTGCAGACGTTCGCATTTTCAGAGCAGGGCTACCTTCAGGCACCCGGCACGGACCACCTAAGCTACGTTTGAAGTTTGGGGAGCAAGGGAAGCAAGCAGCCCCAGTCTCTGTGCCTCTGTGCGAGCAGTGCCATGGGCAGATGAGGCTGAGCAACAGCTTTCCAGGCTAGCTCTTTCTGCCTGCGAGCTATCTGCAGACGTTCGCATTTTCAGAGCAAGGCTGCCGAAGGCCCCCTGCACGGACCCCCAAAGTTACATTTGAATATTGAGGTGGCTGTATAAGCAAGCAGCCCCATTCTCTGTGCCTCTGTGCAAGCAGTGCCATGGGCAGATGAGGCTGAGCAACAGCTTTCCAGGCTAGATCATTTTGCCTGCGAGCTATCTGCAGACGTTCGCATTTTCGGAGCAGGGTTCCCTCAGGTCCTCTGCATGGAACCCCAAATATACATTTGAAGTTTGAGGTGGCAAGACAAGCAAGCAGCCCCAGTCTCTGTGCCTCTGTGCGAGCAGTGCCATGGGCAGATGAGGCTGAGCAACAGCTTTCCAGGCTAGCTCTTTCTGGCTTCGAGCTATCTGCAGACGTTCGCATTTTCAGAACAGGGCTGCTGGAGGCTTCCTGCACGGACCACCTTACCTAGTTTTGAAGTTTGAGGGGGCAAGACAAGCAAGAAGCCCCAGTCTCTGTGCCTCTGTGCGAGCAGTGCCATGGGCAGATGAGACTGAGCAACAGCTTTCCAGGCTAGCTCTTTCTGCCTGCGAGCTATCTGCAGACGTTCGCATTTTCAGAGCAGGGCTACCTTCAGGCACCCGGCACGGACCACCTAAGCTGCGTTTGAAGTTTGGGAGGCAAGGGAAGCAAGCAGCCCCAGTCTCTGTGCCTCTGTGCGAGCAGTGCCATGGGCAGATGAGGCTGAGCAACAGCTTTCCAGGCTAGCTCTTTCTGCCTGCGAGCTATCTGCAGCCGTTCGCATTTTCGGAGCAGGGCTGTCGGAGGCGCTCGGAACGTAGAGCCTAACCTACGTCTGAAGTTTGAGGTGTCAAGACAAGCAAGCAGCCCCAGTCTCTGTGCCTCTGTGCGAGCAGTGCCATGGGCAGATGAGGCTGAGCAACAGCTTTGCAGGCTAGCTCTTTCTGGCTGCGAGCTATCTGCAGACATTCGCATTTTCCGAGCAGGGCTGACGGAGGCGCCCGGCACAAACCAGCTAAGTTAGGTTTGAAGTTTGAAGGGGTAAGAGAAACAAGCAGCTCCAGTCTCTGTGCCTCTGTGCGAGCAGTGCCATAGCCATATGAGGCTGAGCAACAGCTTTCCAGGCTAGGTCTTTCTGGCTGTGAGCTATCTGCAGACGTTCGCATTCTTGGAGCAGGGCTGACGGAGGCGCCCGGCACGGACCACCAAATATACGTTTGAAGTTTGAGGTGGCAAGACAAGCAAGCAGCCCCAGTCTCTGTGCCTCAGTGCGAGCAGAGCCATGGGCAGATGAGGCTGAGCAACAGCTTTCCAGGCTAGCTCTTTCTGGCTGCGAGCTATCTGCAGCCGTTCGCATTTTCGGAGCAGGGCTGACAGAGGCGCTCGGCACGTACAGCCTAACCTACGTCTGAAGTTTGAGGTGGCAAGACAAGCAAGCAGCCCCATTCTCTGTGCCTCTATGCGAACAGTGCCATGAGCAGATGAGGCTGAGCAACAGCTTTCCAGGCTAGCTCTTTCCTGCTGCGAGCTATCTGCGGACGTTCGCATTTTCAGAACAGGGCTGCTGGAGGCTTATTGCACGGACCACCTAAGCTAGGTTTGAAGTTTGAGGGGGCAAGACAAGCAAGCAGCCCCAGTCTCTGTGCCTCTGTGCGAGCAGTGCCGTGGGCAGATTAGACTGAGCAACAGCTTTCCATGCTAGCTCTTTCTGCCTGCGAGCTATCTGCAGACGTTCGCATTTTCAGAGCAGGGCTACCTTCAGGCACCCGGCACGGACCACCTAAGTTGCGTTTGAAGTTTGGGGGGCAAGGGAAGCAAGCAGCCCCAGTCTCTGTGCCTCTGTGCGAGCAGTGCCATGGGCAGATGAGGCTGAGCAACAGCTTTCCAGGCTAGCTCTTTCTGCCTGCGAGCTATCTGCAGACGTTCGCATTTTCAGAGCAAGGCTGCCGGAGGCCCCCTGCACGGACCTCCAAAGTTACATTTGAATATTGAAATGGCTGTATAAGCAAGCAGCCCCATTCTCTGTGCCTCTGTGCAAGCAGTGCCATGGGCAGATGAGGCTGAGCAACAGCTTTCCAGGCTAGCTCTTTCTGCCTGCGAGCTATCTGCAGCCGTTCTCATTTTCGGAGCAGGGCTGTCGGAGGCGCTCGGCACGTAGAGCCTCACCTACGTCTGAAGTTTGAGGTGGCAAGACAAGCAAGTAGCCCCAGTCTCTGTGCCTCTGTGCGAGCAGTGCCATGGGCAGATGAGGCTGAGCAACAGTTTTACAGGCTAGATCATTTTGCCTGCGAGCTATCTGCAGACGTTCGCATTTTCGGAGCAGGGTTCCCTCAGGTCCTCTGCATGGAACCCCAAATATACAATTGAATATTGAGGTGGCAGTATAAGCAAGCAGCCCCAGTCTCTGTGCCTCTGTGCGAGCAGTGCCATGGGCAGATGAGGCTGAGCAACAGCTTTCCAGGCTAGCTCTTTCTGCCTGCGAGCTATCAGCAGCCGTTCGCATTTTCGGAGCAGGGCTGTCGGAGGCGCTCGGAACGTAGAGCCTAACCTACGTCTGAAGTTTGAGGTGGCAAGACAAGCAAGCAGCCCCAGTCTCTGTGCCTCTGTGCGAGCAGTGCCATGGGCAGATGAGGCTGAGCAACAGCTTTGCAGGCTAGCTCTTTCTGGCTGCGAGCTATCTGCAGACATTCGCATTTTCAGAGCAGGGCTGACGGAGGCGCCCGGCACAAACCACCTAAGTTAGGTTTGAAGTTTGAAGGGGTAAGAGAAACAAGCAGCTCCAGTCTCTGTGCCTCTGTGCGAGCAGTGCCATAGCCATATGAGGCTGAGCAACAGCTTTCCAGGCTAGGTCTTTCTGGCTGTGAGCTATCTGCAGACGTTCGCATTCTTGGAGCAGGGCTGACGGAGGCGCCCGGCACGGACCACCAAATATACGTTTGAAGTTTGAGGTGGCAAGACAAGCAAGCAGCCCCAGTCTCTGTGCCTCAGTGCGAGCAGAGCCATGGGCAGATGAGGCTGAGCAACAGCTTTCCAGGCTAGCTCTTTCTGCATGCGAGCTATCTGCAGCCGTTCGCATTTTCGGAGCAGGGCTGACGGAGGCGCTCGGCACGTACAGCCTAACCTACGTCTCAAGTTTGAGGTGGCAAGACAAGAAAGCAGCCCCATTCTCTGTGCCTCTATGCGAACAGTGCCATGAGCAGATGAGGCTGAGCAACAGCTTTCCAGGCTAGCTCTTTCCTGCTGCGAGCTATCTGCGGACGTTCGCATTTTCAGAACAGGGCTGCTGGAGGCTTCCTGCACGGACCACCTAAGCTAGGTTTGAAGTTTGAGGTGGAAAGACAAGCAAGCAGCCCCAGTCTCTGTGCCTCTGTGCGAGCAGTGCCATGGGCAGATGAGGCTGAGCAACAGCTTTCCAGGCTAGCTCTTTCTGCCTGCGAGCTATCTGCAGACGTTCGCATTTTCAGAGCAAGGCTGCCGGAGGCCCCCTGCACGGAACCCCTAAGCGACGTTTGAAGTTTGAGGTGGAAAGACAAGCAAGCAGCCCCAGTCTCTGTGCCTCTGTGCGAGCAGTGCCATGGGCAGATGAGACTGAGCAACAGCTTTACAGGCTAGATCTTTTTGCCTGCGAGCTATCTGCAGACGTTCGCTTTTTCGGAGCAGGGGTCCCTCAGGCCCTCTGCATGGAACCCCAAATATACATTTGAAGTTTGAGGTGGCAAGACAAGCAAGCAGCCCCAGTCTCTGTGCCTCTGTGCGAGCAGTGCCATGAGCAGATGAGGCTGAGCAACAGCTTTCCAGGCTAGCTCTTTCCTGCTGCGAGCTATCTGCAGACGTTCGCATTTTCAGAACAGGGCTGCTGGAGTCTTCCTGCACGGACCACCTAAGCTAGGTTTGAAGTTTGAGGGGGCAAGACAAGCAAGCAGCCCCAGTCTCTGTGCCTCTGTGCGAGCAGTGCCATGGGCAGATGAGGCTGAGCAACAGCTTTCCAGGCTAGCTCTTTCTGCCTGCGAGCTATCTGCAGACGTTCACGTTTTCAGAGCAGGGCTACCTTCAGGCACACGGCACGGACCACCTAAGCTACGTTTGAAGTTTGGGGGTCAAGGGAAGCAAGCAGCCCCAGTCTCTCTGCCTCTGTGCGAGCAGTGCCATGAGCAGATGAGGCTGAGCAACAGCTTTCCAGGCTAGCTCTTTCTAACTGCGAGCTATCTGCAGACTTTCGCATTTTCAGAGCAGGGCTACCTGAGGCACCAAGAACGGAACAGCTAAGATATGTTTGAAGTTTGAGGTGGCAAGACAAGCAAGCTGCCCCAGTCTCTGTGCCTCTGTGCGAGCAGTGCCATGGGCAGATGAGGCTGAGCAACAGCTTTCCAGGCTAGTTCTTTCTGCCTGCGACCTATCTGCAGACGTTCGCATTTTCAGAGCAAGGCTGCCGGAGGCCCCCTGCACGGAACCCCTAAGCGACGTTTGAAGTTTGAGGTGGAAAGACAAGCAAGCAGCCCCAGTCTCTGTGCCTCTGTGCGAGCAGTGCCATGGGCAGATGAGACTGAGCAACAGCTTTACAGGCTAGATCTTTTTGCCTGCGAGCTATCTGCAGACGTTCGCTTTTTCGGAGCAGGGTTCCCTCAGGCCCTCTGCATGGAACCCCAAATATACATTTGAAGTTTGAGGGGGCAAGACAAGCAAGCAGCCCCAGTCTCTGTGCCTCTGTGCGAGCAGTGCCATGGGCAGATGAGGCTGAGCAACAGCTTTCCAGGCTAGCTCTTTCCTGCTGCGAGCTATCTGCAGACGTTCACATTTTCAGAACAGGGCTGCTGGAGGCTTCCTGCACGGACCACCTAAGCTAGGTTTGAAGTTTGAGGTTGCAAGACAAGCAAGCAGCCCCAGTGTCTGTGCCTCTGTGCGAGCAGTGCCATGGGCAGATGAGGCTTGTCAACAGCTTTCCAGGCTAGCTCTTTCTGCCTGCGAGCTATCTGCAGCCGTTCGCATTTTCGGAGCAGGGCTGTCGGAGGCGCTCGGCACGTAGAGCCTAACCTACTTCTGAAGTTTTAGGTGGCAAGGCAAGCAAGTAGCCCCAGTCTCTGTGCCTCTGTGCGAGCAGTGCCATGGGCAGATGAGGCTGAGCAACAGCTTTCCAGGCTAGCTCTTTCTGGCTGCGAGCTATCTGCACACGTTCGCGTTTTCAGAGCAGCGGTCCCTCAGGCCCTCTACATGGACCCCCAAATATACATTTGAAGTTTGAGGAGTCAAGACAAGCAAGCAGCCCCAGTCTCTGTGCCTCAGTGCGAGCAGAGCCATGGGCAGATGAGGCTGAGAAACAGCTTTCCAGGCTAGTTGTTTCTGCCTGCGAGCTATCTGCAGACGTTCGCATTTTCGGAGCAGCGCTGTCGGAGGCGCTCGGCACGTACAGCCTAACTTACGTCTGAAGTTTGAGGTGGCAAGACAAGCAAGCAGCCCCAGTCTCTGTGCCTCTGTGCGAGCAGTGCCATGGGCAGATGAGGCTCAGCAACAGCTTTACAGGCTAGCTCTTTCTGCCTGCGAGCTATCTGCAGACGTTCGCGTTTTCAGAGCAGGGGTCCCGCAGGCCCTCTGCATGGACCACCAAATATACATTTGAAGTTTGAGGGGGCAAGACAAGCAAGCAGCCCCAGTCTCTGTGCGTCTGTGCGAGCAGTGCCATGGGCAGATGAGGCTGAGCAACAGCTTTCCAAGCTAGCTCTTTCTGGCTGCGAGCTATCTGCAGACGTTCGCATTCTTGGAGCAGGACTGACGGAGGCCCCCTGCACGGACCCCCAAAGTTACATTTGACTATTGAGGTCGCAGTATAAGCAAGCAGCCCCAGTCTCTGTGCCTCTGTGCGAGCAGTGCCATGGGCAGATGAGGCTGAGCAACAGCTTTCCAGGCTAGCTCTTTCTGGCTGCGAGCTATCTGCAGACGTTCGCATTTTCGTAGCAGGGCTGCCGGAGGCGCCCATCACGGACCCCAAAATCTACGTTAGAAGTTTGAGGTGGCAATACAATCAAGCAGCCCCAGTCTCTGTGCCCCTGTGCGAGCAGTGCCATGGGCAGATGAGGCTGAGCAACAGCTTTCCAGGCTAGCTCTTTCCTGCTGCGAGCTATCTGCAGACGTTCGCATTTTCAGAACAGGGCTGCTGGAGGCTTCCTGCACGGACCACCTAAGCTAGGTTTGAAGTTTGAGGTTGCAAGACAAGCAAGCAGCCCCAGTCTCTGTGCCTCAGTGCGAGCAGTGCCATGGGCAGATGAGGCTGAGCAACAGCTTTGCAGGCTAGCTCTTTCTGGCTGCGAGCTATCTGCAGACATTCGCATTTTCAGAGCAGGACTGACGGAGGCGCCCGGCACAAACCACCTAAGCTAGGTGTGAAGTTTGAAGGGGTAAGAGAAACAAGCAGCCCCAGTCTCTGTGCCTCTGTGCGAGCAGTGCCATAGCCATATGAGGCTGAGCAACAGCTTTCCAGGCTAGGTCTTTCTGGCTGTGAGCTATCTGCAGACGTTCGCATTCTTGGAGCAGGGCTGACGGAGGCGCCCGGCACGGACCACCAAATATACGTTTGAAGTTTGAGGTGGCAAGACAAGCAAGCAGCCCCAGTCTCTGTGCCTCAGTGCGAGCAGAGCCATGGGCAGATGAGGCTGAGCAACAGCTTTCCAGGCTAGCTCTTTCTGCCTGCGAGCTATCTGCAGACGTTCGCATTTTCGGAGCAGCGCTGACGGAGGCGCTCGGCACGTACAGCCTAACCTACGTCTGAAGTTTGAGGTGGCAGGACAAGCAAGCAGCCCCAGTCTCTGTGCCTCTGTGCGAGCAGTGCCATGAGCAGATGAGGCTGAGCAACAGCTTTCCAGGCTAGCTCTTTCTGGCTGCGAGCTATCTGCAGACGTTCGCATTTTCAGAGCAAGGCTGCCGGAGGCCCCCTGCACGGACCCCCAAAGTTACATTTGAATATTGAGGTGGCTGTATAAGCAAGCAGCCCCATTCTCTGTGCCTCTGTGCGAGCAGTGCCATGGGCAGATGAGGCTGAGCAACAGCTTTCCAGGCTAGCTCTTTCTGTCTGCGAGCTATCTGCAGCCGTTCTCATTTTCGGAGCAGGGCTGTCGGAGGCGCTCGGCACGTAGAGCCTAACCTACGTCTGAAGTTTGAGGTGGCAAGAAAAGCAAGTAGCCCCAGTCTCTGTGCCTCTGAGCGAGCAGTGCCGTGGGCAGAAGAGGCTGAGCAACAGCTTTCCAGGCTAGGTCTTTCTGGCTGCGAGCTATCTGCAGACGTTCGCATTTTCAGAGCAAGGCTGCCGGAGGCTCCCTGCACGGACCCCCTAAGAGACGTTTGAAGTTTGAGGGGGCAAGACAAGCAAGCAGCCCCAGTCTCTGTGCCTCTGTGCGAGCAGTGCCATGGGCAGATGAGGCTCAGCAACAGCTTTACAGGCTAGCTCTTTCTGCCTGCGAGCTATCTGCAGACGTTCGCGTTTTCAGAGCAGGGGTCCCACAGGCCCTCTGCATGGACCACCAAATATACATTTGAAGTTTGAGGGGGCAAGACAAGCAAGCAGCCCCAGTCTCTGTGCCTCTGTGCGAGCAGTGCCATGGGCAGATGAGGCTGAGCAACAGCTTTCCAAGCTAGCTCTTTCTGGCTGCGAGCTATCTGCAGACGTTCGCATTCTTGGAGCAGGACTGACGGAGGCCCCCTGCACGGACCCCCAAAGTTACATTTGACTATTGAGGTCGCAGTATAAGCAAGCAGCCCCAGTCTCTGTGCCTCTGTGCGAGCAGTGCCATGGGCAGATGAGGCTGAGCAACAGCTTTCCAGGCTAGCTCTTTCTGGCTGCGAGCTATCTGCAGACGTTCGCATTTTCGTAGCAGGGCTGCCGGAGGCGCCCATCACGGACCCCAAAATCTACGTTAGAAGTTTGAGGTGGCAATACAATCAAGCAGTCCCAGTCTCTGTGCCCCTGTGCGAGCAGTGCCATGGGCAGATGAGGCTGAGCAACAGCTTTCCAGGCTAGCTCTTTCTTGCTGCGAGCTATCTGCAGACGTTCGCATTTTCAGAACAGGGCTGCTGGAGGCTTCCTGCACGGACCACCTAAGCTAGGTTTGAAGTTTGAGGTGGCAAGACAAGCAAGCAGCCCCAGTCTCTGTGCCTCTGTGCGAGCAGTGCCATGGGCAGATGAGGCTGAGCAACAGCTTTGCAGGCTAGCTCTTTCTGGCTGCGAGCTATCTGCAGACATTCGCATTTTCAGAGCAGGACTGACGGAGGCGCCCGGCACAAACCACCTAAGCTAGGTGTGAAGTTTGAAGGGGTAAGAGAAACAAGCAGCTCCAGTCTCTGTGCCTCTGTGCGAGCAGTGCCATAGCCATATGAGGCTGAGCAACAGCTTTCCAGGCTAGGTCTTTCTGGCTGTGAGCTATCTGCAGACGTTCGCATTCTTGGAGCAGGGCTGACGGAGGCGCCCGGCACGGACCACCAAATATACGTTTGAAGTTTGAGGTGGCAAGACAAGCAAGCAGCCCCAGTCTCTGTGCCTCAGTGCGAGCAGAGCCATGGGCAGATGAGGCTGAGCAACAGCTTTCCAGGCTAGCTCTTTCTGCCTGCGAGCTATCTGCAGACGTTCGCATTTTCGGAGCAGCGCTGACGGAGGCGCTCGGCACGTACAGCCTAACCTACGTCTGAAGTTTGAGGTGGCAGGACAAGCAAGCAGCCCCAGTCTCTGTGCCTCTGTGCGAGCAGTGCCATGAGCAGATGAGGCTGAGCAACAGCTTTCCAGGCTAGCTCTTTCTGGCTGCGAGCTATCTGCAGACGTTCGCATTTTCAGAGCAAGGCTGCCGGAGGCCCCCTGCACGGACCCCCAAAGTTACATTTGAATATTGAGGTGGCTGTATAAGCAAGCAGCCCCATTCTCTGTGCCTCTGTGCAAGCAGTGCCATGGGCAGATGAGGCTGAGCAACAGCTTTCCAGGCTAGCTCTTTCTGTCTGCGAGCTATCTGCAGCCGTTCTCATTTTCGGAGCAGGGCTGTCGGAGGCGCTCGGCACGTAGAGCCTAACCTACGTCTGAAGTTTGAGGTGGCAAGAAAAGCAAGTAGCCCCAGTCTCTGTGCCTCTGAGCGAGCAGTGCCGTGGGCAGAAGAGGCTGAGCAACAGCTTTCCAGGCTAGGTCTTTCTGGCTGCGAGCTATCTGCAGACGTTCGCATTTTCAGAGCAAGGCTGCCGGAGGCTCCCTGCACGGACCCCCTAAGAGACGTTTGAAGTTTGAGGGGGCAAGATAAGCAAGCAGCCCCAGTCTCTGTGCCTCTGTGCGAGCAGTGCCATGGGCAGATGAGGCTGAGCAACAGCTTTACAGGCTAGCTCTTTCTGCCTGCGAGCTATCTGCAGACGTTCGCGTTTTCAGAGCAGGGGTCCCACAGGCCCTCTGCATGGACCACCAAATATACATTTGAAGTTTGAGGGGGCAAGACAAGCAAGCAGCCCCAGTCTCTGTGCCTCTGTGCGAGCAGTGCCATGGGCAGATGAGGCTGAGCAACAGCTTTCCAAGCTAGCTCTTTCTGGCTGCGAGCTATCTGCAGACGTTCGCATTCTTGGAGCAGGACTGACGGAGGCCCCCTGCACGGACCCCCAAAGTTACATTTGACTATTGAGGTCGCAGTATAAGCAAGCAGCCCCAGTCTCTGTGCCTCTGTGCGAGCAGTGCCATGGGCAGATGAGGCTGAGCAACAGCTTTCCAGGCTAGCTCTTTCTGGCTGCGAGCTATCTGCAGACGTTCGCATTTTCGTAGCAGGGCTGCCGGAGGCGCCCATCACGGACCCCAAAATCTACGTTAGAAGTTTGAGGTGGCAATACAATCAAGCAGTCCCAGTCTCTGTGCCCCTGTGCGAGCAGTGCCATGGGCAGATGAGGCTGAGCAACAGCTTTCCAGGCTAGCTCTTTCTTGCTGCGAGCTATCTGCAGACGTTCGCATTTTCAGAACAGGGCTGCTGGAGGCTTCCTGCACGGACCACCTAAGCTAGGTTTGAAGTTTGAGGTGGCAAAACAAGCAAGCAGCCCCATTCTCTGTGCCTCTGTGCGAGCAGTGCCATGGGCAGATGAGGCTGAGCAACAGCTTTGCAGGCTAGCTCTTTCTGGCTGCGAGCTATCTGCAGACATTCGCATTTTCAGAGCAGGACTGACGGAGGCGCCCGGCACAAACCACCTAAGCTAGGTGTAAAGTTTGAAGGGGTAAGAGAAACAAGCAGCCCCAGTCTCTGTGCCTCTGTGCGAGCAGTGCCATAGCCATATGAGGCTGAGCAACAGCTTTCCAGGCTAGGTCTTTCTGGCTGTGAGCTATCTGCAGACGTTCGCATTCTTGGAGCAGGGCTGACGGAGGCGCCCGGCACGGACCACCAAATATACGTTTGAAGTTTGAGGTGGCAAGACAAGCAAGCAGCCCCAGTCTCTGTGCCTCAGTGCGAGCAGAGCCATGGGCAGATGAGGCTGAGCAACAGCTTTCCAGGCTAGCTCTTTCTGCCTGCGAGCTATCTGCAGACGTTCGCATTTTCGGAGCAGCGCTGACGGAGGCGCTCGGCACGTACAGCCTAACCTACGTCTGAAGTTTGAGGTGGCAGGACAAGCAAGCAGCCCCAGTCTCTGTGCCTCTGTGCGAGCAGTGCCATGAGCAGATGAGGCTGAGCAACAGCTTTCCAGGCTAGCTCTTTCTGGCTGCGAGCTATCTGCAGACGTTCGCATTTTCAGAGCAATGCTGCCGGAGGCCCCCTGCACGGACCCCCAAAGTTACATTTGAATATTGAGGTGGCTGTATAAGCAAGCAGCCCCATTCTCTGTGCCTCTGTGCAAGCAGTGCCATGGGCAGATGAGGCTGAGCAACAGCTTTCCAGGCTAGGTCTTTCTGGCTGCGAGCTATCTGCAGACATTCGCATTTTTAGAGCAGGGCTGACGGAGGCGCCCGGCACGGACCACCTAAGCTAGGTTTGAAGTTTGAAGGGGCAAGAGAAACAAGCAGCCCCAGTCTCTGTGCCTCTGTGCGAGCAGTGCCATAGCCATATGAGGCTGAGCAACAGCTTTCCAGGCTAGCTCTTTCTGCCTGCGAGCTATCTGCAGACGTTCGCATTTTCAGAGCAAGGCTGCCGGAGGCTCCCTGCACGGACCCCCTAAGAGACGTTTGAAGTTTGAGGGGGCAAGACAAGCAAGCAGCCCCAGTCTCTGTGCCTCTGTGCGAGCAGTGCCATGGGCAGATGAGGCTGAGCAACAGCTTTCCAGGCTAGCTCTTTCTGGCTGCGAGCTATCTGCAGACGTTCGCATTTTCAGAGCAGGGCTGCCGGAGGCCCCCTGCACGGAACCCCTAAGCGACGTTTGAAGTTTGAGGTGGAAAGACAAGCAAGCAGCCCCAGTCTCTGTGCCTCTGTGCGAGCAGTGCCATGGGCAGATGAGGCTGAGCAACAGTTTTACAAGCTAGATCATTTTGCCAGCGAGCTATCTGCAGACGTTCGCGTTTTCGGAGCAGGGTTCCCTCAGGCCCTCTGCATGGAACACCAAATATACATTTGAAGTTTGAGGTGGAAAGACAAGCAAGCAGCCCCAGTCTCTGTGCCTCTGTGCGAGCAGTGCCATGGGCAGATGAGGCTGAGCAACAGCTTTCCAAGCTAGCTCTTTCTGGCTGCGAGCTATCTGCAGACGTTCGCATTCTTGGAGCAGGACTGACGGAGGCCCCCTGCACGGACCCCCAAAGTTACATTTGACTATTAAGGTCGCAGTATAAGCAAGCAGCCCCAGTCTCTGTGCCTCTGTGCGAGCAGTGCCATGGGCAGATGAGGCTGAGCAACAGCTTTCCAGGCTAGCTCTTTCTGGCTGCGAGCTATCTGCAGACGTTCGCATTTTCGTAGCAGGGCTGCCGGAGGCGCCCATCACGGACCCCAAAATCTACGTTAGAAGTTTGAGGTGGCAATACAATCAAGCAGTCCCAGTCTCTGTGCCCCTGTGCGAGCAGTGCCATGGGCAGATGAGGCTGAGCAACAGCTTTCCAGGCTAGCTCTTTCTTGCTGCGAGCTATCTGCAGACGTTCGCATTTTCAGAACAGGGCTGCTGGAGGCTTCCTGCACGGACCACCTAAGCTAGGTTTGAAGTTTGAGGTGGCAAGACAAGCAAGCAGCCCCATTCTCTGTGCCTCTGTGCGAGCAGTGCCATGGGCAGATGAGGCTGAGCAACAGCTTTGCAGGCTAGCTCTTTCTGGCTGCGAGCTATCTGCAGACATTCGCATTTTCAGAGCAGGACTGACGGAGGCGCCCGGCACAAACCACCTAAGCTAGGTGTGAAGTTTGAAGGGGTAAGAGAAACAAGCAGCCCCAGTCTCTGTGCCTCTGTGCGAGCAGTGCCATAGCCATATGAGGCTGAGCAACAGCTTTCCAGGCTAGGTCTTTCTGGCTGTGAGCTATCTGCAGACGTTCGCATTCTTGGAGCAGGGCTGACGGAGGCGCCCGGCACGGACCACCAAATATACGTTTGAACTTGGAGTTTGCAAGACAAGCAAGCAGCCCCAGTCTCTGTGCCTCAGTGCGAGCAGAGCCATGGGCAGATGAGGCTGAGCAACAGCTTTCCAGGCTAGCTCTTTCTGCCTGCGAGCTATCTGCAGACGTTCGCATTTTCGGAGCAGCGCTGACGGAGGCGCTCGGCACGTACAGCCTAACCTACGTCTGAAGTTTGAGGTGGCAGGACAAGCAAGCAGCCCCAGTCTCTGTGCCTCTGTGCGAGCAGTGCCATGAGCAGATGAGGCTGAGCAACAGCTTTCCAGGCTAGCTCTTTCTGGCTGCGAGCTATCTGCAGACGTTCGCATTTTCAGAGCAAGGCTGCCGGAGGCCCCCTGCACGGAACCCCTAAGCGACGTTTGAAGTTTGAGGTGGAAAGACAAGCAAGCAGCCCCAGTCTCTGTGCCTCTGTGCGAGCAGTGCCATGGGCAGATGAGGCTGAGCAACAGTTTTACAGGCTAGATCATTTTGCCAGCGAGCTATCTGCAGACGTTCGCGTTTTCGGAGCAGGGTTCCCTCAGGCCCTCTGCATGGAACACCAAATATACATTTGAAGTTTGAGGTGGAAAGACAAGCAAGCAGCCCCAGTCTCTGTGCCTCTGTGCGAGCAGTGCCATGAGCAGATGAGGCTGAGCAACAGCTTTCCAGGCTAGCTCATTCCTGCTGCGAGCTATCTGCGGACGTTCGCATTTTCAGAACAGGGCTGCTGGAGGCTTCCTGCACGGACCACCTAAGCTAGGTTTGAAGTTTGAGTGTGCAAGACAAGCAAGCAGCCCCAGTCTCTGTGCCTCTGTGCGAGCAGTGCCATGGGCAGATGAGACTGAGCAACAGCTTTCCAGGCTAGCTCTTTCTGCCTGCGAGCTATCTGCAGATGTTCGCATTTTGAGAGCAGGGCTACCTTCAGGCACCCGGCACGGACCACCTAAGCTACGTTTGAAGTTTGGGGAGCAAGGGAAGCAAGCAGCCCCAGTCTCTGTGCCTCTGTGCGAGCAGTGCCATGGGCAGATGAGGCTGAGCAACAGCTTTCCAGGCTAGCTCTTTCTGCCTGCGAGCTATCTGCAGCCGTTCTCATTTTCGGAGCAGGGCTGTCGGAGGCGCTCGGCACGTAGACCCTCACCTACGTCTGAAGTTTGAGGTGGCAAGACAAGCAAGTAGCCCCAGTCTCTGTGCCTCTGTGCGAGCAGTGCCATGGGCAGAAGAGTCTGAGCAACAGCTTCCCAGGCTAGGTCTTTCTGGCTGCGAGCTATCTGCAGACATTCGCATTTTTAGAGCAGGGCTGACGGAGGCGCCCGGCACGGACCACCTAAGCTAGGTTTGAAGTTTGAGGGGGCAAGACAAGCAAGCAGCCCCAGTCTCTGTGCCTCTGTGCGAGCAGTGCCATGAGCATATGAGGCTGAGCAACAGCTTTCCAGGCTAGCTCATTCCTGCTGTGAGCTATCTGCAGACGTTCGCATTTTCAGAACAGGGCTGCTGGAGGCTTCCTGCACGGACCACCTAAGCTAGGTTTGAAGTTTGAGGGTGCAAGACAAGCAAGCAGCCCCAGTCTCTGTGCCTCTGTGCGAGCAGTGCCATGGGCAGATGAGACTGAGCAACAGCTTTCCAGGCTAGCTCTTTCTGCCTGCGAGCTATCTGCAGACGTTCGCATTTTCAGAGCAGGGCTACCTTCAGGCACACGGCACGGACCACCTAAGCTACGTTTGAAGTTTGGGGAGCAAGGGAAGCAAGCAGCCCCAGTCTCTGTGCCTCTGTGCGAGCAGTGCCATGGGCAGATGAGGCTGAGCAACAGCTTTCCAGGCTAGCTCTTTCTGCCTGCGAGCTATCTGCAGACGTTCGCATTTTCAGAGCAAGGCTGCCGAAGGCCCCCTGCACGGACCCCCAAAGTTACATTTGAATATTGAGGTGGCTGTATAAGCAAGCAGCCCCATTCTCTGTGCCTCTGTGCAAGCAGTGCCATGGGCAGATGAGGCTGAGCAACAGCTTTCCAGGCTAGCTCTTTCTGCCTGCGAGCTATCTGGAGCCGTTCTCATTTTCGGAGCAGGGCTGTCGGAGGCGCTCGGCACGTAGAGCCTCACCTACGTCTGAAGTTTGAGGTGGCAAGAAAAGCAAGTAGCCCCAGTCTCTGTGCCTCTGTGCGAGCAGTGCCATGGGGAGATGAGGCTGAGCAACAGTTTTACAGGCTAGATCATTTTGCCTGCGAGCTATCTGCAGACGTTCGCATTTTCGGAGCAGGGTTCCCTCAGGCCCTCTGCATGGAACCCCAAATATACATTTGAAGTTTGAGGGGGCAAGACAAGCAAGCAGCCCCAGTCTCTGTGCCTCTGTGCGAGCAGTGCCATGGGCAGATGAGGCTGAGCAACAGCTTTCCAGGCTAGCTCTTTCTGGCTGCGAGCTATCTGCAGACGTTCGCATTTTCAGAACAGGGCTGCTGGAGGCTTCCTGCACGGACCACCTTATCTAGTTTTGAAGTTTGAGGGGGCAAGACAAGCAAGAAGCCCCAGTCTCTGTGCCTCTGTGCGAGCAGTGCCATGGGCAGATGAGACTGAGCAACAGCTTTCCAGGCTAGCTCTTTCTGCCTGCGAGCTATCTGCAGACGTTCGCATTTTCAGAGCAGGGCTAACTTCAGGCACCCGGCACGGACCACCTAAGCTGCGTTTGAAGTTTGGGAGGCAAGACAAGCAAGCAGCCCCAGTCTCTGTGCCTCTGTGCGAGCAGTGCCATGGGCAGATGAGGCTGAGCAACAGCTTTCCAGGCTAGCTCTTTCTGGCTTCAAGCTATCTGCAGACGTTCGCATTTTCAGAGCAAGGCTGCCGGAGGCCCCCTGCACGGACCCCCAAAGTTACATTTGAATATTGAGGTGGCAGTATAAGCAAGCAGCCCCAGTCTCTGTGCCTCTGTGCGAGCAGTGCCATGGGCAGATGAGGCTGAGCAACAGCTTTCCAGTCTAGCTCTTTCTGCCTGCGAGCTATCTGCAGCCGTTCGCATTTTCGGAGCAGGGCTGTCGGAGGCGCTCGGAACGTAGAGCCTAACCTACGTCTGAAGTTTGAGGTGGCAAGACAAGCAAGCAGCCCCAGTCTCTGTGCCTCTGTGCGAGCAGTGCCATGGGCAGATGAGGCTGAGCAACAGCTTTGCAGGCTAGCTCTTTCTGGCTACGAGCTATCTGCAGACATTCGCATTTTCAGAGCAGGGCTGACGGAGGCGCCCAGCACAAACCACCTAAGTTAGGTTTGAAGTTTGAAGGGGTAAGAGAAACAAGCAGCTCCAGTCTCTGTGCCTCTGTGCGAGCAGTGCCATAGCCATATGAGGCTGAGCAACAGCTTTCCAGGCTAGGTCTTTCTGGCTGTGAGCTATCTGCAGACGTTCGCATTCTTGGAGCAGGGCTGAAGGAGGCGCCCGGCACGGACCACCAAATATACGTTTGAAGTTTGAGGTGGCAAGACAAGCAAGCAGCCCCAGTCTCTGTGCCTCAGTGCGAGCAGAGCCATGGGCAGATGAGGCTGAGCAACAGCTTTCCAGGCTAGCTCTTTCTGCCTGCGAGCTATCTGCAGCCGTTCGCATTTTCGGAGCAGGGCTGACGGACGCGCTCGGCACGTACAGCCTAACCTACGTCTGAAGTTTGAGGTGGCAAGACAAGCAAGCAGCCCCAGTCTCTGTGCCTCTGTGCGAGCAGTGCCATGGGCAGATGAGGCTGAGCAACAGTTTTACAGGCTAGATCATTTTGCCTACGAGCTATCTGCAGACGTTCGCGTTTTCGGAGCAGGGTTCCCTCAGGCCCTCTGCATGGAACCCCAAATATACATTTGAAGTTTGAGGGGGCAAGACAAGCAAGCAGCCCCAGTCTCTGTGCCTCTGTGCGAGTAGTGCCATGAACAGATGAGGCTGAGCAACAGCTTTCCAGGCTAGCTCTTTCCTGCTGCAAGCTATCTGCAGACGTTTGCATTTTCAGAACAGGGCTGCTGGAGGCTTCCTGCACGGACCACCTAAGTTAGGTTTGAAGTTTGAGGGTGAAAGACAAGCAAGCAGCCCCAGTCTCTGTGCCTCTGTGCGAGCAGTGCCATGGGCAGATGAGGCTGAGCAACAGCTTTCCAGGCTAGCTCTTTCTGCCTGCGAGCTATCTGCAAACGTTCGCATTTTCAGAGCAAGGCTGCCGAAGGCCCCCTGCACGGACCCCCAAAGTAACATTTGAATATTGAGGTGGCTGTATAAGCAAGCAGCCCCATTCTCTGTGCCTCTGAGCAAGCAGTGCCATGGGCAGATGAGGCTGAGCAACAGCTTTCCAGGCTAGCTCTTTCTGCCTGTGAGCTATCTGCAGCCGTTCTCATTTTCGGAGCAGGGCTGTCGGAGGGGCTCGGCACGTAGAGCCTAACCAACGTCTGAAGTTTGAGGTGGCAAGAAAAGCAAGTAGCCCCAGTCTCTGTGCCTCTGTGCGAGCAGTGCCATGGGCAGATGAGGCTGAGCAACAGCTTTGCAGGCTAGCTCTTTCTGGCTGCGAGCTATCTGCAGACATTCGCATTTTCAGAGCAGGGCTGACGGAGGCGCCCGGCACAAACCACCTAAGTTAGGTTTGAAGTTTGAAGGGGTAAGAGAAACAAGCAGCTCCAGTCTCTGTGCCTCTGTGCGAGCAGTGCCATAGCCATATGAGGCTGAGCAACAGCTTTCCAGGCTAGGTCTTTCTGGCTGTGAGCTATCTGCAGACGTTCGCATTCTTGGAGCAGGGCTGAAGGAGGCGCCCGGCACGGACCACCAAATATACGTTTGAAGTTTGAGGTGGCAAGACAAGCAAGCAGCCCCAGTCTCTGTGCCTCAGTGCGAGCAGAGCCATGGGCAGATGAGGCTGAGCAACAGCTTTCCAGGCTAGCTCTTTCTGCCTGCGAGCTATCTGCAGACGTTCGCATTTTCGGAGCAGCGCTGACGGAGGCGCTCGGCACGTAGAGCCTAACCTACGTCTGAAGTTTGAGGTGGCAAGACAAGCAAGCAGCCCCAGTCTCTGTGCCTCTGTGCGAGTAGTGCCATGGGCAGATGAGGCTGAGCAACAGCTTTCCAGGCTAGGTCTTTCTGGCTGCGAGCTATCTGCAGACGTTCGCATTTTCAGAGCAAGGCTGCCGGAGGCCCCCTGCACGGAACCCCTAAGCGACGTTTGAAGTTTGAGGTGGCAAGACAAGCAAGCAGCCCCAGTCTCTGTGCCTCTGTGCGAGCAGTGCCATGGGCAGATGAGGCTGAGCAACAGCTTTCCAGGCTAGCTCTTTCTGCCTGCGAGCTATCTGCAGACGTTCGCATTTTCAGAGCAAGGCTGCCGAAGGCCCCCTGCACGGACCCCCAAAGTTACATTTGAATATTGAGGTGGCTGTATAAGCAAGCAGCCCCATTCTCTGTGCCTCTGTGCAAGCAGTGCCATGGGCAGATGAGGCTGAGCAACAGCTTTCCAGGCTAGCTCTTTCTGCCTGCGAGCTATCTGCAGCCGTTCTCATTTTCGAAGCAGGGCTGTCGGAGGCGCTCGGCACGTAGAGCCTAACCTACGTCTGAAGTTTGAGGTGGCAAGAAAAGCAAGTAGCCCCAGTCTCTGTGCCTCGGTGCGAGCAGTGCCATGGGCAGAAGAGGCTGAGCAACAGCTTCCCAGGCTAGGTCTTTCTGGCTGCGAGCTATCTGCAGACATTCGCATTTTTAGAGCAGGGCTGACGGAGGCGCCCGGCACGGACCACCTAAGCTACTTTTGAGTTTGAAGGGGCAAGAGAAACAAGCAGCCCCAGTCTCTGTGCCTCTGTGCCAGCAGTGCCATAGCCATATGAGGCTGAGCAACAGCTTTCCAGGCTAGGTCTTTCTGGCTGCGAGCTATCTGCAGACGTTCGCATTTTCAGAGCAAGGCTCCCGGAGGCCCCCTGCACGTACCCCCTAAGAGACGTTTGAAGTTTGAGGGGGCAAGACAAGCAAGCAGCCCCAGTCTCTGTGCCTCTGTGCGAGCAGTGCCATGGGCAGATGAGACTGAGCAACAGCTTTCCAGGCTAGCTCTTTCTGGCTTCGAGCTATCTGCAGACGTTCGCATTTTCAGAGCAGGGCTGCCGGAGGCCCCCTGCACGGAACCCCTAAGCGATGTTTGAAGTTTGAGGTAGAAAGACAAGCAAGCAGCCCCAGTCTCTGTGCCTCTGTGCGAGCAGTGCCATGGGCAGATGAGGCTGAGCAACAGTTTTACAGGCTAGATCATTTTGCCTGCGAGCTATCTGCAGACGTTCGCGTTTTCGGAGCAGGGTTCCCTCAGGCCCTCTGCATGGAACCCCAAATATACATTTGAAGTTTGAGGGGGCAAGACAAGCAAGCAGCCCCAGTCTCTGTGCCTCTGTGCGAGCAGTGCCATGAGCAGATGAGGCTGAGCAACAGCTTTCCAGGCTAGCTCTTTCCTGCTGCGAGCTACCTGCAGACGTTCGCATTTTCAGAACAGGGCTGCTGGAGGCTTCCTGCAAGGACCACCTAAGCTAGGTTTGAAGTTTGAGGTGGCAAGACAAGCAAGCAGCCCCAGTCTCTGTGCCTCTGTGCGAGCAGTGCCATGGGCAGATGAGGCCGAGCAACAGTTTTACAGGCTAGATCTTTTTGCCTGCGAGCTATCTGCACACGTTCGCGTTTTCGGAGCAGGGTTCCCTCAGGCCCTCTGCATGGAACCCCAAATATACATTTGAAGTTTGAGGGGGCAAGACAAGCAAGCAGCCCCAGTCTCTGTGCCTCTGTGCGAGCAGTGCCATGAGCAGATGAGGCTGAGCAACAGCTTTCCAGGCTAGCTCTTTCCTGCTGCGAGCTACTTGCAGACGTTCGCATTTTCAGAACAGGGCTGCTGGAGGCTTCCTGCACGGACCACCTAAGCTAGGTTTGAAGTTTGAAGGGGCAAGAGAAACAAGCAGCCCCAGTCTCTGTGCCTCTGTGCGAGCAGTGCCATAGCCATATGAGGCTGAGCAACAGCTTTCCAGGCTAGGTCTTTCTGGCTGCGAGCTATCTGCAGACGTTCGCATTTTCAGAGCAAGGCTGCCGGAGGCGCCCTGCACGGACCCCCTAAGAGACGTTTGAAGTTTGAGGGGGCAAGACAAGCAAGCAGCCCCAGTCTCTGTGCCTCTGTGCGAGCAGTGCCATGGGCAGATGAGACTGAGCAACAGCTTTCCAGGCTAGCTCTTTCTGGCTTCGTGCTATCTGCAGACGTTCGCATTTTCAGAGCAGGGCTGCCGGAGGCCCCCTGCACGGAACCCCTAAGCGATGTTTGAAGTTTGAGGTAGAAAGACAAGCAAGCAGCCCCAGTCTCTGTGCCTCTGTGCGAGCAGTGCCATGGGCAGATGAGGCTGAGCAACAGTTTTACAGGCTAGATCATTTTGCCTGCGAGCTATCTGCAGACGTTCGCGTTTTCGGAGCAGGGTTCCCTCAGGCCCTCTGCATGGAACCCCAAATATACATTTGAAGTTTGAGGGGGCAAGACAAGCAAGCAGCCCCAGTCTCTGTGCCTCTGTGCGAGCAGTGCCATGGGCAGATGAGGCTGAGCAACAGCTTTCCAGGCTAGCTCTTTCTGCCTGCGAGCTATCTGCAGACGTTCTCATTTTCAGAGCAAGGCTGCCGAAGGCCCCCTGCACGGACCCCCAAAGTTACATTTGAATATTGAGGTGGCTGTATAAGCAAGCAGCCCCATTCTCTGTGCCTCTGTGCAAGCAGTGCCATGGGCAGATGAGGCTGAGCAACAGCTTTCCAGGCTAGCTCTTTCTGCCTGCGAGCTATCTGCAGCCGTTCGCATTTTCGGAGCAGGGCTGTCGGAGGCGCTCGGCACGTAGAGCCTAACCTACGTCTGAAGATTGAGGTGGCAAGAAAAGCAAGTAGCCCCAGTCTCTGTGCCTCTGTGCGAGCAGTGCCATGGGCAGAAGAGGCTGAGCAACAGCTTCCCAGGCTAGGTCTTTCTGGCTGCGAGCTATCTGCAGACGTTCGCATTTTTAGAGCAGGGCTGACGGAGGCGCCCGGCACGGACCACCTAAGCTAGGTTTGAAGTTTGAAGGGGCAAGAGAAACAAGCAGCCCCAGTCTCTGTGCCTCTGTGCGAGCAGTGCCATAGCCATATGAGGATGAGCAACAGCTTTCCAGGCTAGGTCTTTCTGGCTGCGAGCTATCTGCAGACGTTCGCATTTTCAGAGCAAGGCTGCAGGAGGCGCCCTGCACGGACCCCCTAAGAGACGTTTGAAGTTTGAGGGGGCAAGACAAGCAAGCAGCCCCAGTCTCTGTGCCTCTGTGCGAGCAGTGCCATGGGCAGATGAGGCTGAGCAACAGCTTTCCAGGCTAGCTCTTTCTGGCTGCGAGCTATCTGCAGCCGTTCGCATTTTCGGAGCAGGGCTGTCGGAGGCGCTCGGCACGTAGAGCCTAACCTACGTCTGAAGATTGAGGTGGCAAGAAAAGCAAGTAGCCCCAGTCTCTGTGCCTCTGTGCGAGCAGTGCCATGGGCAGAAGAGGCTGAGCAACAGCTTCCCAGGCTAGGTCTTTCTGGCTGCGAGCTATCTGCAGACGTTCGCATTTTTAGAGCAGGGCTGACGGAGGCGCCCGGCACGGACCACCTAAGCTAGGTTTGAAGTTTGAAGGGGCAAGAGAAACAAGCAGCCCCAGTCTCTGTGCCTCTGTGCGAGCAGTGCCATAGCCATATGAGGATGAGCAACAGCTTTCCAGGCTAGGTCTTTCTGGCTGCGAGCTATCTGCAGACGTTCGCATTTTCAGAGCAAGGCTGCCGGAGGCGCCCTGCACGGACCCCCTAAGAGACGTTTGAAGTTTGAGGGGGCAAGACAAGCAAGCAGCCCCAGTCTCTGTGCCTCTGTGCGAGCAGTGCCATGGGCAGATGAGGCTGAGCAACAGCTTTCCAGGCTAGCTCTTTCTGGCTGCGAGCTATCTGCAGCCGTTCGCATTTTCAGAGCAGGGCTGCCGGAGGCCCCCTGCACGGAACCCCTAAGCGACGTTTGAAGTTTGAGGTAGAAAGACAAGCAAGCAGTCCCAGTCTCTGTGCCTCTGTGCAAGCAGTGCCATGGGCAGATGAGGCTGAGCAACAGTTTTACAGGCTAGATCATTTTGCCTGCGAGCTATCTGCAGACGTTCGCGTTTTCGGAGCAGGGTTCCCTCAGGCCCTCTGCATGGAACCCCAAATATACATTTGAAGTTTGAGGGGGCAAGACAAGCAAGCAGCCCCAGTCTCTGTGCCTCTGTGCGAGCAGTGCCATGAGCAGATGAGGCTGATCAACAGCTTTCCAGGCTAGCTCTTTCCTGCTGCGAGCTACCTGCAGACGTTCGCATTTTCAGAACAGGGCTGCTGGAGGCTTCCTGCACGGACCACCTAAGCTAGGTTTGAAGTTTGAGGGTGCAAGACAAGCAAGCAGCCCCAGTCTCTGTGCCTCTGTGCGAGCAGTGCCATGGGCAGATGAGACTGAGCAACAGCTTTCCAGGCTAGCTCTTTCTGCCTGCGAGCTATCTGCAGACGTTCGCATTTTCAGAGCAAGGCTGCCGAAGGCCCCCTGCACGGACCCCCAAAGTTACATTTGAATATTGAGGTGGCTGTATAAGCAAGCAGCCCCAGTCTCTGTGCCTCTGTGCGAGCAGTGCCATGGGCAGAAGAGGCTGAGCAACAGCTTCCCAGGCTAGGTCTTTCTGGCTGCGAGCTATCTGCAGACATTCGCATTTTCAGAGCAGGGCTGACGGAGGCGCCCGGCACGGACCACCTAAGCTAGGTTTGAAGTTTGAAGGGGCAAGAGAAACAAGCAGCCCCAGTCTCTGTGCCTCTGTGCGAGCAGTGCCATAGCCATATGAGGCTGAGCAACAGCTTTCCAGGCTAGGTCTTTTTGCCTGCGAGCTATCTGCAGACGTTCGCATTTTCAGAGCAAGGCTGCCGGAGGCGCCCTGCACGGACCCCCTAAGAGACGTTTGAAGTTTGAGGGGGCAAGACAAGCAAGCAGCCCCAGTCTCTGTGCCTCTGTGCGAGCAGTGCCATGAGCAGATGAGGCTGAGCAACAGCTTTCCAGGCTAGCTCTTTCCTGCTGCGAGCTACTTGCAGACGTTCGCATTTTCAGAACAGGGCTACTGGAGGCTTCCTGCACGGACCACCTAAGCTAGGTTTGAAGTTTGAGGGTGCAAGACAAGCAAGCAGCCCCAGTCTCTGTGCCTCTGTGCGAGCAGTGCCATGGGCAGATGAGACTGAGCAAAAGCTTTACAGGCTAGCTCTTTCTGCCTGCGAGCTATCTGCAGACGTTCGCATTTTCAGAGCAGGGCTACCTTCAGGCACACGGCACGGACCACCTAAGCTACGTTTGAAGTTTGGGGGGCAAGGGAAGCAAGCAGCCCCAGTCTCTGTGCCTCTGTGCGAGCAGTGCCATGGGCAGATGAGGCTGAGCAACAGCTTTCCAGGCTAGCTCTTTCTGCCTGCGAGCTATCTGCAGACGTTCGCATTTTCAGAGCAAGGCTGCCGAAGGCCCCCTGCACGGACCCCCAAAGTTACATTTGAACATTGAGATGGCTGTATAAGCAAGCAGCCCCATTCTCTGTGCCTCTGTGCAAGCAGTGCCATGGGCAGATGAGGCTGAGCAACAGCTTTCCAGGCTAGCTCTTTCTGCCTGCGAGCTATCTGCAGCCGTTCTCATTTTCAGAGCAGGGCTGTCGGAGGCGCTCGGCACGTAGAGCCTAACCTACGTCTGAAGTTTGAGGTGGCAAGAAAAGCAAGTAGCCCCAGTCTCTGTGCCTCTGTGCGAGCAGTGCCATGGGCAGAAGAGGCTGAGCAACAGCTTCCCAGGCTAGGTCTTTCTGGCTGCGAGCTATCTGCAGACATTCGCATTTTTAGAGCAGGGCTGACGGAGGCGCCCGGCACGGACCACCTAAGCTAGGTTTGAAGTTTGAAGGGGCAAGAGAAACAAGCAGCCCCAGTCTCTGTGCCTCTGTGCGAGCAGTGCCAGGGGCAGATGAGGCTGAGCAACAGCTTTCCAGGCTAGCTCTTTCTGGCTTCGAGCTATCTGCAGATGTTCGCATTTTCAGAGCAGGGCTGCCGGAGGCCCCCTGCACGGAACCCCTAAGCGACGTTTGAAGTTTGAGGTGGCAAGACAAGCAAGCAGCCCCAGTCTCTGTGCCTCTGTGCGAGCAGTGCCATGGGCAGATGAGGCTGAGCAACAGTTTTACAGGCTAGATCATTTTGCCTGCGAGCTATCTGCAGACGTTCGCGTTTTCGGAGCAGGGTTCCCTCAGGCCCTCTGCATGGAACCCCAAATATACATTTGAAGTTTGAGGGGGCAAGACAAGCAAGCAGCCCCAGTCTCTGTGCCTCTGTGCGAGCAGTGCCATGAGCAGATGAGGCTGAGCAACAGCTTTCCAGGCTAGCTCTTTCCTGCTGCGAGCTACCTGCAGACGTTCGCATTTTCAGAACAGGGCTGCTGGAGGCTTCCTGCACGGACCACCTAAGCTAGGTTTGAAGTTTGAGGGTGCAAGACAAGCAAGCAGCCCCAGTCTCTGTGCCTCTGTGCGAGCAGTGCCATGGGCAGATGAGACTGAGCAACAGCTTTCCAGGCTAGCTCTTTCTGCCTGCGAGCTATCTGCAGACGTTCGCATTTTCAGAGCAAGGCTGCCGAAGGCCCCCTGCACGGACCCCCAAAGTTACATTTGAATATTGAGGTGGCTGTATAAGCAAGCAGCCCCAGTCTCTGTGCCTCTGTGCGAGCAGTGTCATGGGCAGAAGAGGCTGAGCAACAGCTTCCCAGGCTAGGTCTTTCTGGCTGCGAGCTATCTGCAGACATTCGCATTTTTAGAGCAGGGCTGACGGAGGCGCCCGGCACGGACCACCTAAGCTAGGTTTGAAGTTTGAAGGGGCAAGAGAAACAAGCAGCCCCAGTCTCTGTGCCTCTGTGCGAGCAGTGCCATAGCCATATGAGGCTGAGCAACAGCTTTCCAGGCTAGGTCTTTTTGCCTGCGAGCTATCTGCAGACGTTCGCATTTTCAGAGCAAGGCTGCCGGAGGCGCCCTGCACGGACCCCCTAAGAGACGTTAGAAGTTTGAGGGGGCAAGACAAGCAAGCAGCCCCAGTCTCTGTGCCTCTGTGCGAGCAGTGCCAGGGGCAGATGAGGCTGAGCAACAGCTTTCCAGGCTAGCTCTTTCTGGCTTCGAGCTATCTGCAGACGTTCGCATTTTCAGAGCAGGGCTGCCGGAGGCCCCCTGCACGGAACCCCTAAGCGACGTTTGAAGTTTGAGGTGGCTGTATAAGCAAGCAGCCCCATTCTCTGTGCCTCTGTGCAAGCAGTGCCATGGGCAGATGAGGCTGAGCAACAGCTTTCCAGGCTAGCTCTTTCTGCCTGCGAGCTATCTGCAGCCGTTCTCATTTTCGGAGCAGGGCTGTCGGAGGCGCTCGGCACGTAGAGCCTAACCTACGTCTGAAGTTTGAGGTGGCAAGAAAAGCAAGTAGCCCCAGTCTCTGTGCCTCTGTGCGAGCAGTGCCATGGGCAGAAGAGGCTGAGCAACAGCTTCCCAGGCTAGGTCTTTCTGGCTGCGTGCTATCTGCAGACATTCGCATTTTTAGAGCAGGGCTGACGGAGGCGCCCGGCACGGACCACCTAAGCTAGGTTTGAAGTTTGAAGGGGCAAGAGAAACAAGCAGCCCCAGTCTCTGTGCCTCTGTGCGAGCAGTGCCAGGGGCAGATGAGGCTGAGCAACAGCTTTCCAGGCTAGGTCTTTCTGGCTGCGAGCTATCTGCAGCCGTTCGCATTTTCGGAGCAGCGCTGACGGAGGCGCTCGGCACGTACAGCCTAACCTACGTCTGAAGTTTGAGGTGGCAAGACAAGCAAGCAGCCCCAGTCTCTGTGCCTCTGTGCGAGCAGTGCCATGGGCAGATGATGCTGAGCAACAGTTTTACAGGCTAGATCATTTTGCCTGCGAGCTATCTGCAGACGTTCGCGTTTTCGGAGCAGGGTTCCCTCAGGCCCTCTGCATGGAACCCCAAATATACATTTGAAGTTTGAGGGGGCAAGACAAGCAAGCAGCCCCAGTCTCTGTGCCTCTGTGCGAGCAGTGCCATGAGCAGATGAGGCTGATCAACAGCTTTCCAGGCTAGCTCTTTCCTGCTGCGAGCTACCTGCAGACGTTCGCATTTTCAGAGCAGGGCTGCCGGAGGCCCCCTGCACGGACCCCCAAAGTTACATTTGAATATTGAGGTGACAGTATAAGCAAGCAGCCCCAGTTTCTGTGCCTCTGTGCGAGCGGTGCCATGGGCAGATGAGGCTGAGCAACAGCTTTCCAGGCTAGCTCTTTCCTGCTGCGAGCTATCTGCAGCCGTTCTCATTTTCGGAGCAGGGCTGTCGGAGGCGCTCGGCACGTAGAGCCTAACCTAAGTCTGAAGTTTGAGGTGGCAAGAAAAGCAAGTAGCCCCAGTCTCTGTGCCTCTGTGCGAGCAGTGCCATTTGCAGAAGAGTCTGAGCAACAGCTTCCCAGGCTAGGTCTTTCTGCCTGCGAGCTATCTGCAGACATTCGCATTTTTAGAGCAGGGCTGACGGAGGCGCCCGGCACGGACCACCTAAGCTAGGTTTGAAGTTTGAGGGGGCAAGACAAGCAAGCAGCCCCAGTCTCTGTGCCTCTGTGCGAGCAGTGCCATGGGCAGATGAGGCTGAGCAACAGTTTTACAGGCTAGATCATTTTGCCTGCGAGCTATCTGCAGACGTTCGCGTTTTCAGAGCAGGGTTCCCTCAGGTCCTCTGCATGGAACCCCAAATATACATTTGAAGTTTGAGGGGGCAAGACAAGCAAGCAGCCCCAGTCTCTGTGCCTCTGTGCGAGCAGTGCCATGGGCAGATGAGGCTGAGCAACAGCTTTCCAGGCTAGCTCTTTCTGGCTTCGAGCTATCTGCAGACGTTCGCATTTTCAGAACAGGGCTGCTGGAGGCTTCCTGCACGGACCACCTTATCTAGTTTTGAAGTTTGAGGGGGCAAGACAAGCAAGAAGCCCCAGTCTCTGTGCCTCTGTGCGAGCAGTGCCATGGGCAGATGAGACTGACCAACAGCTTTCCAGGCTAGCTCTTTCTGCCTGCGAGCTATCTGCAGACGTTCGCATTTTAAGAGCAGGGCTACCTTCAGGTACCCGGCACGGACCACCTAAGCTGCGTTTGAAGTTTGGGGGGCAAGGGAAGCAAGTAGCCCCAGTCTCTGTGCCTCTGTGCGAGCAGTGCCATGGGCAGATGAGGCTGAGCAACAGCTTTCCAGGCTAGCTCTTTCTGGCTTCGAGCTATCTGCAGACGTTCGCATTTTCAGAGCAAGGCTGCCGGAGGCCCCCTGCACGGACCCCCAAAGTTACATTTGAATATTGAGGTGGCAGTATAAGCAAGCAGCCCCAGTCTCTGTGCCTCTGTGCGAGCAGTGCCATGGGCAGATGAGGCTGAGCAACAGCTTTCCAGGCTAGCTCTTTCTGCCTGCGAGCTATCTGCAGCCGTTCGCATTTTCGAAGCAGGGCTGTCGGAGGCGCTCGGCACGTAGAGCCTAACCTACGTCTGAAGTTTGAGGTGGCAAGACAAGCAAGCAGCCCCAGTCTCTGTGCCTCTGTGCGAGCAGTGCCATGGGCAGATGAGGCTGAGCAACAGCTTTGCAGGCTAGCTCTTTCTGGTTGCGAGCTATCTGCAGACATTCGCATTTTCAGAGCAGGACTGACGGAGGCGCCCAGCACAAACCACCTAAGCTAGGTTTGAAGTTTGAAGGGGTAAGAGAAACAACCAGCCCCAGTCTCTGTGCCTCTGTGCGAGCAGTGCCATAGCCATATGAGGCTGAGCAACAGCTTTCCAGGCTAGGTCTTTCTGGCTGTGAGCTATCTGCAGACGTTCGCATTCTTGGAGCAGGGCTGAAGGAGGCGCCCGGCACGGACCACCAAATATACGTTTGAAGTTTGAGGTGGCAAGAAAAGCAAGTAGCCCCAGTCTCTGTGCCTCTGTGCGAGCAGTGCCATGGGCAGAAGAGTCTGAGCAACAGCTTCCCAGGCTAGGTCTTTCTGGCTGCGAGCTATCTGCAGCCGTTCGCATTTTCGGAGCAGGGCTGACGGAGGCGCTCGGCA
Source organism: Opisthocomus hoazin (assembly GCF_030867145.1). NCBI lineage: Eukaryota > Metazoa > Chordata > Aves > Opisthocomiformes > Opisthocomidae > Opisthocomus > Opisthocomus hoazin. The sequence goes on along the minus strand of NC_134430.1, from coordinate 19,243,163 downwards.
CGTACAGCCTAACCTACGTCTGAAGTTTGAGGTGGCAAGACAAGCAAGCAGCCCCAGTCTCTGTGCCTCTGTGCGAGCAGTGCCATGGGCAGATGAGGCTGAGCAACAGTTTTACAGGCTAGATCATTTTGCCTGCGAGCTATCTGCAGACGTTCGCGTTTTCGGAGCAGGGTTCCCTCAGGCCCTCTGCATGGAGCCCCAAATATACATTTGAAGTTTGAGGGGGCAAGACAAGCAAGCAGCCCCAGTCTCTGTGCCTCTGTGCGAGCAGTGCCATGAACAGATGAGGCTGAGCAACAGCTTTCCAGGCTAGCTCTTTCCTGCTGCGAGCTATCTGCAG